>NW_026577938.1:346409-692818 GCF_029407905.1 Bubalus kerabau
GCCCACTGTGTGTACTAAAGGGAGTCAAGCCTCCTGTGGAGTTTGGAGAGAGGACTCGGGATTGGACTCCAGGCCATGCAGGAAAAGAAGGCCCTCATCTCGAGATGACGGTGGCGTCGCGTGGGTTTTCTCGAGCTGCGGCGCCAGTGTGGGGTGTCTCATGAAGTACCACGGGGATCTCAGGGAGCCTCTTGTATGGCGCCAGGAAAATCCAGTATTCCATTCGAGTTGCAAGTTAGAACTGGGGATTGCTCTCCAGTCACTGCAGGGCAAAATAGACCTCATCTACGCTTGTGTCCAGGACCTAGTGTTCCACTACTGGGCCAACAGGGATCTCAGGGTTGCATTCTCGACTCACCCGGAGAGTCAGGCCTCGTCTTGAGGGGAAAAAAAGGACTCCGCTCTCCTGTCGAGTCGCGACGGGTATCTCTTGGAGCCCACTGCGTGGCGTAAAGGGAGTGAAGCCTCCTATGGAGTTTGGAGAGATGACTCGGGATTGTTTTCCTGGCCATGCAGGAAAAAAGGCCCTCATCTCGCGATGATGGGGGCATCTCGTGGGTTTTCTCCAGCTGCGGCGCCGGTATCAGATTTCTCACGAGGTACAACGGGGAGCTCAGAGAGCCTCTCGTGTGGTGCTAGGGATGTCAGGTCTCCGTGCGTGTGGTGAAGGGGAGTGCGTGATTGCTCTCCAGTCATAGTAGGCGAATCGGGCCTCAAGACGCATTGAAGAAGGACTCTTGAGGTCTTTCTCGGGTTGCGGCAGGGAACCCTGGGTTCCCTTGATTTGTGTCGGTGACCTCAGGCAACTTCTAAGGGTGCCTCTGAGAAGTCAGGGACACTGTGGATTTGGGAGGGGCCTTTCGTTACTCAACTGGGTTTGGTGCAATCGAAGAGGGCCTCATCTCGAATGGAGGCAGGAACCTCAGGGGTCCTCTCCATATGTGACTCGGGTCGCAGGGTACCTGCAGAGTATGGACAAGAGAGTCACGCCTCGTCTTCCGTGGAGGAATGGATTTCCCCTTGCCTTTCGAGTTGTTCACGGAGTGACAGGCCACTTGTTGAGCTGAGTGTGGAACCTGCGGGTTTTTCCGGACGATGCACGGGGGTGTCAGTGCCCCTTCGTGTTGTGCCTTCATCCACAGGGTTGCCTTCAAAGAGGTGTCCGGGCATCGGGTTCTTTTCAAGAGCGTACCGGAAAATTGGGGTCTTTCAGCATGTGGTACCACCCACGAGGCTACGTCTCGAATTTCCTCGGGATACTGGTCTCATCCTGAGGTGCGCCGGGAAGGTCAGGAACCCCTTGCAGACAAAGCAGGGGAATCGACACACCAGTCGCGATCAGAAGGGGAGAAGGGGCTCAGATGAAGTGGTGCCAGGAACCTCGGTGGTCCCCTCGAGTTAGACCGGTATGTCACGGCACTTTTGAGGTCGCATCAAGGGTGCCAAGTACAGTTTCGCACTTCAAGACGGAACGTGGGAATTCTCTGGAGATGCTGTAGCGGGCAAGGGCCTCATATTGCGATGACGAGGGAAACACGTGGTTTTTCTCGAGTTGAGGCGGGATTCTCGAGTTACAACGGGGAATTCATGCTTCCTCTTGTGTTGGCCCAGGAAGTCCAATCTTCCATTCAACTTGTCAGAGAGAGCTGGGGGTTGCTCTCGAGTCACTTCAGGGCAAAGAGTCCTCATCTAGGCTTGGGTCCAGGACGTAATGTTCCTCTCCAGGGGCGACAGGGATATCGGGGTCGCATTCCAGTCTCACCCGGTGGGTCACACCTCGTCTCGAGTGGAAGCAAAGGACTCCACTATCCTCTCGAGTCGGGACGCGTAACTCTTGGAGCCCAATGAGTGGCCTAAAGGGAGTCAAGCGTCCTGTGTAGCTTGGACAGAAGGTTCACGCTTGATCTGCATACCATGCAGTTAAAGATGGCCCTCCTCTCGTGATGACGGGGGCGTCTCATGGGTTTTCTCGAGCTGCGGCGCCACTGTGGGGTTTCTCACGAGATATGATGGGGAGTTCAGGGAGCCTCTCGTGCGGCACCAGAGAAGCCTGACTCCATGCATGTGGCCAGGCAGATCGCGTCATTGCTCTCGAGTCATGGGAGGGACTAGGGCCTCAAGAGGCATTTAAGAAGGGCTCTCAAGGTCTTTCTTGGGTTGGGGCGGGAAACACTCGTTTCCATCGACCTCTACAGGGGACCTTAGGGAACTTCCCAGGTGCCTCTGAGAGGTGAGGGATACTGAGGAGTTAGAGGGGCCTCTCGGGACTCCACTAGGTTTGACGAAATGAAAGAGGGCCTCATCTCGATTGGAGGCAGGAACCTCAGGCTTCCTCTCCATTTCTGACTCCGACCGCAGGGTCCCTGCAGAGTTGGGACAGGAGAGTCAGGCCTCGTCTTGTCTGAGTAACGGAACTCTGCTTGCCTCTTGAGTCGTTCAGGGGGTCTCAGGGCCCTTGACAAGCTGTGTGTGGAACCTGCGGGTGTTTCCAGAAGATGCATGGGGGTGTCAGTGCCCCTTCGTTTGGTGCCTTCCCCCACAGGGTTTCCTTCAAAGAGGTGTCCGGGCATCGGGTTCATTTCAAGAGCGGACCGGGAAATCGGGGTCATTCGGCATGTGGCACCACCCACGTGGCTCATCTCCAATTTCCTCGTGAGACCAGCATCATCCTGAGGTGCGCCGGGAAGGCCGGAAACACCTTCCACACAAAGTAGGGGAATCGATTCTCCTGTCGCGATCAGGAGGGGAGATGGGGCTCAGATGAAGTGGTGCCGGGACCCTCGGTGTTCCACTCGAGGGAACCCGGCGTTTCAGGGAACTTTAGGGGTCGCATCAAGGGTGCCAAGTAGCATTTCGAACTTTAAGATGGAACGTGGGACTTCTCTTGAGACTCTAGCTGGCAAGGGCCTCATATTGCGATGAAGGGGGAACCACATGGTTTTTAAGACTTGAGGCTGAATTCTCGAATTACGATGGGAAATTCAGACTTCCTCTTGTGTTGACCGTTGGAAGACCAATCTTCCATTCAAATTGTGAGGGAGAGATGGAGGTTGCTCGAGTCACTGTAGGGCAAAATAGACCTCATCTAGGCTTGTGTCTAGGACATAATGTTCCACTCCAGGGGTGGCATGGATCTCGGGGTTGCATTCCAAACTCACCCGGGGAGTCAGGCCTCGTCTCCAGGGAAGCAAAGGACTCCGCTCTCCTCTCGAGTCGCACCGGGTATTTCTTGGACCCAACTGAGTGGCCTAAAGGGAGTCAATACTCCTGTGAAGTTTGGAGAGAGGACCAGGAATTGCTCTCCAGGTCAGGCAGGAAAAGAAGGCCCCCATCTCTCCTTGAAGGGGGCATCTTGTGGTTTTTCTCAAACTGCGCCGCCAGTGTGGGTTTTCTCACGAGGTACGATGGGGTACTCAGGGAGCCTCTTGTGTGGTACTAGGGAAGTCAGTTTTCCTGCTTGTGGCGAGGGGAGTGCGTCCTTGCTCTGGAGTCATGGTAGGGGAATCGGGCATCAAGAGACGTTGAAAAAGGACTCTCCAAGTCTTTCTCGGGTTACTTCAGGAAACTCTGGGTTCCCTCGACTTGTGCCAGTGACCTCAGGTAGCTTCTCAGGGAGCCTCTGAGAATTCAGGGATACTGTGGTGTTGGGAGGGGCCTCTCGGGACACCACTGAGTTTGGTTCAATGGAAGAGGGCCTCTTCTCTAGTTGAGGCAGGAACCTCAGGGTTCCTCTCCATTTCTGACTCCAATTGCAGGGTCCCTGAAGAGTTGGGACAGGAGAGTAAGGCCTCGTCTTGTGTGAAGGAATGCAACTTCACTTGCCTCTCGAGTTGTTCACGAGGTGACAGTCCACATTTGGAGCTGTGAGTGGAATCTGCGGGTTTTTCCAGATGATGCATGGGGATGTCAGTGTCCCTTCGTGTTGTGCCTTCATCCACAGGGTTGCCTTCGAAGAGATGTCCGGGCGTCAGGTTCTTATCTAGAGTGGACCGGGAATTCGGGATCTTTCAGCATATGGCACCAACCATGAGGCTACTTTTCGAATTTCCTCATGAGACCGGCCTCATCCGGAGGTTCGTGGGGAACGTCGGGAACCCCTTGCAGACAAAACATGGGAATCGACCCTTCTGTCGCGATCAGGAGGGGTGAAGGGGCTCACAGGAAGTGGTGCCGTGAACTTTGGTGTTTCCCTCGAGTGAGACCGGTATGTCAGGGAACTTTGGGGGTCGCATCAAGGGTGCCAAGTACCGTTTTGTACTTCAGGATGGAACGTGGGACTTCTCTTGATACGCTGTAGCGGCCAAGGGCCTCATCTTGCGATGACGGGGGAGCCACGTGGTTTTTCTCGAGTTGCGGCGGGATTCTCGAGTTACGACGGGGATTTCAAGCTTCCTCTTGTGTTGGGCCAGGGAAGTCCAATCATCCATTCGAGTTGCGAGGGAGAGCTGGGGGTTGCGCTCGAGTCACTGCAGGGCAAAGGAGACCTCATCTAGGCTTGTGTCCAGGACCTAATGTTCCTCTCCAAGGGCCACAGGGATCTCAGGTTTGCATTCCAGACTCACCCAGGGAGTCAGGCCTTGTGTCGAAGGGAAGCAAAGGACTCCGCTCTCATTTCGAGTCGCGACGGGCACCTCTTGGAGCCCACTTTGTGTCCTAAAGGGAGTCAAGCCTCCTGTGAAGTTTGGAGAGAGGACTTGGGACTGCTCTCCAGGCCATGCAGGAAAAGATGGCCCTCATCTCGCGATGACGGAGGGATCTTGTGGGTTTTCTCGAGCTGCGGCGCCAGTGTGGGGTTTCACACGAGGTACGACGGGGAGCTCAGGGAGCCTCTCGTGTGGCGCCAGGGAAGTCAGGTCTCCATGTGGGTGGCGAGGGGGAGCGCATTATTGCTCTCGAGCTATGGTAGGGGAATCTGACCTCAAGACACATTGAAGAAGGACTCTCGAGGTCTTTCTTCGGTTGTGGCAGGAAACCCTTATTTCCCTCGACTTTTGCCGGTGGCCTCAAGGAGCTTCTCAGAATGCCTATGAGAAGTCAGGGATACTGTGGAGATGGGAGGGGCCTCTCGGGACTCCACTGGGTTTGTTTTAATGGAAGAGGGCCTCATCTCGGGTTGAGGCAGGAACCTCAGGTTTCCTCTCCATTTCTGACTCAGATCGAAGCGTGCCTGCAGAGTTGGGATTGGATACTCAGGCCTCATCTTGTCTGAGGAAGGGGACTCCGCTTTCCTCTCTCATTGTTTAAGGGGTGACAGGCCAGTTGTGGAGCTGTATGTGGATCCTGCGGGGTTTTCCGGACAATGAACAGGGTTGCCAGTGTCCCCTCGTGTAGTGCCTTCATCCACAGGGTTGCCTTAGAAGAGGTGTCCGGGCATCGGGTTCTTATCAAGAGCAAGACCGAGAAATCGGGGTCTTTTGGCACGTGGCACCAACACGAGGCTACGTCTCGAATTTCTTCGTGAGACTGGCCTCATCCTGAGGTGCGCCATGAAGGTCGGGAACCCCTTCTAGACAAAGCAGGGGGATCGACCTTCCTGCGGTGATCAGGAGCGGAGAAGGGGCTCAAATGAAGTGGTGCCAGGAACTTCGGTGTTCCCTTGGAGTGAGACCGGTATATTGGGGAACTTTTGGGGTCGCATCAAGGGTGCCAAGTAGCATCTCGAACTTTATGACGAAACATGGGACTTCTCTTGAGACTCTGTAGCGGGCAAAGGCCTCATATTGCGATGAATGGGGAACCACGTGGTTTTTAAGAGTTGCGGTGGGATTCTCGAGTTACAACGGGAAATTCAGACTTCCTCTTGTGTTGGCCCAATGAAGACCAATCTTCCATTCGAATTGCGAGGGAGAGATGGGTGTTGCTCTCGAGTCACTGTAGGGCAAAATAGACCTCATCTAGGCTTTTGTCCAGGACATAATGTTCCTCTCCAGGGACAACAGGGATCTCGGGGTTGCATTCCAGACTCACCCGAGGTAAGGCCTCGTCTCGAGGGGAAACAAAGTACTCTGCTCTCCTCTCAAGTCGCGACAGGTATCTCTTGGAGCCCATTGAGTGGCCTAAAGGGAGTAAAGCCTCCTGTGAAGTTTGGAGAAAAGACCAGGGATTGCTCTCCAGGTCAGGCAGGAAAAGAAGTCCCCAATCTCGCGATGACGGTGGGTTTTCCCGAGCTGCGGCGCCAGTGTGGGGTTTCTCACGAGGTATGACGGGGAGCTCAGGGAGCCTCTCATGTGGCGCCAGGGAAGTCAGGTGTCCATGCGCATGGCGAGGGGGAGCGTGTCATTGCTCTCGAGTCATGGTAGGGGAATCCGTCCTCAAGACGCGTTGAAGACGGACTCTTGAGGTCTTTCTCGGGTTGCGGCAGGATACCCTGTGTTCCCTCGACTTGTGCCGGTGACCTCAGCGAGTTGCTCAGGGTGCCTCTGAGAAGACACTGATACTGTGGAGTTGGGAGGGGCCTCTCGGGACTCCACTGGGTGTGGTATAATACAAGAGGGCCTCATCTCGTGTTGAGGAAGGAACCTCAGGGTTCCTCTCCATTTCAGACTCCGATCTCAGGATTCCTGCAGAGTTGGGACAGGAGAGTCAGGCCTCGTATTCTGTGGAGAAATGAAACTTAGCTTGCCTCTCGAGTTGTTCACGAGGTAACAGGTCACTTGTCGAGCTGTATGTGGAACCTGCAGAATTTTCCAAAAGATGCACGGGTGTTCAGGGTCCCTCCTTGTTGTGCCTTCATCCTACGGGATGCATTCCAAGACGTGTACGGGCATCGGGTTCTTATTAATAGCTGACTGGGAAATGGGGTCTTTCCGCATGTGGCACCACCCACGAGGCTACATCTCCAATTTCCTCGTGAGACAGGCCTCATCCTGATGTGCGCTGGGAAGATCGGTAACCCCTTCCACACAAAGCAGGAGAAAAGACACTCCTGTTGCAATCAGGAGGGGAGAAGGGGCTCAAATGATGTGGTGCGGGGAACATGGGTGTTACCCTCGAGTGAGGCCTGTATGTTGGGGAACTTTGGGGGTGCCATCATGGGTGCCAAGTACCATTTTGCACTTCAGTAGGAACGTGGGACTTCTTTTGAGACGCTGTGGCGGGCAAGGGCCTCATGCTGCGAAGACGATGGAACCACGTGGTTTTTCTCGAGTTGCGGCGGGATTCTCGAGTTACGACGTGGATTTCAGGCTTCCTCTTGTGTTGGCCCTGGGAAGACCAAACTTCCCTTCGAGTTGCGAGGGAAAGCTGGATGTTGTGCTCGAACCACTGCAAGGCCAATAAGACCTCATCTAGGCTTGTGTCCAGGACCTAATAGTCCTCTCAAGGGAAGACAAGGATCTCGGGATTGCACTCCAGACTCCCCCGGGGAGTCAGGCCTCGCCTCGAGGGGAAGCAAAGGACTGCGCTCTCCTCTAGAGCCCCGACGCGGATCTCTTGGAGCCCACTGAGTCGCCTCAAGGGAATCCATCCTACTCTTCAGTTTGGAGAGAGGACTCGGGATTGCTCTCCAGGCCAGGCAGGAAAAGAAGGCCCTCAGCTCGCGAGGACGGGGGCGTCTCAGGGGTTTCCTCGAGCTGCGGCGCCCGTGGGGGTTTTCTCCCGAGGCACGACGAGGATCTCAGGGAGCCTCTCGTGCGGCGCCAGGGAAGCCAGGTCTGCATGCGCGAGGCGAGGGGGAGCGCATCATTGCTCTCTAGTCCAGAGAGGGGACAAGGGCCTCAAGACACTTTGAAGAAGGACTATCGAGGTCTTTCTCGAGTGGCGGCGGGAAACCCTTATTTCCCTCGACTTCTGCCGGGGACCTGAGGGAACTTCCCAGGGTGTCTCTGAGAGGTGAGGGATGCTGTGGAGTTAGCGGGGTCTCTCGGGACTCCGCTGCGGTTGGCGCAATGGAAGAGGGCCTCATCTTGAGGGGAGGCAGGAACCTCAGGCTTCCTCTCTGTTTCTGACTCCGACCCTCCGAACTCAGGGTCCCTGCAGAGTTGGGAGCGGAGAGTCAGGCCTCGTCTTGTCTGAGGAAGGGAAACCCGCTTGCCTCTCGAGTTGTTCAGGGGGTCTCAGGCCCCTCGTCGAGCTGTGTGTGGAACCCGCGTGTCTTTGCGGACGATGCACGGGGGTGGCAGTGCCCCTTCGTGTTGTGCCTTCACCCACAGGGTTGCCTTCGAAGAGGGCTTCGGGCCTCGGGTCCTTCTCAAGAGCGGACCGGGGAATCGGGGTCGTTCGGCATGTGGCGCCACCCACGTGGCTCGGTTCGAATTTCCTCGTGAGACCGGCCTCCTCCTGAGGTGCGCGGGGAAGGCCGGGAACCCCTTCAAGACCACGCAGGGGAATTGCCTCTCCTGTCACGATCAGCAGGGGAGAAGGGGCTCAGAGGAAGCGGTGCCGGGACCCTCGGTGTTCCCCTCGAGGGAACCCGGCGTGGGGGGGACTTTTGGAGGTCGCAGGAAGGCTGTCAGGGACCGTTTCGCCTTTCAGGGCGGAACAGGGCACTTCCCTTGAGACGCCGTCGCGGGCAAGGGCCTCATCTTGCCAAGAGGTGGGAACCACGTGGTTTTTCTCGAGTTGCGGCGGGATTCTCGAGTTACGACGGGGATCTCAGCCTTCCCCTTGGGTTGGCCCTGGGAAGCCCAATGTTCCCCTCGGGTTTCGAGGGAAAGCTGTGGGTTGCGCTCGAGTAACTGCAGGGCCGAAGAGACCTCACCTAGGCGTGTGTCCGGGACCTAATATTCCTCTCCAGGGAAGGCAGCGATCTCGGGGTTGCATTCCAGGCTCCCCCGGGGAGTCAGGCCTCGTAACGAGGGGAAGCCAAGGACTCCGCTCTCCTCTCGAGTCGCGACGCGGGTCTCTTGGAGCCCCCTGAGGGGCCTCAAGGGAGTCCAGCCTCCTCTTCCGTTTGGAGAGAGGACCCGGGATTGCTCTCCAGGCTATGCAGGAAAAGAAGGCCCTCAGCTCGCAAGGACGGGGGCGTCTCAAGGGTTTCCTCGAGCTGCGGCGCCCGTGGGGGTTTTCTCCCGAGGCACGACGAGGATCTCAGGGAGCCTCTCGTGCAGCGCCAGGGAAGTCAGGTCTCCATGCGCGTGGCGAGGGGGAGCGCGTCCTGGCTCTCGAGTCACGGGAGGGAACTAGGGCCTCGAGACGCGTTGAATAAGGACTCTCGAGGTCTTTCTCGGGGGGCGGCGGGAAACCCTCGTTTCCCTCGCCTTCTGCCGGGGACCTTAGGGAACTTCCCAGGGTGCCTCTGAGAGTCGAGGGATCCTGTGGAGGTGGCGGGGCCCCTCGGGACTCCGCTGGGTCTGGCGCAACGGAAAAGGGCCTCACCTCGAGGGGAGGCAGGAACCTCGGGCTTCCTCTCCGTTTCGGACTCCGACCACAGCTCCCTGCAGAGTTGGGACAGGAGAGTCAGGCCTCGTCTTGTCTGAGGAAGGGAAACCCGCTGGCCTCTCGAGTTGCTCAGGGGGTCTCAGGCCCCTCGTCGAGCTGTGTTTGGAACCCGCGGGTCTTTGCGGACGATGCACGGGGGTGGCAGTGCCCCTTCGTGTTGTGCCTTCACCCACAAGGTTGCCTTCGAAGAGGGGTCCGGGCCTCGGGTCCTTCTCAAGGGCGGACCAGGGAATCGGGGGCGTTCGGCATATGGCACCACCCACGTGGCTCGTCTCGAATTTCCTCGTGAGACCGGCCTCATTCTGAGGTGCACCGGGAAGGCCGGGAACCCCTTCCAGACCACGCAGGGGAATCGCCTCTCCTGTCGCGATCAGGAGGGGAGAAGGTGCTCAGAGGAAGCGGTGCCGGGACCCTCGGTGTTCCCCTCGAGGGAACCCGGCGTGTCGGGGGACTTTTGGGGGTCGCAGGAAGGCTGTCAGGGACCGTTTCGCCCTTCAGGGTGGAACAGGGGACTTCCCTTGAGACGCCGTGGCGGGCAAGGGCCTCACCTTGCCAAGAGGTGGGAACCACGTGGTTTTTCTCGAGTTGCGGCGGGATTCTCGAGTTACGACGGGGATCTCAGCCTTCCCTTTGGGTTGGCCCTAGGAAGCCCAATCTTCCCCTCAGGTTGCGAGGGAAAGCTGGGGGTTGCGCTCGAGTCACTGCAGGGCCGAAGAGACCTCACCTAGGCGTGTGTCCGGGACCTAATATTCCTCTCCAGGAAAGGCAGCGATCTCGGGGTTGCATTCCAGGCTCCCCCGGGGAGTCAGGCCTCGTCTCGAGGGGAAGCCAAGGACTCCGCTCTCCTCTCGAGTCGCGACGCGGGTCTCTTGGAGCCCCCTGAGCGGCCTCAAGGGAGTCCAGCCTCCTCTTCCGTTTGGAGAGAGGACCCGGGATTGCTCTCCAGGCCATGCAGGAAAAGAAGGCCCTCAGCTCGCGAGGACGGGGGCGTCTCAGGGGTTTCCTCGAGCTGCGGCGCCCGTGGGGGTTTTCTCCCGAGGCACGACGAGGATCTCAGGGAGCCTCTCGTGCGGCGCCAGGGAAGTCAGGTCTCCATGCGCGTGGCGAGGGGGAGCGCGTCCTGGCTCTCGAGTCACGGGAGGGGACTAGGGCCTCGAGACGCGTTGAAGAAGGATTCTCGAGGTCTTTCTCGGGGGGCGGCGGGAAAACCTCGTTTCCCTCGCCTTCTGCCGGGGACCTTAGGGAACTTCCCAGGGTGCCTCTGAGAGGCGAGGGATCCTGTGGAGGTGGCGGGGCCCCTCGGGACTCCGCTGGGTCTGGCCCAACGGAAGAGGGCCTCACCTCGAGGAGAGGCAGGAACCTCAGGATTCCTCTCCGTTTCGGACTCCGACCGCAGGGCCCTGCAGAGTTGGGACAGGAGAGTCAGGCCTCGTCTTGTCTGAGGAAGGGAACCCCGCTGGCCTCTCGAGTTGCTCAGGGGTTCTCAGGCCCCTCGTCGAGCTGTGTGTGGAACCCGCGGGTCTTTGCGGAAGATGCACGGGGGTGGCAGTGCCCCTTCGTGTTGTGCCTTCACCCACAGGGTTGCCTTCGAAGAGGGGTCCGGGCCTCGGGTCCTTCTCAAGAGCGGACCGGGGAATCGGGGGCGTTCGGCATGTGGCCCCACCCACGTGGCTCGTCTCGAATTTCCTCGTGAGACCGGCCTCATCCTGAGGTGCGCCGGGAAGGCCGGGAACCCCTTCCAGACCACGCAGGGGAATCGCCTCTCCTGTCGCGATCAGGAGGGGAGAAGGGGCTCAGAGGAAGCGGTGCCGGGACCCTCGGTGTTCCCCTCGAGGGAACCCGGCGTGTCGGGGGACTTTTGGGGGTCGCAGGAAGGCTGTCAGGGACCGTTTCGCCCTTCAGGGCGGAACAGGGGACTTCCCTTGAGACGCCGTCCCGGGCAAGGGCCTCATCTTGTCAAGAGGTAGGAACCACGTGGTTTTTCTCGAGGTGCGGCGGGATTCTCGAGTTACGACGGGGATCTCAGCTTTCCCCTTGGGTTGGCCCTGGGAAGCCCAATCTTCCCCTCGGGTTGTGAGGGAAAGCTGGTGGTTGCGCTCGAGTCACTGCAGGGCCGAAGAGACCTCACCTAGGCATGTGTCCGGGACCTAATATTCCTCTCCAGGGAAGGCAGGGATCTCGGGGACGCATTCCAGGCACCCCGGGGGAGTCAGGCCTCTTCTCGAGGGGAAGACAAGTACTCCGCTCTCCTCTCGAGTCGCGACGCGGGTCTCTTGGAGCCCCCTGAGCGGCCTCAAGGGAGTCCAGCCTCCTCTTCCGTTTGGAGAGAGGACCCGGGATTGCTCTCCAGGCCATGCAGGAAAAGAAGGCCCTCAGCTCGCGATTATGGGGGCGTCTCAGTGGTTTCCTCGAGCTGCGGCGCCCGTGGGGGTTTTCTCCCGAGGCACGACGAGGATCTCAGGGAGCTTCTCGTGCGGCGCCAGGGAAGTCAGGTCTCCATGCGCGTGGCGAGGGGGAGCGCGTCCTGGCTCTCGAGTCACGGGAGGGGACTAGGGCCTCGAGACGCGTTGAAGAAGGACTCTCGAGGTCTTTCTCGGGGGGCGGCGGGAAACCCTCGTTTCCCTCACCTTCTGCCGGGGACCTTAGGGAACTTCCCAGGGTGCCTCTGAGAGGCGAGGGATCCTGTGGAGGTGGCGGGGCCCCTCGGGACTCCGCTGGGTCTGGCGCAACGGAAGAGGGCCTCACCTCGAGGGGAGGCAGGAAGCTCAGGCTTCCTCTCCGTTTCGGACTCCGACCGCAGGGTCCCTGCAGAGTTGGGACAGGAGAGTCAGGCCTCGTCTTGTCTGAGGAAGGGAACCCCGCTGGCCTCTCGAGTTGCTCAGGGGTTCTCAGGCCCCTCGTCGAGCTGTGTGTGGAACCCGCGGGTCTTTGCGGAAGATGCACGGGGGTGGCAGTGCCCCTTCGTGTTGTGCCTTCACCCACAGGGTTGCCTTCGAAGAGGGGTCCGGGCCTCGGGTCCTTCTCAAGAGCGGACCGGGGAATCGGGGGCGTTCGGCATGTGGCCCCACCCACGTGGCTCGTCTCGAATTTCCTCGTGAGACCGGCCTCATCCTGAGGTGGGCCGGGAATGCCGGGAACCCCTTCCAGACCACGCAGGGGAATCGCCTCTCCTGTCGCGACCAGGAGGGGAGAAGGGGCTCAGAGGAAGCGGTGCCGGGACCCTCGGTGTTCCCCTCGAGGGAACCCGGCGTGTCGGGGGACTTTTGGGGGTCGCAGGAAGGCTGTAAGGGACCGTTTCGCCCTTCAGGGCGGAACAGGGGACTTCCCTTGAGACGCCGTCGCGGGCAAGGGCCTCATCTTGTCAAGAAGTAGGAACCACGTGGTTTTTCTCGAGTTGCGGCGGGATTCTCAAGTTACGACGGGGATCTCAGCCTTCCCCTTGGGTTGGCCCTGGGAAGCCCAATCTTCCCCTCGGGTTGCGAGGGAAAGCTGGGGGTTGCGCTCGAGTCACTGCAGGGCGGAAGAGACCTCACCTAGGCGTGTGTCCGGGACCTAATATTCCTCTCCAGGGAAGGCAGGGATCTCGGGGTTGCAATCCAGGCTCCCCCGGGGAGTCAGGCCTCGTCTCGAGGGGAAGCCAAGGACTCCGCTCTCCTCTCGAGTCGCGACGCGGGTCTCTTGGAGCCCCCTGAGCGGCCTCAAGGGAGTCCAGCCTCCTCTTCCGTTTGGAGAGAGGACCCGGGATTGCTCTCCAGGCCATGCAGGAAAAGAAGGCCCTCAGCTCGCGAGGACGGGGGCGTCTCAGGGGTTTCCTCGAGCTGCGGCGCCCGTGGGGGTTTTCTCCCGAGGCACGAAGAGGATCTCAGGGAGCCTCTCGTGCGGCGCTAGGGAAGTCAGGTCTCCATGCGCGTGGCGAGGGGGAGCGCGTCCTGGCTCTCGAGTCACGGGAGGGGACTAGGGCCTCGAGACGCGTTGAAGAAGGACTCTCGAGGTCTTTCTCGGGGGGCGGCGGGAAACCCTCGTTTCCCTCGCCTTCTGCCGGGGACCTTAGGGAACTTCCCAGGGTGCCTCTGAGAGGCGAGGGATCCTGTGGAGGTGGCGGGGCCCCTCGGGACTCCGCTGGGTCTGGCGCAACGGAAGAGGGCCTCACCTCGAGGGGAGGCAGGAACCTCAGGCTTCCTCTCCGTTTCGGACTCCAACCGCAGGGTCCCTGCAGAGTTGGGACAGGAGAGTCAGGCCTCGTCTTGTCTGAGGAAGAGAACCCCGCTGGCCTCTCGAGTTGCTCAGGGGGTCTCAGGCCCCTCGTCGTGCTGCGTGTGGAACCCGCGGGTCTTTGCGGACGATGCACGGGGGTGGCAGTGCCCCTTCGTGTAGTGCCTTCACCCACAGGGTTGCCTTCGAAGAGGTGTCCGGGCATCGTGTTCTTATGAAGTGCGGACTGGGAAATCGGGGTCGTTCAGCATTTGGCACCACCCACATGGCTAGTCTCGAATTTCCTCATGAAACCGGCCTCATCCTGAGTTGTGCCGCGAAGGTCATGAAACCCTTCCAGACAAAGTAGAGGATTCGACCCTCCTGTGGCGATCAGGAGGGGAGAAGTGGCTCAGATGAAGTGCTGCTGGGAACCTCGGTGTTTCCCTCAAGTGAGACATGTATGTCGGGTAACTTTTGGGGTCGCATAACGCGTTCCAAGTACCGTTTCGCTCTTCAAATTGGAACGTGGGACTTCTCTTGGGGTGCTCCAGCGGGCAAGGGCCTCATCTTGGAATGACTGGGGAACCACTTTGTTTTTCTCTAGTTGCGGTGGGATATTTGAGTTACCACAGGGAATTCATGCTTCCTCTTGTGTTGGCCCACAAAAGTCTTATCTTCCATTCGAGATTCGAGGAAGAGCTGGAGGTGCGCTCTAGTCACTGAAGGCAAAAGAGACCCCACCAAGGCTTGTGTGCAGGACCTAATGTTCATGTCAAGGGGCGACAGGAATCTCGGGGTTGCATTCCAGACTCACCCTGGAGTCAGGCCTCGTCTCGAGGGGAAGCAAAGGACTCTGCTCTCCTCTCGAGTCGGACGGGAATGTCTTGGAGCCCACTGAGTGGCTTAAAGGGAGTCAAACCTCCTCTGGTGTTTGGAGGGAGGACACGGGATTGCTCTCCAGGCAATGCAGGAAATGAAGGCCCTCATCTCCCGATGACTGGGGCATCTCGTAGGTTTTCTCGAGCTGTGGCGCTAGTGTGGGGTTTCTCACGAAGTAAGACTGGGAGCTCAGTGAGCCTCTCATGTGGTGCCAGGGCAGTCAGGTCTCTATGCACGTGGTGAGAGGGAGCCCGTCATTTTTCTCGAGTCATGGTAGGGGAATTGGGCCTGAAGACGTGTTAAAGAAGGACTCTCGAGGTCTTTCTTGGGTTGCAGCAGGAAACCCTGGGTTCCATCGACTTGTGCCAGTGACCTCAGGAAGCTTCTCAGCGTGCCTCTGAGAAGTCAGGGTCACTGTGGAGTTGGGAGGGGCCTCTCGGAACTCCACTGGGTTTGGTGCAATGGAAGAGGGCCTCATGACAAGTTGAGGCAGGAACCACAGGGTTCCTCTCCTGGCTTCGAATGCGCCGGATCTGACTCGGATCGCAGAGTCCCTGCAGAGTTGGGACAGGAGAGTCAGGCCTCGTCTTGTGTGGAGGAATGGAACTCCGCTTGACTCTCGCGTTGTTCATGGGGTGACAGGCCACTTGTCGATTTGTATGTGGAACTTGTGGGTTTTTCTGGATGATGCACTGGGGTGTCACTGCCCCTTCGTGTTGTGCCTTGTTCCACAGGATTGCCTTCGAGTTGGGTTCTGCCATCGTGTTCTTATCAAGAGTGGACCAGGGAATCGGGGTCTTTTGGCATGCCGCACCACCCACGAGGCTATGTCTCGAATTTCCTCGTGAGACTGGCCTCATCTTGATGTGCGCCAGGAAGGTCGGGAACGCCTTCCAGACAAAGCAGGGGAATCGAACCTCCTGTCGCGATCAAGAGGGGAGAAGAGTCTCAGATGAAGTGGTGCCGGGAACCTCGGTGTTCTCCTCAAGTGAGACTGGTATGTCGGAGAACTTTTGGGGTCGCATCAAGGGTTCCAAGTAACTTTTCACTCTTCAATACGGAACGTGGGACTTCTCTTGAGACGCTGTAGCGGGCAAGGGCCTCATCTTTCGATGACGGGGGAACCACGTGGTTTTTCTTGAGTTGGGGCGGGATTCTCGAGTTACAACCGGGAATTCAGGCTTCCTCTTCAACTGGCCCAGGGAAGTCCAGTTTTCATTCGAATTGTGAGTTAGAACTGGGGATTGCTCTCGAGACACTGCAGGGCCAAATAGACCTCATCTAGGCTTGTGTCCAGGACCTAATGTTCCTCTGCTGGGGCGAAAGCGATCTCAGCATTGCATTCTCGACTCACCCGGGGAGTCAGGCCTCGTCTCGAGGGGAAGCCAAGGACACCGCTCTCCTTTCGAGTCGCGAAGGGCACCTCTTGGAGCCCACTTTGTGGCCTAAAGGGAGTCAAGCCTCCTGTGAAGTTTGGAGAGAGGACTTGGGACTGCTCTCCAGGCCATGCAGGAAAAGATGGCCCTCATCTCGCGATGACGGAGGGATCTTGTGGGTTTTCTCGAGCTGCGGCGCCAGTGTGGGGTTTCACATGAGGTACGACGGGGAGCTCAGGGAGCCTCTCATGTGGCGCCAGGGAAGTCAGGTCTCCATGTGGGTGGCGAGGGGGAGCGCATTATTGCTCTCGAGCTATGGTAGGGGAATCTGACCTCAAGACACATTGAAGAAGGACTCTCGAGGTCTTTCTTCGGTTGTGGCAGGAAACCCTTATTTCCCTCGACTTTTGCCGATGGCCTCAAGGAGCTTCTCAGAATGCCTATGAGAAGTCAGGGATACTGTGGAGATGGGAGGGGCCTCTCGGGACTCCACTGGGTTTGTTTTAATGGAAGAGGGCCTCATCTCGGGTTGAGGCAGGAACCTCAGGTTTCCTCTCCATTTCTGACTCAGATCGAAGCGTGCCTGCAGAGTTGGGATTGGATACTCAGGCCTCGTCTTGTCTGAGGAAGGGAACTCCGCTTTCCTCTCTCATTGTTTAAGGGGTGACAGGCCAGTTGTGGAGCTGTATGTGGATCCTGTGGGATTTTCCGGACGATGAACAGGGTTGCCAGTGCCCCCTCGTGTAGTGCCTTCATCCACAGGGTTGCCTTAGAAGAGGTGTCCGGGCATCGGGTTCTTATCAAGAGCAAGACCGAGAAATCGGGGTCTTTTGGTACGTGGCACCAACACGAGGCTACGTCTCGAATGTCTTCGTGAGACTGGCCTCATCCTGAGGTGCGCCATGAAGGTCGGGAACGCCTTCTAGACAAAGCAGGGGGATCGACCTTCCTGCCGTGATCAGGAGCGGAGAAGGGGCTCAAATTAAGTGGTGCCAGGAACTTCGGTGTTCCCTTGGAGTGAGACCGGTATATTGGGGAACTTTTGGGGTCGCATCAAGTGTGCCAAGTAGCATTTCGAACTTTATGACGAAACATGGGACTTCTCTTGAGACTCTGTAGCGGGCAAAGGCCTCATATTGCGATGAATGGGGAACCACGTGGTTTTTAAGAGTTGCGGTGGGATTCTCGAGTTACAACGGGAAATTCAGACTTCCTCTTGTGTTGGCCCAATGAAGACCAATCTTCCATTCGAATTGCAAGGGAGAGATGGGTGTTGCTCTCGAGTCACTGTAGGGCAAAATAGACCTCATCTAGGCTTTTGTCCAGGACATAATATTCCTCTCCAGGGGCAACAGGGATCTCGGGCTTGCATTCCAGACTCACCCGAGGTAAGGCCTCATCTCGAGGGGAAACAAAGTACTCTGCTCTCCTCTCAAGTCGCGACAGGTATCTCTTGGAGCCCATTGAGTGGCCTAAAGAGAGTAAAGCCTCCTGTGAAGTTTGGAGAAAGGACCAGGGATTGCTCTCCAGGTCAGGCAGGAAAAGAAGTCCGCAATCTCGCGATGACGGTGGGTTTTCCCGAGCTGCGGCGCCAGTGTGGGTTTTCTCACGAGGTATGACGGGGAGCTCAGGGAGCCTCTCATGTGGCGCCAGGGAAGCCAGGTGTCCATGCGCATGGCGAGGGGGAGCGTGTCATTGCTCTCGAGTCATGGTAGGGGAATCCGTCCTCAAGACGCGTTGAAGACGGACTCTTGAAGTCTTTCTCGGGTTGCGGCAGGATAACCTGTGTTCCCTCGACTTGTGCCGGTGACCTCAGGGAGTTGCTCAGGGTGCCTCTGAGAAGACACTGATACTGTGGAGTTGGGAGGGGCCTCTCGGGACTCCACTGGGTGTGGTATAATACAAGAGGGCCTCATCTCGTGTTGAGGAAGGAACCTCAGGGTTCCTCTCCATTTCAGACTCCGATCTCAGGATTCCTGCAGAGTTGGGACAGGAGAGTCAGGCCTTGTATTCTGTGGAGAAATGAAACTTAGCTTGCCTCTCGAGTTGTTCACGAGGTAACAGGTCACTTGTCGAGCTGTATGTGGAACCTGCAGAATTTTCCAAAAGATGCACGGGTGTTCAGGGTCCCTCCTTGTTGTGCCTTCATCCTACGGGATGCATTCCAAGACGTGTACGGGCATCGGGTTCTTATTAATAGCTGACCGGGAAATGGGGTCTTTCCGCATGTGGCACCACCCACGAGGCTACATCTCCAATTTCCTCGTGAGACAGGCCTCATCCTGATGTGCGCTGGGAAGATCGGTAACCCCTTCCACACAAAGCAGGAGAAAAGACACTCCTGTTGCAATCAGGAGGGGAGAAGGGGCTCAAATGATGTGGTGCGGGGAACATGGGTGTTACCCTCGAGTGAGGCCTGTATGTTGGGGAACTTTGGGGGTGCCATCATGGGTGCCAAGTACCGTTTTGCACTTCAGTAGGAACGTGGGACTTCTTTTGAGACGCTGTGGCGGGCAAGGGCCTCATGCTGCGAAGACGATGGAACCACGTGGTTTTTCTCGAGTTGCGGCGGGATTCTCGAGTTACGACGTGGATCTCAGGCTTCCTCTTGTGTTGGCCCTGGGAAGCCCAAACTTCCCTTCGAGTTGCGAGGGAAAGCTGGATGTTGTGCTCGAATCACTGCAAGGCCAAAGAGACCTCATCTAGGCGTGTGTCCAGGACCTAATAGTCCTCTCAAGGGAAGACAAGTATCTCGGGATTGCACTCCAGACTCCCCTGGGGAGTCAGGCCTCGCCTCGAGGGGAAGCAAAGGACTGCGCTCTCCTCTCGAGCCGCGACGCAGATCTCTTGGAGCCCACTGAGTCGCCTCAAGGGAATCCATCCTACTCTTCAGTTTGGAGAGAGGACTCGGGATTGCTCTCCAGGCCAGGCAGGAAAAGAAGTCCCTCAGCTCGCGAGGACGGGGGCGTCTCAGGGGTTTCCTCGAGCTGCGGCGCCTGTGGGGGTTTTCTCCCGAGGCACGACGAGGACCTCAGGGAGCCTCTCGTGCGGCGCCAGGGAAGCCAGGTCTGCATGCGCGAGGTGAGGGGGAGCGCATCATTTCTCTCTAGTCCAGAGAGGGGACAAGGGCCTCAAGACACTTTGAAGAAGGACTATCGAGGTCTTTCTCGAGTGGTGGCAGGAAACCCTCATTTCCCTCGACTTCTGCAGGGGACCTGAGGGAACTTCCCAGGGTGCCCCTGAGAGGTGAGGGATGCTGTGGAGTTAGCGGGGCCACTGGTGGACCCAATGTAGTGACCTGTGAATAATGTATGCTCTCATCTTGTTTAAACCCTCAATATAATGTTTGCTCCTTTGTAAGTGTTACAACGTCCACCTATCTTATAATGTAACCACTTATTGATATAACTATAGTCTTGCCGTGTTACAACAACTTCAGGATTTAATGCGATTGCGACGATTTGTGGGCTTACTTATTTTAGGAATATCAGCTTTAATAACCGCAATTACTTCTGTTACTGTGGCAGCAATATCATTGACTCAACAAGTGCATACTGCCCAATATGTTGATACCATGTCTAAAAATGTTTCACTAACTCTAACAACACAGGAAGCTATAGATAAGAAATTAGAGATGAGAGTAGACGCCTTAGAAGAAGCAATAATGCATATTGGGACTGATTTACAGGCTTTAAAACTGAAAATGGCTTTGTCTTGCCACGCTGATTACCGGTGGATATGCGTGACATCTTTAAAGGTAAATGAGACAGATTATGAATGGGAAAAAATCAAAAATCATATCTCAGGTGTTTGGAACAGCTCTGACATTGGCCTGGACTTAGGGAAACTTCATAATCAAATCCAGACCCTGAAACACTCTCGACTGGATTTTACCGCCGCTGGAGCAGCTAATGACTTTTTTCACACCTTCTCTAACTTTTATTTCTGGAAAAAACATTCTGTCTAATCTTCTCATAATCATTCTTCCTTGTGTTGTCAGGATTCTTCGGCAGAACATTCAGAAGCTCGCGACTGAGCTGCATCTGGCTGTTTTAAGAAATAAAAAAGGGGGAGATGCTGGGAGCCGGCATATTGCATATTGAGTGAGGATCTGGAATAGCTCAACTGGAATTCTATCACTTCCGGGAGCCAGCGTGAGGCACTCCGCCCATGACAAAGGTCATGAGGAAGGAGGCTCGGCATACGCAAAGGCGGGATCGAGCCTCAGGAGTCCCCCTGGAAATTCTCGAGCATCTACCCCCAAACCAGAGTCTGCCTACTTTCTGCTTTGTGCTTTCACCTACACCTCTGACTTTACGGGGGGCTGTCTCCCACTACCTCTCTCTGGAAAAAGAGTTAGCTTACAGCTCCAGTTAATAATTCCTGGGTGTGACAGTGTTTAACCTACAAACTCCTTTGGAAATCCTCTAGCCTGCCTGAATGGGTTTTTCCGGCCACATGTGATTGTTCAGAGCCTCCCAACTGTGAGAGGCAGGAGATGTTCTAAACTGCCTAAACACAGATTCCTTTGAGTAGTTAAAAGATTAATTAGAAATTGTATTGGTGAAGGGTTTTTTCACTTGTTGAGCCAGTTTGCTGCTAAGTCTTCATACTCCTTACCTACTGTGTCCTTGGCAGTGTATTGATTGATATAATGGGTGTATAGAAATGTAAAATGCAGCTTTGTCCAATGCTTTTTGGAAGGCTGGCGCCTGACTTTGGAATAATCACCTTTAGAGAAAGATAAGTTTCTTAAAATGTTAACAGGCCTCCGGGCCAGAAGATGATGTCAATCACCTGAACTTTTGCATATGATAAGTTTGCAGGAAGAAAGCCTGGCTTGCTGCATGACTCTACCCCTTCCCCCATTATCCTCTATGCATACCTTAAGGTATAAAAACTACTTGGAAAATAAAGTGCGGGCCTTGTTCACTGAAACTTGGTCTCCCCATGTCACTCTCTCTCCCAAATTCCAGTTGAGCGTCCATCTGGAGCGCAGATGTCCTCTGCGACCATTTATTTGCCTGGGCTTCTAAGACCCACTCGAGAGGGTGTCTAAGGTGGGGCACCTTCCGCTATTCGAGAGGGCGCCTGTGGCCTCCGTGGTCAGAGCTAACCTGGTGTCACGGGTTATATTGATTTTCCGCGTAAACCAAGCCACTCAGCTTCTTTTCTCCACTGAATTTTCCTACTGAGCTATCCTTATTTCAGCCGCTTTTCTCCACTGAATTTCCTCACTGAGCTATCCTTATTCTATTACTCTTTGTATCCTTAATTAAGTGTAATTAAGCAGTTATTCCCTGACCCTCGCCTAGCCGTCTCTCCTTCGAATACCCTGGATCAGCAGGGGCCTCTCGGGACTCCGCTGTGGTTGGCGCAATGGAAGAGGGCCTCATCTCGAGGGGAGGCAGGAACCTCAGGCTTCCTCTCTGTTTCTGACTCCGACCCTCCGACCTCAGGGTCCCTGCAGAGATGGGAGCGGAGAGTTAGGCCTCGTCTTGTCTGAGGAAGGGAACTCCGCTTGCCTCTCGAGTTGCTCAGGGGGTCTCAGGCCCCTCTTCGAGCTGTGTGTGGAACCCACGGGTGTTTCTGGACGATGCACGGGAGTGTCAGTGCCCCTTCGTGTTGTGCCTTCACCCACAGGGTTGCCTTCGAAGAGGTGTCCGTGCAACGGGTTCTTCTCAAGAGTGGACCGGGAAATCGAGGTCGATAGGCATGTGGCACCACCCCCGTGGCTCATCTCGAATTTCCTCGTGCGGACGGCCTCATCCTGAGATGCGCCGGGAAGGCCGGGAATCCCTTCCAGACCACGCAGGGGAATCGACACTCCTGTCGCCATCAGGAGGGGAGAAGGGGCTCAGATGAAGTGGTGTCGGGACCCTCAGTGTTTCCCTCGAGGGAACCCGGTGTGTCGGGGAACTTCTGGGGGTCGCATGAAAGGTGTCAGGTACTGTTTTGCACTTCAGGACTGAAACTGGGACTTCCCTTGAGACGCCATAGCGGGCAAGAGGCTCATCTTGCAAAGACGTTGGAACCACGTTGGTTTTCCTCGAGTTGCGGCGGGATTCTCGAGTTACGACGGGGATCTCAGGCTTCCTCTTGGGTTGGTCCTGGGAAGCCCAATCTTCCCCTCGATTTGCGAGGGAAAGCTGGGGGTTGCGCTCGAGTCATTGCAGGGGCCAACAGACCTCACCTAGGCGTGTGTCCGGGACCTAATATTCCTCTCCAGGATAGGCGGGGATCTCGGGGTTGCATTCCAGGCTCCCCCGGTGAGTCAGGCCTCGTCTCGAGGGGAAGCCAAGGACTCGGCTCTCCTCTCGAGTCGCGACGCGGATCTCTTGGAGCCCCCTGAGCGGCTTCAAGGGAGTCCAGCCTCCTCTTCAGTTTGGAGAGAGGACTCGTGATTGGTCTCCATGCCATGCAGGAAAATAAGGCCCTCATCTCGCGATGACCGGGGTGTCTCATGTGTTTCCTCGAGCTGCCGCGCCAGTGTAGGTTTCCTCACGAGGTACGATGAGGAACTCATGGAGCCTCTCGTGCAGTGCCAGGTTAGTCAGGTCTCCATGCGCGTGGCGAGGGGGAGCGTGTCATGGCTCTTGAGTCATGGTAGGGGAATCGCGACTCAACACATTTTGAAGCACTCTCGAGGTCTTTCTCGAGTCATGGCAGAAAACCCAGGGGTCCCTCGACTTGTGCCTGTGACCTCAGGGAGCTTCTTTTTGTGCCTCTGAGAACTCAGGGATACTGTGGAGTTGGTAGGGGCCTCTCGGGACTCCACTGGTTGTGGTGCAATGGAAGAGGGCTTCATCTCGAGTGGACGCAGGAACCTCAGGCTTGCTCTCCGTTTCTGACTCGGATCCCATGGTCCCTGCAGAATAGGGACAAGAGAGTCACACCTAGTCTTCTGTTGAGGAATGGACCTTCGTTTGCCTTTCGAGTTGTTTACAGGGTGACAGGCCACTTGTCGAAATGTCTGTGGGACCTGCGGGTTTTTCTGGACGATGCACGCGGGTGTCAGTGCCCCTTCGTGTTGTGCCTTCATCCACAGGTTTTCCTTCAAAGAGGTGTGCTGGCATCGGGTTCTTTTCAAGAGTGGACCGTGAAATTGGGGTCTTTCGACATGTGGCACCACCCACGAGGCTATGTCTCGAACTTCCTCATGAGACCGGCCTCATCCTGAGGTGCGCCCGGAAGGTCGGGAACCCCTTGCAGACAGAGAAGGGGAGTCGACCCTCCTGTCGCAATCAGGAGAGGAGAAGGGGCTCAGATGAAGTGGTGCCGGGAACCTCGGTGTTCCCCTTGAGTGAGTCTGGTATGTCGCGGAACTTTTGGGGTCGCATCAAGGGTGCCAAGTACCGTTTCGCACTTCAGGATGGAACGTGGGACTTCTCTTGAGATGCTGTAGCGGACAAAGGGCCTCATCTTGCAATGATGAGGGAAGCACGTGGTTTTTCTCGAGTTGCGGTGGGATTCTCGAGTTACGACGGGGAATTCAGGCTTCCTCTTGTGTTGGCCCAGGAAGTCTAATCTTCCATTCGAGTTGCCAGGGAGAGCTGGGGATTGGGCTCCATTCACTGAAGGGCAAACTAGACCTCATCTAGGCTTGTATCCAGGACTTAATGTTCCTCTCCATAGGCGACAGGGATTTGGGGTTGCATTCCATACTCACCCGGGGAGTCAGGCCTCATCTCGAGGGGAAGCAAAGGACTCCACTCTCTTCTCGAGTCGCGACAGGTATCTCTTGGAGCCCACTGAGTGGTCTTTGCTCTGTAGGAGAGTTCTAGTGTTCATAAGCCTGTACATAAGTGAACACAGACATTCTGTGTGCATGTTGCTGCATACCCAAAATAGGGCCACAAGGAGCCTCATGCTCTCCATGCGGCGCGGAAGCTGTGCAGCCACGCAGCAGCTGAAGAATCCAACCAATTGCTCTTTTCTTACCTCTGACAGAGCTCGCATTGCCGTAGCCCTTGGCAGTTTGAAAACACTGGACCCTAACCCCTCTCAAAGAAGGCCTGGGTTCTAGTTCGAATAGAAAGTCAATAGCGGAGCTGAGGACAGGAACGCGGCAGTCATTTATCACACGCTCCTGCAGCCTGCTAATACAGGGACACTAATGCTAGAAGCTAGGAATGTCTTTGCAAGGTGCGCAAAGGACAAGGGAGAACCTCGACCCTGACTCTAGTATTTCAGTCCCCTGAGCAGATCTGAGGTTCTCCCGCTGTAGAAGCTAACCCATTCCTTTCAAATACAGGCTTCCTAACACAGGGCCAGTTGGCTGCTTGCTCTTCCACGAAGCAGGCTTCCTTAACTTGCAAACTGCGAATTCCGCTTAACAGCCTGGAGGAAAATCGCTTCTTGGAAGATTTTTTTCAGAGGCTGTATCCCCGGAGCTGGGGCCAAGCTAGGGGACCCATACTGACAAGGGAAGGCAAAACCACATCCAATGTCTTTGCTCTGGAGGACAGCTTTGGTGAGCCTAAGTCTTTCAGGAATATTTCTGGCTCCAACAGAGTCAAATTCTGTGTGTGAAGCTGCACAGCCAAAATAGGGGAACAGAGAGCCTGATTCTCTCTGTGTAGCTTTGAAGCTGTCATTCAAACAACAGCTTGAGAATCCATACAATGCTCTCCCTTACTGCTAAGAGAATTCTCATTGCTGTCGTCCTTGACAGTTTGTAGAAATCCGCACCCTAACCCTTCTCCAAGTAGGCCTGGGTCCTAGCTCGGAACAACAGGCAACGGCGGAGCTGAGGCCAGTAAGGCACAAGTGAGGTCTCACACACTCTTGCAGCCTGATCGTCCAGGAGCAGTAAGGCCTCTTTTTCCCTGCAGGAGGCTCGCTTGCCTTGCCTCCTGTGAACTGCATTTCCCAGCCTGGGCGCAAAGCTGTTCCTGGAGATTTTTTCTCAGGGGCTGTTTCCCTGGAGCTGGGTCGGACCTCGGGGGCCCAACTCACAGGGGAAGACAAAACCACATGGACAGGTCTATGCTCTGTAGGAGAGCTCTAGTGAACCTCATCTCTCAGGAACATTCTTGGCTTCTACAGAGACACCTCTGTGCATGAAGCTACACACCCAACATAGTGGCAAAGGGAGTCTGATTCTCTCCGTGGGTGCTGATGCTTTGTGGCAAAGCACCTGCTAAGAATCCATCCGCATAGGCTTCCCTCACCTTGACAGAGGTCTCATTGCTGTAGTCCTTGGCAGTTTGGAAAGAAGCAGACCCTTACCCTTCACCAAGTAGGCCCTTGTCCTTGTTTGAATGGAAAGGCAGTAGCTGAGCTGAGGCCAGTAAGGCGCCAGTCAAGTCTGACATATTCCCGATGCCTGCTCCTTCATGGAAAATAACGTTAGAATCTGGGAATGTCTTTGCAAGGCTGGCAAAGGGCAGTCAGGAACCTCGACCCTGCCTCTGGAATTTCTATCTTCTCAGCACATCTGGCGGTCTCGGTCAGGAGAAACTAACCCATTCCTTGCAAATATAGGCTTCCAAACACAGGCCGGTTGGCTGTCTCTTCTTGCCGAAGGAAGCTTGCTTATCCCACCTCCTGCGAACTCCGCTTCCCAGCCTGGGGGATAAGAGGTTCTTGGAGATCTTTTCTCAGAGGCTGTTTCCACGGAGCAGGGGCTGATCCCAGAGACCCACACGCACAGGGGAAGGGAAAACCGCATGGATAAGTCTTTGCTCTCTAGGAGTGCTCTAGTGAACCTCAGTCTGTGGGGAATGTTCTTGGCTCCAACGGGGACATCTCTGTGTGGGAAGCTGCATTGCCAACATAGAGACACAGAGACCTGATTCTCTCTGTGCAGCTTTGACGCTGTCGTTCAAACAACAAATTGAGAATCCACACAATGCTCTCCCTTACCACTGAGAGAGTTATCATTGCTGTAGCCCTTCGCAGTTTCTGGAAATCGGCACACAAACACTTCTCCAAGTAGGCCTGGGTTCAAGTTCAGATGAACATGCAATAGCGGAGCTGAGGCCAGTAAGGCACCAGTCAGGTGTCACACACTCTGGCAGCCTGCTCCTCCAGGGACAGTAAGGCCTCTATTTCCCTTCAGGAGGCTCGCTTGCCTTACTTCCTGTGAACAGCGTTTCCCAGCCTGGGCGGAAAGCAGTTCCTGGAGATCTTTTCTCAGGGGCTGTTTCCCCGGAGTTGGGGCGGACCTTGGGGACCCAACTCACAGGGGAAGGCAAAACCAAATGGACAGGTCTATGCTCTGTAGGAGATCTCTAGTGAACTGCCGGGGTCCAGCCCCAGCTGATCCAGGGTATTCGAAGCAGAGACGGCGTAGGCGAGGGTCAGGGAACAACTGCTTAATTCAACGTTAATTAAGGATATAAAGAGTAATAAAATGAGGATAGCTCAGTAGGAAAATTCAGTGGAGAAAAGAGGCTGAGTAGCTTGGTTTACGCGGGGGACCAATAAAACTTCAAGACAAGAAGCTTGCACCACTTACGTAGGCCGCAGGCGTCCTTCCGTTCTCCCGAAGGAGAGGAGACACTGAGGCCTCCCCGGTCGGATCTTAGAAGCCCAGGCAAAATTAGTAAGCTTGGTGGGTTCCGCGCTCCAGATGGAGACTCAACCAGAGTGAGAGAGAGAGAGAGAGACATGGGGAGACCAGTATTTCGAGAAACTGATCCCAATTCTTTATTTTCCATGGTCTACTTTTATACACTGAGATGTTATGCAAAAGTCACGTGGGGTCAGCAGTCCTGACTTTTATCAAAGTCAGGTGCTTCATACAAAAGTATACAGAGGTCTTAGGGGTGTTACATCATCTTCTGGCCGGGGGGCCTGCTGACAATTTACGACCCTCTCCTTGTGACAGCGGTCAGTCAACCAGGACACTTATTTCTCCAGGGGTGATTATTCTTAAAACAGACGCCACCCAAATAAAGTTACATTCCTATAGGGTGAGGGTGTAGTGGGTTTTAGTTAAGGAAAGAATTTACTTAGCCTAAGGTCTAACGTGATTTATATCAAAGGTTAATACTTATTTCTTCTATATATTCATTAATGTGTATAAGGGCAGGGGATGTGGAGACTTAGCAGTAAACATCAGCTCAACAAATGAAAAACCCTTCACCAATATGATTTCTAATCAGCCCATTATACTTATACTAATAATTTTCTAACTTTTCTAAGGAACCTGTTTTTAGAAGGTTTAAAGCATCTCGTGCCTCTCATGGTTGGGAGGCTGTGAGCAATCACATGTGGCCGGACAAGCCTGTCAGGCAGGCTAGAGAACCTTCAGAGGAGTTTGTAGGTTAAAACACTCTTGTCACACCCAGGGGTTTTTATCAACTGGAGCTCTAGGTTAACTCCTTCTCCGAAAGAGGTGGTGGGGGACAGCCCCCCGTAAAGTCAGAGGTGTAGGTGAGAGCACAAAGTAGTAAGGTAGGCAGGCTCTGGTGATGGGGGTAGATGCTCGAGGATTTCCAGGGGGACTCCTGAGGCTCGATCCCGCCTTTGCGTATGTCGAGCCTCCTTCCTCATGACCTTTGCCATGGGCGGAGTGCCTCACTCTGGCCCCCAACAGTGAACCTCCTCTCTCAGGAACATTCTTGGCTCCTATCGAGACACCTCTGTGCGTGTAGCTACACACGCAACGTAGGGGCAAAGGGAGCCAGATTCTTTCCGTGGGGTGCTGATGCTTTGTGGCAAAGCACCTGCTTGAGAATCCATCAGCTTACGCTTCCCTCGCCTTGACAGAGGTCTCATTGCTGTAGCCCTTGGCAGTTTGGAAAGAAGAGGACCCTTACCTTTCATAAAGTGGGCCCTTGTCCTAGTTTGAAAGGAAAGGCAAGAGCTGAGCTGAGGCCAATAAGGCGCCAGTCAAGTCTGACATATTCCCGAAGCCTGCTCCTTCATGGAAAATAACGCTGAAATCTAGGAATGTCTCTGCAAGGCTGGCAAAGGGCAGTCAGGAGCCTGCACCCTGCCTCTGGAATTACCGACTTCTGAACAGATCTGGAGGTCTCCCTTAGGGGAAGCTAACCCATTCTTCCAAATTGAGGCTTCCAAACGCAGGCCGCTTGGCTGCCTCTTGATCTCTGAAGGAGGCCTGCTTTTCCCGCCTCCTATGAACCCCACATCCCAGCCTCTGGGAAAAGCGGATCTTGAAGATCTTTTCTCAGGGGTTGTTTCCACGGAGCTGGGGCCGAGCCTGGAGCCCCAAACGCACAGGGGAAGAAAAACCACATGGACAAGTCTTTGCTCTCTAGGAGAGCTCTAGTGAACTTCACTCTGTCAGGAACGTTCTTGTTTCCTATGGAGACACCCCTGTCTGTGAAGCTGTGTACCGAACATGGAGACAAAGAGTCTGATTCTCTCTGTGCAGCTTTGAAGCTGTCGTTCAAACAACAGCTTGAAAATCCATACAATGCTCTTCCTTACCCGTGACACAGTTCTCATTGCTATACCCCTTGGCAGTATTTAGAAATCCATACCCAAACCCTTCTCCTAGTAGGCCTGGGTCCTAGTTCGGAGAAACACGCAATGGCAGAGCTGAGGCCAGTAAGGCAGCAGTCAGGTCTCACACACTCTGGCAGCCTGATTGTCCAGGGAGACTAAGGCCTGTTGTGCCTTGCAGGAGGCTCGCTTGTGTTACCTCCTGTGAACTGCGTTTGCCAGCCTGGGGGAATAGCGGTCCCTGGAGATCTTTTCTCAGGGGCTCCTTCCCCTGAGCTGGGGCGGACCTCGGGGACCCAACTCACAGGGCAAGGCAAAACCATATGGACAGGTCTATGCTCTGTAGCAGACTTCTAGTGAACCTCATCTCTCAGGAACATTCTTGGCTCCTATAGAGACACTTCTGTGTGTGAAGCTGCGTACCTAACATAGGGGCACAGAGCGCCTGATTCTCTCAGTTCATTTTGACCCTGTCGTTCAGAAAACAGCTTGAGAATCCATAAAATGCTCTCCCTTACCGCTGAGAGAATTCTCACTGCTGTAGCCCTTGGCACTTTGTAGAAATCCGCAGCCAAACGCTTCTCCAAATAGGCCTGGGTCCTAGTTCGGAGGAACAGGCAATGGTGGAACTGAGGCCAGTAAGGCAACAGTCAGGTTTCACACACTCTGGCAGCCTGCTCCTCCAGGGACAGTAAGGCCTCTTTTTCTCTGCAGGAGATTCGCTTGCCTTACTTCCTGTGAACAGCGTTTCCCAGCCTCAGCGAAGCGGTTCCTGGAGATCTTTCCTCAGGGACAGTTTCCCCGGAGGTGTGGCGGACCTCGGGGACCCAACTCACAGGGGAAGGAAAAACCACATGGACAGGTCTATGCTCTGTAGGAGAGGTTTAGTGAACCTAATCTCTCAGGAACATTCTTGGCTCCTATAGAGACAACTCTGTGTGTGAAGCTACACTCCCAACATTGGGGAACAGGGATCTTGGTTCTCTCCGTGGGGTGCTGATGCTTTGTAGTAAAGCACCTGCTTGAGAATCCATCCTCTTAGGCTTCCCTCGCTTTGACAGAGGTCTCATTGCTGTAGCCCTTGGCAGTTTCAAAGAAGAAGACCCTTACCCTTCATAAAGTAGGCCCTGTCCTAGTTTGAATGGAAAGGCAATAGCTGAGCTGAGGCCAATAAGGAGCCAGTCCCCTCTGACACATTCCCGAAGCCTGCTCCTTCATGGAATATAACTCTAGAATGTTGGAATGTCTTTGCAAGGCTGGCAAAGGGCAGTCAGGAACCAGCACCCTGCCTCTGGAATTACCGACTTCTGAGCAGATCTGGAGGTCTCCTTTAGGAGAAGCTAACCCATTCCTTCCAAATAGAGGCTTCAAAACACAGGCAGGTTGGCTGCCTTTCGTGCCCAAAGGAGGCTTGCTTTTCTCTCCTCCTATGAACCCCAGTTCCCAGCCTCTGGGAAAAGCGTATCTTGAAGATATTTTCTCAGGGGTTGTTTGCACAGAGCTGGGGCCGAGCCCGGGGCCCAAAGGCACAGGGGAAGGCAAGACCACATGGACAGGTCTATGCTCTGTAGCAGACCTCTAGTGAACCTCATCTCTCAGGAGCATTCTTGGCTCCTACAGAGACACCTCTGTGTGTGAAGCTGCGTACCTAACATAGGGGCAGAGAGAGCCTGATTCTCTCTGTTCATTTTGACGCTGTCATTCAGAAAACAGCTTGAGAATCCATAAAATGCTCTCCCTTACCACTGAGAGAATTCTCACTGCTGTAGCCCTTGGCACTTTGTAGAAATCTGCACCCAAACGCTTTTCCAAGTAGGCCTGGGTGCTAGCTCGGATGAACAGGCAATGGTGGAACTGAGGCCAGTAAGGCAACAGTCAGGTTTCACACATTCTGGCAGCCTGCTCCTCCAGGGACTGTAAGGCCTCTTTTACTATGCAGGAGATTCGCTTGCCTTACTTCATGTGAACAGCATTTCCCAGCCTCGGCGAAGCGGTTCCTGGAGATCTTTTCTCAGGGACAGTTTCCCCGGAGGTGTGGCAGACCTCGAGGACCCAACTCACAGGGGAAGGCAAAACCACATGGACAGGTCTATGCTCTGTAGGAGAGGTTTAGTGAACCTAATCTCTCAGGAACATTCTTGGCTCCTATAGAGACAACTCTGTGTGTGAAGCTACACTCCCAACATTGGTGCACAGGGAGCTTGATTCTCTCCGTGGGGTGCTGATGCTTTGTGGCAAAGCACCTGCTTGAGAATCCATCCTCTTAGGCTTCCCTCACCTTGACAGAGGTCTCATTGCTGTAGCCCTTGGCAGTTTGCAAAGAAGAAGACCCTTACCCTTCATAAAGTAGGGCCTTGTCCTAGTTTGAATGGAAAGGCAATAGCTGAGCTGAGGTCAATAAGGAGCCAGTCCCGTCTGACACATTCCCGAAGCCTGCTCCTTCATGGAAAATAACTCTAGAATCTAGGAATATCTTTGCAAGGCTAGCAAAGGGCAGTCAGGAACCAGTACCCTGCCTCTGGAATTACCGACTTCTGAGCAGATCTGGAGGTCTCCTTTAGGAGAAGCTAACCCATTCCTTCCAAATAGAGGCTTCAAAACACAGGCAGGTGGGCTGCCTTTTCGTTCCCTATGGAGGCGTGCTTTTCTCTCCTCCTACGAACCCCGGTTCCCAGACACTGGGAAAAGTGGATCTTGAAGATATTTTCTCAGGGGTTGTTTCCACGGAGCTGGGGCCGAGCCTGGAGACCCAAAGGCACAGGGGAAGGCAAGACCACATGGACAAGACTTTGCTCTTTAGTATAGCTCTAATGAACCTCACTCTGTCAGGATCTTTCTTGATTCCTACGGAGACACACCTGTGTGTGAAGCTGCGGGCACAGAGAGCCTGATTACCCCTGTGCAGCGCTGAGTCTGGGCGGCTAAACAACAGCTTGGGAATGCAGCCTGGGGCGCTTCCCTTCCCTCGGACAGAGCTCTCCTTGCGGTAGGCCTTGGTAGTTTGCATACAATGGGGCCCTAAGCCCTCTGCAAGTTGGCCTGGCTCCTAGGTCCAAAGGGCAGGCCAGAGCGGAGCTGAGGCTGTCAGGCTCCAGACACATCTCCCATACTCCTACATCCTGCTCCTACCCGGGCGTGAAGGCTAGAAGCTGGGAAGGTACCTGGACCGTGCAGGGGCGGGGCGAACGCGGGCGGCGTGGGGCGGGGGTCGGCTTCTGGCGGGGGTGGGGGCGGGCTTCCCAGTTGTGCTCTCAGAGGTGGACACTGAGGCTGCAAACGCGCCTGGAGTGCACCCGGGACTGGGTAAACCCGGGCTGCGCGGGTCGAGATTCCGATGGCTTTGGGTGGGGGTCGGTCCCAGTTGTGCTCCCGGGGGTCGCCACTGCGGCTGGGAACGCGCTGGGAGCGCGGCAGGGGCGGGGCTAACCCTGAGGGCGCGGGGCGGGGGTCGGCTCATGGGGGGGATGGGGAGGGGTTCCCAGTTGCGCTCTCGGGGGTTGCAACTGCGGCTGGGAACGCCCATTTCGTCCGCTCCTGGGTCCCCAAGGATCGCCATCCCGTGGGTGCAGTGGAGGGCTGCGGACCACAGGTAAGGGAACTGGGACTGCGTGGAGCAGGGAACCAAGTATTCCGCCGTCTGTTGGCACATTCTCGGAGCTCCCCAACCTGGCGGTCGCAGAAAGGCCTTGCCTTTGGGGTCAAGGCCTTTACCGCTCCACCCCTCTGCTGAAAAATCTCCGAGTCTGCGCGGTTCTTCCAAGCAGCCTAGTGTCCGCTGGAAGTCCAAGGGACAGAACACTGAACTCTGGCCGGCTGGCCCAGCCCTGCTTCTGGCACTTTGTAAGCCAGCGGGCCCTTGAGCACCTGCTGGGATGGGAAAGGGAAGGGTCCACGGATTGCACCCTAGAAACTTAGTAGGGTGCATGGATTTCAAACCCTGGTGGCCGCCCAGGCAGCAAAGAAGGGGGGAGGGCACCTTGCTGCCCTTTCATGGCAGAATCTGTGGTTGTCCAGCTGCGTGGGCCTTTTCATGAGGACCCTGTGCAATAAAAGTTTGGTGTTTTGGAACTGAATAATTAGAACGTGTAAAAGCTTTAAATTATGTGGTGGTGTAATTAAAAAACAAAACAAAACAAAACCAAGCTCCAAGTGTTTTGCAAATGGAGGTTTAAATATTGAAGGACTGTATTCCTTGCACTGTGGCATTCTATCAAGAAGTGTGCAGGATTTTTTTTTTTTTAAGAAAAGTGTTCGAAGTGAGGGAAACAGGAAACCCAGAGGTGCCCCTGTATTTTGGGGAAGGCCTTAGGAGGTCACTTGGAAATGCTGCTGGATGTGCGGGAGGGCGGCAGATGGGCTGTGCAGGCTTGTCCTTTGCATGGATGTTCCTGTGTGTGGAAACCCAGCTCGGAGCCATCTCCTGATGTGTAAGAATTTCGCAGACAAACCTTGAGCTAAGCAATGCATTTTTTCCTAAGAAAATGTTTGTCTTAAGCGATGTAAATATCCTATGTATTTCCGCTAGACTCTGGCTTCAGGTCGGTTCCCCCAAAAGGCTCAGAAGCGATTTGAACAAAACAGCATGTTTTCCTCCTAGCTTGTTCTCCTTATCTATGTTAAGGAAATGATATATTTGCCTGCAATACTGCCTTTCTTCAAGATTCATGTCAATCAAGTTTTGGCCCGGGATGACTCACCTGCTGCCAATATTATCTCAATGCATGTCGTGGGGGAAGGGCCTGGTGCCATTCCCTGAAACAGTTCCTTTCTTTCCTTAGCTGACTGCTAGTGCCTGTAGAATATCTGGCTAAAGACCAGCAGGGGGTACTCTTACTACCCCCCCCACCCCGCCTCGAGTCTAAGTCAGCAGCTTTCTCTATCTCTTTAATACTTTAATAACACTTGATGACACAAAAGCTCTGAGCGATCAAATCATATCAAATCTTCATTTCAGATTGAAGATGCATTCCATGGTATTGCCATCTTAAGTCTTTCCATCGTTATGGAATATCTGTCCATGTATTCAGGATAGTTTTCAGCCAGGGTGTATAATTTCCAGTGTGCCAGTCTTGTCATCCTCGTTACATCCATGGCAAAGTGTTTTATTCATGTTGATATTATTGAAAGGGAATTTTTTAAAATTCCTTTTCAGATTATTATCTGCTAATGTATACAGATAAAACTGTGTAATCATTCATTTTGATCAGTTTGGACAGCTTGATAGTTGTCTTTAATTTCTTTACTTTCTGACACTTTAAGATTATCCTGGGACACATATGTAATGCCTCACCCCTAAATTCAGACATGTGTTCAAAGAACTTCTGTCCTTTTATTTATTTATTTATTTATTCTTTAACATTGAAATCGTTTTGACTATGCTGGGTGTTTGTTGCTAAATGGAAGTAGCTAGGACCTCTGGACTGCAGTCTCTCATCTCTTGCTGACCTCTTGTTGACCTCTGCAGATTCCTGGTAGGTGGGAGCTTGTTAGTTCCTTGTTCCTTATCAGAACCTCCTGTGGTAAGTGTTTTTCTCTTCTCTGTTGCCTGGTAAGGGTGGGTGGTCATGGGCATCCCAAAGTTGGCTAGAAGTCAATTATTTAGGCAGGCTTGTGCATAGATATGGGAGAAGGCAATGGCACCCCACTCCTGGAAAATCCCAAGGACGGAGGAGCCTGGTAGGCTGCAGTCCATGGGGTGGCTAAGAGTCGGACACCACTGAGCGACTTCATTTTCACTTTTCACTTTCATGCATAGGAGGAGGAAATGGCAACCCACTCCAGTGTTCTTGCCTAGAGAACCCCAGGGACTGCGGGGCCTGGTGGGCTGCCATCTATGGCGTGGCACAGGGTCGGCCTCAACTGAACCACTTAGCAGCTGCAGCAGCAGCAGCAGCAGTGCATAGATATCAAAGGGGATGAGAACAGTCAGGTAGGATCACATATGTCACCGTGAAACAATACTTCTCCTCTTAGCCAAAGCTAACAAAAGATTTCTGTTCTAGGTCAACCTAGAAGAGATCACTTAAGAGGTAAAGAAACTTAAACTCCATTAGCAAAGGCAGTTCAACATCTCAAGAAAACTTGTGCTAGGCACAAAACTCTTTTCTGGGGGCCTACTTTCCCTACAACCTCCTTATCCCATTCTGTACCCATTCCTTTGCTTCTCCCGTCCTGAAAATGCCACCTGTAAGACAGAACTACTTCGTTTTCCTCCTCAAAGTGTGATTGCATTCCATACATTCTTGTAATAACAAGTCATACATTTCCCTTCAGCAACCAAGAACTCACTCTTATATTGGCATTTGATAGATTGGTGAGCATACCTATCAGTGATAATAGCGCCCACCCCGCTTCCTGCAAGAACAGAACAAAACAAAACAAAACAAAAAAATTGCTTTCTTACATTTAATATGTTCGGATGGTGCCAGTCACTATTCATGCATAGTCAAAAATCTCTTTTGTTTCTGTGTAAAAGGGAGGTCCTTTCAAGTCGTGAATGTTTAAGAAGTTTCATTTATTTGGAAGTGACCTAGCTATTCAATACACTGTCGTCACTTAGTTTAGCACCAGGATAGAAACTCAGGTAACCAAAACACCTGGAGGAACGATTGTAAGTTCAGTTCAGTTCAGTTGCTCAGTCGAGTCTGACTCTTTGGGACCCCGTGGCCTGCAGGACGCCAGGCTTCCGTGTCCATCACCAACTCCAGGGGCTTGCTCAAACTCATGTCCATCGAGTCAGTGATGCCATCCAACCATCTTATCCTCTGTCATCCCCTTCTCCTCTGCCTTCAATCAAGACTATGAGAGGCGGATATTTTAGAGTATAATTATTGTTAAGAGTTTATCTAAAAGCTCATATCACATTTACATTTTTTACATTGGTTGTTGCTGTTTCCAGGTACTTTCTTGCTGACAAGCTTGTGACACATATAACAATAGAGCAATTTTTACCTCAAAAGAAACCTAGGCACTATGAACATGTTGTGCTTAATGTTGTTGACTCTTAGACATGTCTATAGTGGAGGAGCAAAACCAAAAATACTAGATATTTAATATTGACTAGTTCCCAGTTCACGGGACTCTGACATTCATTTAGGTCAATGTTTTCTTGTATTTCCAGCAGTTTGATTTGGAAGGGCTGCCTTGTCTTGAGACCATTGAAATCAGAACTCAGAACTTGAGCAATATTATCAAAAAACACAAGGCTCACACTGACACATACCTTAATCCAGACAGACAGACAAGACATCTTCCAGGTTTCCGCCTGAGATTTAAAATATTTCTTTGAGCCGTTTTCCTGGGGAGTGGGGGGGGAGTGGGGGTGGCAGCGAGGCAGGCTTGGGTAACAAGCTAATTGTTGGTCATTGCATATGCAAAGAACCAGCTTTCCGGGTTCCAAGGAAAAAAGTTTCCTTGGTACCCAATTTTGTTTGGATCTATAGACTCTCATGGCCCTCCTAGGTCAGGACATCTTTCCTTTCTGTAGTCCTCGTTTTATCCCTAAATCATAGACAGCTTGGATTGTCTCTGTGGGGTGGATGTATTGTCCTTGTGTTTGACCTGGCGGCAGTAGCGAGGTCCGAGAGCCTCTCCTGGAACCGGGCGTGGGGACGGGGCTCACCAGGAGCCCCTGGTGGAAGTGGGCAACGCCCCGGGAGCGTGCCAGGGGCGGGGCGATCCCGGGCGGCGCGGGTCGGGGTTCTGGTCGGGAGGGGGTGGGGGGCGGTAACAGTTGTGCTCTCGGGGGTCCCCACTGCAGCTGGAAACGCGCTGGGAGTGCGGCAGGGGCGGGGTGAACCCGGGTGGCGCGGGGCGGGGTTCGGCTCCTGGCGGGGGTGGGGGAGGGCTTCCCAGTTGTGCTCTCGGTGGTGGCCACTGCGGCTGGAAACGCGCCGGGAGCGCACCCGGGGCGGGGTAAACCTGGGCTGCGCGGGTCGAGATTTAGATGGCTGTGGATGGGGGTTCGGTCCCAGTTGTGCTCTCGGGGGTCGCCACTGCGGCTAGGAACGCCCATTTCCTATGCTCCTGTGTCCCCAAGGATCCACATCTAGTGGGTGCAGCGGAGGGCTGCGGGCCACAGGTCAGGGAACTGGGACTGCTTGGAGCAGGGAACCAAGTATTCCGCCCTCTGTTGGCACATTCTCGGAGCTCCCCAACCTGGCGGTCGCAGAAAGGCCTCGCCCTTGGTGTCAAGGCCTTTACCGCTCCACCCCTTTGCTGAAAAATCTCAGTCTGCACGGTTTTCCCAAGCAGCCTAGTGTCCCCTGGAAGTCCAAGGGACAGAACACTGAACTCTGGCCGGCTGGCCCAGCCCTGCTTCTGGCACTTTGTAAGCCAGCGGGCCCTTGAGCACCTGCTGGGATGGGAAAGGGAAGGGTCCACGGATTGCACCCTAGAAACTTAGTAGGGTGCATGGATTTCAAACCCTGGTGGCCGCCCAGGCAGCAAAGAAGGGTGGAGGGCACCTTGCTGCCCTTTCATGGCAGAATCTGTGGCTGTCCTGATGCGTGGGCCTTTTCATGGGGACCTTGTGCAATAAAAGTTTGGTGTTTTGGTACTGAATAATTAGAAATTGTAAAAAGTTTAAATTATGCGGTGGTGTAATTAAAAAACAAAACAAAACAAAACCAAGCCCCAAGTGTTTGGCAAAGGGAGGTTTAAGTATTGAAGGCCTGTTTTCCTTGCACTGTGGCATTCTATCAAGAAGTGTGCAGGATTTTTTTTTTTTTTAAGAAAAGTGTTCGAAGTGAGGGAAACAGGAAACCCAGAGGTGCCCCTGTATTTTGGGGAAGGCCTTAGGAGGTCACTTGGAAATGCTGCTGGCTGTGGGGGAGGGGGGCAGATGGGCTGTGCAGGCTTGTCCTTTGCATTCATGTTCTTGTGTGTAGAAACCCAGCTCGGAGCCATCTCCTGATGTGTAAGAATTTCGCAGACAAACCTTGAGCTAAGCAATGCATTTGTTCCTGAGGAAATGTTTGTCTTAAGCGATGTAAATATCCTATGTATATCTGCTGGACTCTGGCTTCAGGTCGGTTCCCCCAATAGGCTCAGAAGCGACTTGAACAAAACAGTATGTTTTCCTCGTACCTTGTTCTCCTAATCTATGTTAAGGAAATGATATATTTGCCTGGAATACTGCCTTTCTTCAAGATTCATATCAACCAGTTTTTGGCCCAGGATGACTCACCTGCTGCCAATGTGACCTCAAGGCATGTCGTGGGGGAGGGGCCTGGTGCCATTCCCTGAGACAGTGCCTTTCTTTCCTTAGCTGACTGCTAGTGCCTGTAGAATATCTGGCTAGAGACCAGCAGGGCGTACACCCCGCCTCAAGTCTAAGTCAGCAGTTTTCTCTATCTCATTTATACTTTAATAGCAATTGATGACACAAAAACTCTGAGCGATCAAATCATATCAAATCTTCATTTCAGATTGAAGATGCATTCCGTGGTATTGCCATCTTAAGTCTTTCCATTGTTATGGAATACCTGTCCATGTATTCAGGATAGTTTTCAGCCAGGGTGTATAAGTTCCAGTGTGCCAGTCTTGTCATCCTCGTTACATCCATGGCAAAGTGTTGTATTCATGTTGACATTATTGAAAGGGAATTTTTTTTAATTCCTTTTCAGATTATTATGTGGTAATATATACAGAAAAAACTGTGTAATCTTTCGTTTTTATCAGTTTGGACAGCTTGATAGTTGTCTTTAATTTCTTTCCTTTCTCATACTTTAAGATTTTCCGGGCACTGTACATGTACTGCCTCACCCCTAATCTCAGTCATGTGTTCAAAGAACTTCTGTCCTTTATTTGTTTACTTATTTTTTGCAACATTGAATTCGTTTTGACTATGCTGGGTCTCTGCTGCAAGATGGAAGTTGCTAGGACCTCTGGACTGCAGTCTTCCATCTCTTACTGACCTCTTGTTGACCTCTGCAGAATCCTGGTTGGCGGGAGCTTGTTAGTTCCTCGTTCCTTACCAGGACCTCCTGTGGTAAGTGTTTTTCTCTTCTCTGTTGCCTTGTAAGGGTGGATGGTCATTGGCATCCCAAAGCTAGCTAGAAGTCAATGATTTAGGCAGGCTTGTGCATAGATATGGGAGAAGGCAATGGCACCCCACTCCAGTACTCTTGCGTGGAAAATCCCATGGATGGAGGAGCCTGGTAGGCTGCAGTCCATGGGGTCGCTAAGAGTCGGACACCACTGAGCGACTTCACGTTCACTTTTCACTTTCATGCATGGGAGGAGGAAATGGCAACCCACTCCAGTGTTCTTGCCTAGAGAACCCCAGGGACTGCGGGGCCTCGTGGGCTGCCGTCTATGGGGTCGCACAGAGTCGGACACGACTGAAACGACTTAGCAGCAGCAGCGGCGGCAGCAGCAGCAGAAGCAGTGCATCGATATCAAAAGGGCTGCAAACAGTCAGGAAGGATCACATATGTCACCGTGAAACACTACTTCTCCACTTAGCCAAAGCTAACCAAAGATTTCTGTTCTAGGTCAACCTAGAAGAGATTACTTAAGAGGTAAAGAAACTTAAACTCCATTAGCAAAGGCATTTCGACATCTCAAGAAAACTTGTGCTAGGCACAGAACACTTTTCTGGGGGTCCACTTTCCCTACAACCTCCTTATCCCATTCTGTACCCATTCCTTTGCTTCTCCCATCCTGAAACGGCCACCTGTAAGACAGAACTACTTTGTTTTCCTTCCTCAAGTGCCATTGCATTCCACATACTTTCTTGTAATAACAAGTCATACATTTCCCTTCAGCAACCAAGAACTGACTTTTATATTGGCATTCGCTATAGCCCGCCCCCCTCCCCCCACCCCCAAGAACAGAACAAAACAAAACAAAACAATTGCTTTCGTACATTTAACATGTCAGGATGGTGCCAGACACTATTCATGGAGAGTCAAAAATCTCTTTTGTTTCTGTGTAAAAGGGAGGTCCTTTCAAGTCGTGAATGTTTCAGAACTTTCATTTATTTGGAAATGACCTAGCTATTCAATACACTGTCGTCACAAGGATAGAAACTCGGGTAACCAAAACACCTGGAGAAACGTTTGTTAGTTCAGTTCAGTTCAGTTGCTCAGTCGTGTCTGACTCTTTGGGACCCCGTGGCCTGAAGGACGCCAGGCTTCCGTGTCCGTCACCAGCTCCAGGGGCTTGCTCAAACTCATGTCCATCGAGTCAGTGATGCCATCCAACCATCTTATCCTCTGTCATCCCCTTCTCCTCTGCCTTCAATCAAGACTATGAGAGGCAGATATTTTAGAGTATAATTATTGTAAAGAGTTTGTCTAAAAGCTCATATCACATTTACATTTTTTACTTTTGTGTTGTCGTTTCCAGGTAGTTTCTTGCTGACAAGCTTGTGACAGATATAACAATAGAGCAATTTTTACCTCAAAAGAAACCTAGGCACTATGAACATGTTGTGCTTAAAGTTGTTGACTCTTAGACATGTCTATAATGGAGGAGCAAAACCAAAAATACTAGATATTTAATATTGACTAGTTCCCAGTTCACGGGACTCTGACATTCATTTAGGTCAATGTTTTCTTGTATTTCCAGCAGTTTGATTTGGAAGGGCTGCCTTGTCTTGAGACCATTGAAATCAGAACTCAGAACTTGAGCAATATTATCAAAAAACACAGGGCTCACACTGACACATACCTTAATCCAAACAGACAGACAAGACATCTTCCAGGTTTCCGCCTGAGATTTAAAATATTTCTTTGAGCCAGTCTTCTGGGGAGTGGGGGGATGGGGGTGGCAGTAAGGCAGGCTTGGGTAACAAACTAATTGTTGGTCATTGCATATGCAAAGAACCAGCTTTCCGGGTTCCAAGGAAAAAAGTTTCCTTGGTAACCAACTTTGTCTGGTTCTATAGAATATCATGGCCCTCCTAGGTCAGGTCATCTTGCCTTTCTGTAGTCCTCGTTTTATCCCTAAATCATAGACAGCTTGGATTGTCTCTGTGGGGTGTATGTATTGTCCTCATGTTTGACCTGGCGGCAGCAGCGAGGTCCGAGAGCCTCTCCTGGAACCGGGCGTGGGGACGGGGCTCACCGAGAGCCACTGGTGAAGGTGGGCAGCGCCCCTGGAGCGCGGCAGGGGCGGGGCGAACCCGGGCGGTGCAGGGCGGGTGTCGGCTCCTGGCGGGGGTAGGGGAGGGCTTCCCAGTTGTGCTCTCGGAGATGGCCACTGCAGCTGGAAACGCGCCGGGAGCGCAGCCAGGGTGGGGTAAACCTGGGCTGCACAGGTCGAGATTCCGCTCACTGTGGGTGGGGGGTCGGTCCCTGTTGTGCTCCCGGGGGTCGCCAATATTGCTGGGAACCCACCGGGAGCCCGGCAGGGCCGGGGCGAAACCTGGCGTTGCGGGGCGGGGTGGGGTTCCGTTCGCAGTGGGGGTCGGCTCCTGGCGGGGGTGGGGGAGGGCTTTCCAGATGTGCTGTTGGGGGTCGCCATTGCGGCTGGGAATGCCCATTTCGTGAACTCCTGGATCCCCAAGGATCGGCATCCATTGGCCACAGCAGAGGGGTGCGGAACACAGGTAAGGGAACGGGGACTGCCTGGAGCAGGGAACCATGTATTCCGCCCTGTGTTGGCACAGTCTCAGAGCTCCCCAACCTGGCGGTCGCAGAAAGGCCTCGTCTTTGGGGTCAAGGCCTTTACCGCTCCACCCCTCTGCTGAAAAACCTCAGAGTCTGCGCGGATTTCCCAAGCAGCCTAGTGTCCGCTGGAAGTCCAAGGGACATAACCCTGAATTCTGGCCGGCTGGCCCAGCCCTGCTTCTGGCACTTTGTAGGCCAGCGGGCCCTGGAGCACCTGCTAGGATGGGAAAGGGAAGGGTACGCGAATTGCACCCTGGTGGCCGCCGAGGCAGCAAAGAAGGGGGGAGGGCACCTTACTGCCCTTTAATGGCAGACAGAATCTGTGGCTGTCCTGCTGCGTGGGCCTTTTCATGGGGACCTTGTGCAATAAAAGTTTACCGGTGACCTTAGGGAACTTCCCAGTGTGCTTCTGACAGATGAGGGATGCTGTGGAGTTGGCGGGGCCTCTCAGGACTCCGCTGGGTTTGGCGCAATGGAAGAGGGCCTCATCTCCAGGGAAGGCAGGAACCTCAGGCTTCCTCTCTGTTTCAGACTCCGACCGCAGGGTCCCTGCAGAGTTGGGACAGGAGAGTCAGGAATCGTCTTGTCTGAGGAAGGGAACTCCGCTTGCCTCTCGAGGTGCTCAGGGGGTCTCAGGCCCCTTGTTGAGCTGTGTGTGTAACCTGCGGGTGTTTCCGGAAATGCACGACGGTGACAGTGCCCCTTCGTGTTGTGCCTTCACCCACTGGGTTGCCTTCGAAGAGGTGTCCGGGCCTCGGGTTCTTTTCAAGAGCGGACAGGGAAATCGGGGTCTTTCGGCATGAGGGACCACCCACGGGGCTAGTCTCAAATTTCCTAGTGAGGCCGGCTTCATCCTGAGTTGTGCTGGGAAGGCCGGGGACACTTCCAGACAATGCAGGGGGATCGACTCTCCTGTCGCGATCAGGAGGGGAGAAGGGGCTCAGATGAAGTGGGGATGGAACCCTCGGTGTTACCCTCGAGGGAAACCGGCGTGTGGGGGACTTTTGGGGGTTGCATGAAAGGAGTCAGGTACCGTTTCGCACTTCAGGACAGAACCTGGGACTTCCCTTGAGACGCCGTAGCGGGCAAGGGCCCCATCTTGCGAAGACGTTGGGACCATGTGGATTTTCTCGAGTTGCGGCGGGATTCTAGAGTTACGAAGTGGATTTCAGGCTTCCTCTTGTGTTGGCCCCGGGAAGCCTAATCTTCCATTCGAGTTGCGAGGGAAAGCTGAGGGTTGCACTCGAGTCACTGCAGGGCCAAAGAGACCTCATCTAGGCCTGTGTCCGGGACTTAACGTTCCTCTCAAGGGAAGACAGGGATCTCAGGGTGGCGTTCCAGACTCCCCCGGGGAGTCAGGCCTCGCCTCGAGGGCAAGCCAAGGATGCCGCTCTCCTCTCAAGTCGCGACGCAGATCTCTTGGAGCCCACTGAGTGGCCTCAAGGGAGTCAGGCCTTCTCTTCAGTTTGGAGAGAGGAACCGGGATTGCTCTCCAGGCCATGCAGGAATAGAAGGCCCTCAGCTCGCCAGGACGGGGGCGTCTCAGGGGTTTCCTCGAGCTGCGGCGCCCGTGGGGGTTTTCTCCCGAGGCACGACGAGGATCTCAGGGAGCCTCTCGTGCGTCGCCAGGGAAGTCAGGTCTCCATGCGCGTGGCGAGGGGGAGCGCGTCCTGGCTCTCGAGTCACGGGAGGGGACTAGGGCCTCGAGACGCATTGAAGAAGGACTCTTGAGGTCTTTCTCGGGGCGCGGCGGGAAACCCTCGTTTCCCTCGCCTTCTGCCGGGGATCTTAGGGAACTTCCCAGGGTGCCTCTGAGAGGCGAGGGATCCTGTGAAGTTGGCGGGGCCTCTCGGGACTCTGCTGGGTCTGGCGCAACGGAAGAGGGCCTCACCTCGAGGGGAGGCAGGAACCTCATGCTTCCTCTCCGTTTCGGCTCTGACCACAGGGTCCCTGCAGAGTTGGGACAGGAGAGTCATGCCTCGTCTTGTCTGAGGAAGGGAACCCCGCTTGCCTCTCGAGTTGTCAGGGGTTTTCAGGCCCCTGATCGAGCTGTGTGTGGAACCCGCGGGTCTTTCCAGATGATGCACGGGGGTGTCAGTGCCCCTTCGTGTTGTGCCTTCACCCACAGGGTTGCCTTCGAAGAGGGGTCCGGGCCTCGGGTCCTTCTCAAAAGCGGACCGGGGAATCGGGGGCATTTGGCATGTGGCACCACCCACGTTGCTCGTCTCGAATTTCCCTGTGAGACCGGCCTCATCCTGAGGTTCACCGGGAAGGCCAGGAACCCCTTCTGAACCACGCAGGGGAATCGACTCTCCTGTCGTGATCAGGAGGGGAGAACGGGCTCAGATGAAGCTGTGCCGGGACCTCGGTGTTCCCTCGAGGGTACCCGGCGTGTCGGGGAGCTTTTGGTGGTCGCACGAAGGGTGTCAGGTACTGTTTCGCACTTCAGGGCGGAACATGGGACTTCCCCTGAGACGCTGTAGTGGGCAAGGGCCTCATCTTGCGAAGACGTTGGAACCACGTGTTTTTTCTCGAGTTGCGGCGGGATTCTCGAGTGACGATGGGGATTACAGTCTTCCTCCTCTGTTGGCCCTGGGAAGCCCAGTCTTCCATTCGATTGGCGAGGGAAAGCTGGGGGTTTCGCTCGAGTCACTGCAGGGCCAAAGAGACCTCATCTAGGCTTGTGTCCAGGACCTAATGTTCTTCTCCAGGGAAGGCAGGGATCTCGGGGTTGCATTCCAGGATCCCCCTGGGTGTCAGGCCTCGTCTCGAGGGGAAGCAAAGGACTCTGCTGTCCTCCCGAGTCGCGACGCGGATATCTTGGAGCCCCCTAGTGGCGTCAGTGGAGTCAAGCCTCCTCTTCATTTTGGAGAGAGGGCTCGGGATTGTTCTCCAGGCCATGCAGGAAAAGAAGTCCCTTCACATCGCGAGGACGGGGGCGTCTCAGGGGTTTCCTCGAGCTGCGGCGCCCGTGGGGGTTTTCTCGCGAGGCACGGCGAGGATCTCAGGGAGCCTCTCGTGCGGCGCCAGGGAAGTCAGGTCTCCCTGCGCATAGCGAGGAGGAGCGCGTTGTGGCTCTCGAGTAATGGGAGTGGACTAGGGCCTCAAGACGCGTTGAAGAGGGACTCTCGAGGTCTTTCTCGGGTTGTGGCGGGAAAAAAGTCGTTTCCCTCGACTTCTGCCGGGGACCTTAGGGAACTTCCCAGGGTGTCTCTGAGAGTTGAGGGATACTGTGGAGTTGGCGGTGCCTCTCGGGACTCCGCTGGGTCTGGCGCAACGGAAGAGGGCCTCACCTCGAGGGGAGGCAGGAATCTCAGGCTTCCTCTCCGTTTCGGACTCCGACCCCAGGGTCCCTGCAGAGTTGGGACAGGAGAGTCAGGCCTCGTCTTGTCTGAGGAAGGGAACCCCGCTGGCCTCTCGAGTTGCTCAGGGGTTCTCAGGCCCCTCGTCGAGCTGTGTGTGGAACCCGCGGGTCTTTGCGGACGATGCCCGGGGGTGGCAGTGCCCCTTCGTGTTGTGCCTTCACCCACAGGGTTGCCTTCAAAGAGGGGTCCGGGCCTCGGTTCCTTATCAAGAGCGGACCGGGGAATCGGGGGCGTTCGGCATGTGGCCCCACCCACGTGGCTCGTCTCGAATTTCCTCGTGAGACCGGCCTCATCCTTAGGTGCGCCGGGAAGGCCGGGAACCCCTTCCAGACCGCGCAGGGTAATCGCCTCTCCTGTCGCGATCAGGAGGGGAGAAGGGCCTCAGAGGAAGCGGTGCTGGGACCCTCGGTGTTCCCCTCGGGGGACCCCGGCGTGTCGGGGGACTTTTGGGGGTCGCAGGAAGGCTGTCAGGGCCCGTTTCGCCCTTCAGGGCGGAACAGGGGCTTCCCTTGTGACGCTGTCGCGGGCAAGGGCCTCATCTTGCCAAGAGGTGGCAACCACGTGGTTTTTCTCGAGTTGCGGCGGGGATCTCAGCCTTCCCCTTGGGTTGACCCTGGGAAGCCCAATCTTCCCCTCAGGTTGCGAGGGAAAGCTGGGGGTTGCGCTCGAGTCACTGCAGGGCCGAAGAGACCTCACCTAGGCGTGTGTCCGGGACCTAATATTCCTCTCCAGGGAAGGCAGGGATCTCGGGGTTGCATTCCAGGCTCCCCCGGAGAGTCAGGCCTCGTCTCGAGGGGAAGCCAAGGACTCCGCTCTCCTCTCGAGTCGCGACGCGGGGCTCTTGGAGCCCCCTGAGCGGCCTCAAGGGAGTCCAGCCTCCTCTTCCGTTTGGAGAGAGGACCCGGGATTGCTCTCCCGGCCATGCAGGAAAAGAAGGCCCTCAGCTCGCGAGGACGGGGGCGTCTCAGGGGTTTCCTCGAGCTGCGGCGCCCGTGGGGGTTTTCTCCCGAGGCACGACGAGGATCTCAGGGAGCCTCTCGTGCGGCGCCAGGGAAGTCAGGTCTCCATGCGCATGGCGAGGGGGAGCGCGTCCTGGCTCTCGAGTCACGGGAGGGGACTAGGGCCTCGAGACGCGTTGAAGAAGGACTCTCGAGTGCCGGGGACCAGCCCCGGCTGATCCAGGGTATTCGAAGGAGAGACGGCTAGGCGAGGGTCAGGGAATAACTGCTTAATTACACTTTAATTAAGGATACAAAGAGTAATAGAATAAGGATAACTCAGTGAGGAAATTCAGTGGAGAAAAGCGGCTGATATAAGGTTAGCTCAGTAGGAAAATTCAGTGGAGAAAAGAAGCTGAGTGGCTTGGTTTACGCGGGAAATCAATATAACCCGTGACACCAGGTTAGCTCTGACCACGGAGGCCGCAGGCTCCCTCTCGAATAGCGGAAGGTGCCCCACCTTAGACACCTTCTCGAGTGGGTCTTAGAAGCCCAGGCAAATAAATGGTCGCAGAGGACGTCGTCGCTCCAGATGGACGCTCAGCTGGAATTTGGGAGAGATAGTGACATGGGGAGACCAAGTTTCAGTGAACAAGGCCCGCACTTTATTTTCCAAAGTAGTTTTTATACCTTAAGGTATGCATAGAGGATAATGGGGGAAGGGGTGGAGTCATGTAAGGACAGCAGTTCCTGGTTCTAATCTAAGCCAGGCTTTCAAACTTATCATATGCAAAAGTTCAGGTGATTGACATCATCTTCTGGCCCGGAGGCCTGTTAACATTTTAAGAAACTTATTTTTCTCTAAAGGTGATTATTCCAAAGTCAGGCACCAGCCTTCCAAAAAGCATTGGACAAAGCTGCATTTTACATTTCTATACACCCATTATATCAATCAATACACTGCCAAAGACACAGTAGGTAAGGAGTATGGAGACTTAGCAGCAAACACTGGCCCAACAAGTGAAAAACCCTTCACCAATACATTTTCTAATCAATCTTTTAACTACTCAAAGGAATCTGTGTTTAGGCAGTTTAGAACATCTCCTGCCTCTCACAGTTGGGAGGCTCTGAACAATCACATGTGGCCGGAAAAACCCATTCAGGCAGGCTAGAGGATTTCCAAAGGTGTTTGTAGGTTGAAACACTGTCACATCCAGGAATTATTAACTGGAGCTGTAAGCTAACTCTCTTTTCAGAGAGAGGTAGTGGGGGACAGCCCCCCATAAAGTCAGAGGTGTAGGTGAAAGCACAAAGCAGAAAGTAGGCAGACTCTGGTTTTGGGGGTAGATGCTCGAGAATCTCCAGGGGGACTCCTGAGGCTCGATCCCGCCTTTGCGTATGCCGAGCCTCCTTCCTCATGACCTTTGTCATGGGCGGAGTGCCTCACGCTGGCTCCCGGCAGTGATAGAATTCCAGTGGAGCTATTCAAGATCCTCACTCAATATGCAATATGCCGGCTCCCAGCACTCGAGGTCTTTCTCGGGGGGCGGCGGGAAACCCTCGTTTCCCTCGCCTTCTGCCGGGGACCTTAGGGAACTTCCCAGGGTGCCTCTGAGAGGCGAGGGATCCTGTGGAGGTGGCGGGGCCCCTCGGGACTCCGCTGGGTCTGGCGCAACGGAAGAGGGCCTCACCTCGAGGGGAGGCGGGAACCTCAGGCTTCCTCTCCATTTCGGACTCCGACCGCAGGGTCCCTGCAGAGTTGGGACAGGAGAGTCAGGCCTCGTCTTGTCTGAGGAAGGGAACCCCGCTGGCCTCTCGAGTTGCTCAGGGGGTCTCAGGCCCCTCGTCGAGCTGTGTGTGGAACCCGCGGGTCTTTGCGGACGATGCACGGGGGTGGCAGTGCCCCTTCGTGTTGTGCCTTCCCCCACAGGGTTGCCTTCGAAGAGGGGTCCGGGCCTCGGGTCCTTCTCAAGAGCGGACCGGGGACTCGGGGGCGTTCGGCATGTGGCCCCACCCACGTGGCTCGTCTCGAATTTCCTCGTGAGACCGGCCTCATCCTGAGGTGCGCCGGGAAGGCCGGGAACCCCTTCCAGACCACGCAGGGGAATCGCCTCTCCTGTCGCGATCCGGAGGGGAGAAGGGGCTCAGAGGAAGCGGTGCCGGGACCCTCGGTGTTCCCCTCGGGGGACCCCGGCGTGTCGGGGGACTTTTGGGGGTCGCAGGAAGGCTGTCAGGGACCGTTTCGCCCTTCAGGGCGGAACAGGGGACTTCCCTTGAGACGCCGTGGCGGGCAAGGGCCTCATCTTGCCAAGAGGTGGGAACCACGTGGTTTTTGTCGAGTTGCGGCGGGATTCTCGAGGAACGACGGGGATCTCAGCCTTCCCCTTGGGTTGGCCCTGGGAAGCCCAATCGTCCCCTCGGGTTGCGAGGGAAAATGGGGGTTGCGCTCGAGTCACTGCAGGGCCGAAGAGACCTCACCTAGGCGTGTGTCCGGGACCTAATATTCCTCTCCAGGGAAGGCAGGGATCTCGGGGTTGCATTCCAGGCTCCCCCGGGGAGTCAGGCCTCGTCTCGAGGGGTAGCCAAGGACTCCGCTCTCCTCTCGAGTCGCGACGATGGTCTCTTGGATCCCCCTGAGCGGCCTCAAGGGAGTCCAGCCTCCTCTTCCGTTTGGAGAGAGGACCCGGGATTGCTCTCCAGGCCATGCAGGAAAAGAAGGCCCTCAGCTCGCGAGGACGGGGGCGTCTCAGGGGTTTCCTCGAGCTGCGGCGCCCGTGGGGGTTTTCTCCCGAGGCACGACGAGGATCTCAGGGAGCCTCTCGTGCGGCGCCAGGGAAGTCAGGTCTCCATGCGCGTGGCGAGGGGGAGCGCGTCATGGCTCTCGAGTCACGGGAGGGGACTAGGGCCTCGAGACGCGTTGAAGAAGGACTCTCCAGTTCTTTCTCGGGGGGGAGGCGGGAAACCCTCGTTTCCCTCACCTTCTGCCGGGGACCTTAGGCAACTACCAGGGTGCCTCTGAGAGGCGAGGGATCCTGTGGAGGTGGCGGGGCCCCTCGGGACTCAGCTGGGTCTGGCGCAACGGAAGAGGGCCTCACCTCGAGGGGAGGCAGGAATCTCAGGCTTCCTCTCCGTTTCGGACTCCGACCCCAGGGTCCCTGCAGAGTTGGGACAGGAGAGTCAGGCCTCGTCTTGTCTGAGGAAGGGAACCCCGCTGGCCTCTCGAGTTGCTCAGGGGTTCTCAGGCCCCTCGTCGAGCTGTGTGTGGAACCCGCGCGTCTTTGCGGACGATGCACGGGGATGTCAGTGCTGCTTAGGTCTGTGCCTTCACCCACAGGGTTGCCTTCGAAGAGGGGTACATCATCGGGTTCTTCTCAAGAGGGGTTCGGGGAATCGGGGTCGTTCGGCGTGTGGCACCACCCACGTGTCTCATTTTAAATGTCCTTGTGAGACCGGCCTCCTCCTGTTGTGCGCCGGGAAGGCCGGGAACCCCTTCCAGACCACGCAGGGGAATCGACTCTCCTGTCGCGATCAGGAGCGGAGAAGGGGCTCAGATGATGCGGTGCGGGACCCTCGGTGTTCCCCTCGAGGGAACCAGGTGTGTCGGGGAACTTTTGGGGTCGCATGAAGGCTGTCAGTTCCCTTTTCGCACTTCAGGGCGAAGAGGGGACTTCCCTTGAGACGCCGTCACGGGCAAGGGCCTCACCTTGCGAAGAGGTGGGAACCACGTCGTTTTTCTCGAGTTGCGGCGGGATTCTCGTGTTACGACGGGGGATTACAGGCTTCCTCTTGTGTCGGCCCTGGGTAGCCCAATCTTCTATTCTAGTGGCGAGGGAAAGCTGGGGGTTGCGCTCGAGTCACTGCAGGGCCAAAGAGACCTCATCTAGGCGTGTGTCCAGGACCTAATGCTCCTCTCCAGGGAAGACAAGGATCTCGGGGTTGCATCCCATGCTCCCCCGGGGAGTCAGGCCTCGCCTCGAGGGGAAGCAAAGGACTCCGCTCTCCTCCCGAGTTGCGACGCGGATATCTTGGTGCCCCATGAGTGGCCTCAAGGGAGTCCAGCCTCCTCTACACTTTTGAGAGAGGACTCGTGATTACTGTCCAGGCCAGGCAGGAAAAGAAGGCCCTCACCTCGCGAGGACGGGGGCATCTCAGGGGTTTCCTCGAGCTGCGGAACCCGTGGGGGTTTTCTCCCGAGGCACGACGAGGATCTCAGGGAGCCTCTCGTGCGGCGCCGGGGAAGTCATGTCTCCATGCACGTGGCGAGAAAGAGCGCGTCATTGTTCTCGAGTCATGGGAGGGGACTAGGGCCTCAAGACGCGTTGAAGAAGGACTCTTGATGTCTTTCTCGGGTTGCAGCGGGAAACCCTCCTTTCCCCCGACTTCTGCCGGAGACCTGAGGGAACTTCCCAGGGTGCCTCTGAGAGGTGAGGGACGCTGTGGATTTGGCGGGGCCTCTCGGGACTCCACTGGGTTTGTCGCAATGGTAGAGGGCCTCATCTCGAGTGGAGGCAGGAACCTCAGGCTTCCTCTCCAATACTGACTCTGATCGTAGTGTCCCTGCAGAGTTGGGACAGGAGAGTCAGGCTATGTCTTTTCTGAGGAATGGAACTCCGCTTGCCTCTCGAGTTGTTCATGGGGTTTCAGGCCCCTTGTCAAACTGTGTGTGGAATCTGCAGGTTTTTCCAGATGATGCATGGGGGTGTCAGTGACCCTTCGTTTTGTGTCTTCATCCACAGGGTTGCCTCGGAAGAGGTGTCCGGGCATCGTGTTCTTATGAAGAGCGGACTGGGAAATCGGGGTCGTTCAGCATTTGGCACCACCCACGTGGCTACTCTGGAATTTCCTCATGAAACCGGCCTCATCCTGAGGTGTGCCGCGAAGGTCATGAAACCCTTCCAGACAAAGCAGAGGAATCGACCCTCCTGTGGCGATCAGGAGGGGAGAAGTGGCTCAGATGACGTGCTGCTGGGAACCTCGGTGTTTCCCTCAAGTGAGACAGGTATGTCGGGTAACTTTTGGGGTCGCATAATGCGTTCCAAGTACCGTTTCGCTCTTCAAATTGGAACGTGGGACTTCTCTTGGGGTGCTCCAGCGGGCAAGGGCCTCATCTTGGAATGACTGGGGAACCACTTGGTTTTTCTCTAGTTGCGGTGGGATATTTGAGTTACCACAGGGAATTCATGCTTCCTCTTGTGTTGGCCCACAAAAGTCTTATCTTCCATTCGAGATTCGAGGAAGAGCTGGAGGTGCGCTCTAGTCACTGAAGGCAAAAGAGACCCCACCGAGGCTTGTGTGCAGGACCTAATGTTCATGTCAAGGGGCGACAGGAATCTCGGGGTTGCATTCCAGACTCACCCTGGAGTCAGGCCTCGTCTCGAGGGGAAGCAAAGGACTCTGCTCTCCTCTCGAGTCGGACGGGTATGTCTTGGAGCCCACTGAGTGGCTTAAAGGGAGTCAAACCTCCTCTGGTGTTTGGAGGGAGGACACGGGATTGCTCTCCAGGCAATGCAGGAAATGAAGGCCCTCATCTCCCGATGACTGGGGCGTCTCGTAGGTTTTCTCGAGCTGTGGCGCTAGTGTGGGGTTTCTCACGAAGTAAGACTGGGAGCTCAGTGAGCCTCTCATGTGGTGCCAGGGCAGTCAGGTCTCTATGCAAGTGGTGAGAGGGAGCCCGTCATTGTTCTCGAGTCATGGTAGGGGAATTGAGCCTGAAAACGTGTTAAAGAAGGACTCTCGAGGTCTTTCTTGGGTTGCAGCAGGAAACCCTGGGTTCCATCGACTTGTGCCAGTGACCTCAGGAAGCTTCTCAGCGTGCCTCTGAGAAGTCAGGGTCACTGTGGAGTTGGGAGGGGCCTCTCGGAACTCCACTGGGTTTGGTGCAATGGAAGAGGGCCTCATGACAAGTTGAGGCAGGAACCACAGGGTTCCTCTCCTGGCTTCGAATGCGCCGGATCTGACTCGGATCGCAGAGTCCCTGCAGAGTTGGGACAGGAGAGTCAGGCCTCGTCTTGTGTGGAGGAATGGAACTCCGCTTGACTCTCGCGTTGTTCATGGGGTGACAGGCCACTTGTCGATTTGTATGTGGAACTTGCGGGTTTTTCTGGACGATGCACTGGGGTGTCACTGCCCCTTCGTGTTGTGCCTTGTTCCACAGGATTGCCTTCGAGTTGGGTTCTGCCATCGGGTTCTTATCAAGAGCGGACCAGGGAATCGGGGTCTTTTGGCATGCCGCACCACCCACGAGGCTATGTCTCGAATTTCCTCGTGAGACTGGCCTCATCTTAATGTGCACCAGGAAGGTCGGGAACGCCTTCCAGACAAAGCAGGGGAATCGAACCTCCTGTCGCGATCAAGAGGGGAGAAGAGTCTCAGATGAAGTGGTGCCGGGAACCTCGGTGTTCTCCTCAAGTGAGACTGGTATGTCGGAGAACTTTTGGGGTCACATCAAGGGTTCCAAGTAACTTTTCGCTCTTCAATACGGAACGTGGGACTTCTCTTGAGACGCTGTAGCGGGCAAGGGCCTCATCTTTCGATGACGGGGGAACCACGTGGTTTTTCTTGAGTTGGGGCGGGATTCTCGAGTTACAACCGGGAATTCAGGCTTCCTCTTCAACTGGCCCAGGGAAGTCCAGTTTTCATTCGAATTGTGAGTTAGAACTGGGGATTGCTCTCGAGACACTGCAGGGCCAAATAGACCTCATCTAGGCTTGTGTGCAGGACCTAATGTTCTCTGCTGGGGCGAAAGCGATCTCAGCATTGCATTCTCGACTCACCCGGGGAGTCAGGCCTCGTCTCGAGGGGAAGCCAAGGACACCGCTCTCCTGTCAAGTCGCGGCGGGTATATCTTGGAGCTCACTGTGTGGCCTAAAATGAGTCAAGCCTCCTGTGGAGTTTGGAGAGAGGACTCAGGATTGCTCTCCAGGCCATACAGCAACAGAATGCCCTCATCTCGTGAGGACTGGGGCGTCTCGTGGGTATTCTCGAGCTGCAGCTCCAGTGTGGTGTTGCTCACGAGGTATAATGGGGAGCTCAGGGAGCCTCTCCTGTGGCGCCAGGGAAGTCAGGTTTCTATGCGCGTGGCTAGGGGGAGAGCGTCATTGCTCTCGAGTCATGGTAGAGGAATTGCACCTCAAGACGCGTTGAAGAAGGACTCTCGAGGTCTTTTACGGGTTGGAGCAGGAAACCCTTGGTTCCCTCGACTTGTGCCGGTGATCTCAGGAAGGTCTAAGGGTGCCTCTGAGAAGTCAGGGATACTGTGCAGTTGGGAGGGGCCTCTCGGGACTCCACTGGGTTCGGTGCAATGGAAGAGGGCCTCATCTGGAGTGGAGGCAGGAAACTCATGTTTCCTCTCCTGACTTCCCCTGGGCCAGATCTGACTCGGATCGCAGTTTCGCTGCAGAGTTCGAACAGGAGAGTCAGGCCTCGTCTTGTGTGGAGGAATGGAACTCTGCTTGCCTCTCCAGTTGTTCACGGGGTGACAGGTCACTTCTCGAGCTGTGTGTGGTACCTGCGGGTTTCTCCGGACGATACCCAGGGGTGTCAGTGCCCCTAAGTGTTGTGCCTTCATCAAAAGGGTTATCTTCAAAGAGGTGTCCGGGCATCAGGATCTTATCAAGAGCGGACCGGGAAATCGGGGTCTTTCGGCATGTTTCACCATCCACGTGGCTATGTCTCGAATATCCTCGTGAGACCGGCCTCATCCTGAGATGCACCGGGAAAGGTGGAAACCCCTTCAAGACAAAACAGGGGAATCGACCCTCCTGTCGCGATCAGGAGGGGAGAAGGGGCCCAGATGTAGTGGTGCCGGGAACCTCGGTGTTCTCCTCGAGTCAGACTGGTGTGTCAAGGAACTTTTGAGGGCGCATCAAGGGTGCCAATACCGTTTCGCACTTCAAGACGGAACGTGGGACTTCTCTTGAGACGCTGTAGGGGGCAAGGGCCTCATCTTGGGATGACGGGGGAACCACGTGGCGTTTCTCGAGTTGTGGCGGGATTCTCGAGTTTCGACGGGGAATACAGTTTTCCTCATGTGTTGGGCCAGGGAAGTCCTATCTTCCATTCGAGTTTCAAGGGAGAGCTGGGGATTGCTCTCGAGTCACTGCAGGGCAAAATAGACCTCATCTAGGCTTGTGTCCAGGACTTAATGCTCGTCCCTAGGGGCGACAGGGATCTTGGGGTTGCATACCAGACTCACCCGGGGAATCAGGCCTCGTCTCGAGGGGAAGCAAAGAACTCCGCTGTCCTTTTGAGTCGCGATAGGTATCTCTTCGAGCCCACTGTGTGCCCTAAAGGGAGTCAAGCCTCCTGTGGTGTTTGGATAGAGGACTCGGGATTCCTCTCCAGGCCATGCAGGAAAAGAAGGCCCTCATCTCGCGATGATGGCGGCGTCTCGTGGGTTTTCTAGACTGCTGCGCTAGTGCCGGGTTTCTGACGAGGTACGAGAGGGAGCTCAGGGAGCCTCTCGTGTGGCACCAGGGAAGTCAGGTCCCCATAAGATGGCTAGGGGGAGCTCGTCATTGCTCTCGAGTCATGGTAGGGTAATCGGGCCTCAAGACGGGTTGAAGAAGGACTCTCGAGGTCTTTCTCGGGTCACTGCATAAAACCCAGGGTTCCCTTGACTTGTGCCTGCGACCTCAGGGAGCTTCTCAGAGTGCCTCTGAGAAGTCAGGGATACTGTGCAGTTTGGAGGGGCCTCTCGAGACTCCTCTGCATTTGGTGGAATGTAAGAGGGACTCATCTCAATTTGAAGCAGGAACCTCAGTGTTCCTCTCCATTTCTGACTCAGATCGCAAGGTCCCTGCATGTTGGTACAGGAGAGTCAGGCCTCGTCTTTTCTGGAGGATGGGACTCCTCTTGCCTCTCGAGTTGTTCTCGAGGTGACAGGCCACTTGTCGAGCTGTGTGTGTAACCTGCCCGTTTTTCCGGGTGATGCACAGGTGTGTTAGTGCCCCTTCGTGTTGTACCTTCATACTCAAGGCTGCCTTCCAAGAGGTGTCCGAGCATCGGATTCTTATCAAGAGCGGACCGGGAAATTGGAGTCTTTCAGCAAGTGGCACCACCCACAAAGCTACGTATCGAATTTCCCCATGAGACCGGCCTCATCCTGAGTTGTGCAGGGAAGGTCTGGCCCCCTTGCAGACAAAGCAGGGGAATCGACCCACCGGTCACGATCAGGAGGGGAGAAGGGGCTTAAATGAAGTGGTGCCGGGAACCTCGGTGTTCCCCTTGAGTGAGACCGGCGTGTTGGGGGACTTTTGGGGTCGCATCAAGGGTGCCAAGTACCGTTTCGCATTTCAAGACGGAACCTGGGACATCTTTTGAAACGCTGTAGCGGGCAAGGGCCTCATCTTGCGATGACGGGAGAACCACGTGGTTTTGCTCGAGTTGCGGCGGGATTCTCGAGTTATGACCGGGAATTTAGGCTTCCTCTTGTTGGCCTTGAAATCCAATCTTCCATTCGGGTTGCGAGGGGGAGCTGGGGATTGCGCTAGAGTCACTGCAGGGCAAAAGAGACCTAATCTAGGCTTGTGTCCAGGATCTAACGTTGCTCTCCAGGGGCGACAGGGATCTCGGGTTTGCATTCCAGACTCATCCGGGGAGTCAGTTCTCACCTCGAGGGTAAGCAAAGAATTCCGCTCTCGTCTCGAGTCTCGATGGGTATCTCTTGGAGCCCACTGTGTGTACTAAAGGGAACCAAGCCTCCTGTGGAGTTTGGAGAGAGGACTCGGGATTGGACTCCAGGCCATGCAGGAAAAGAAGGCCCTCATCTCGAGATGACGGTGGCGTCTCGTGGGTTTTCTCGAGCTGCGGCGCCAGTGTGGGGTGTCTCATGAAGTACCACGGGGATCTCAGGGAGCCTCTTGTATGGCGCCAGGAAAATCCAGTATTCCATTCGAGTTGCAAGTTAGAACTGGGGATTGCTCTCCAGTCACTGCAGGGCAAAATAGACCTCATCTACGCTTGTGTCCAGGACCTAGTGTTCCACTACTGGGCCAACAGGGATCTCAGGGTTGCATTCTCGACTCACCCGGAGAGTCAGGCCTCGTCTTGAGGGGAAAAAAAGGACTCCGCTCTCCTGTCGAGTCGCGACGGGTATCTCTTGGAGCCCACTGCGTGGCGTAAAGGGAGTGAATCCTCCTATGGAGTTTGGAGATGACTCAGGATTGTTTTCCTGGCCATACAGGAAAAAAGGCCCTCATCTCACGATGACGGGGGCGTCTCGTGGGTTTTCTACAGCTGCGGCGCCAGTATCAGATTTCTCACGAGGTACAACGGGGAGCTCAGAGAGCCTCTCGTGTGGTGCTAGGGACGTCAGGTCTCCGTGCGTGTGGTGAAGGGGAGTCCGTGATTGCTCTCCAGTCATAGTAGGCGAATCGGGCCTCAAGACGCATTGAAGAAGGACTCTTGAGGTCTTTCTCGGGTTGCGGCAGGGAACCCTGGGTTCCCTTGATTTGTGTCGGTGACCTCAGGCAACTTCTAAGGGTGCCTCTGAGAAGTCAGGGACACTGTGGATTTGGGAGGGGCCTTTCGTTACTCAACTGGGTTTGGTGCAATCAAAGAGGGCCTCATCTCGAATGGAGGCAGGAACCTCAGGGGTCCTCTCCATTTCTGACTCGGGTCGCAGGGTACCTGCAGAGTATGGACAAGAGAGTCACGCCTCGTCTTCTGTGGAGGAATGGATTTCCCCTTGCCTTTCGAGTTGTTCACGGAGTGGCAGGCCACTTGTTGAGCTGAGTGTGGAACCTTCGGGTTTTTCCGGACGATGCACGGGGGTGTCAGTGCCCCTTCGTGTTGTGCCTTCATCCACAGGGTTGCCTTCAAAGAGGTGTCTGGGCATCGGGTTCTTTTCAAGAGCGTACCGGAAAATTGGGGTCTTTCAGCATGTGGTACCACCCACGAGGCTACGTCTCGAATTTCCTCGGGAGACCGGCCTCATCCTGAGGTGCGCCGGGAAGCTCGGGAACCCCTTGCAGACAAAGCAGGGGAATCGACCCACCGGTCGCGATCAGAAGGGGAGAAGGGGCTCAGATGAAGTGGTGCCGGGAACCTCGGTTGTTCCCTCGAGTGAGACCGGTATGTCACGGCACTTTTGAGGTCGCATCAAGGGTGCCAAGTACAGTTTCGCACTTCAAGACGGAACGTGGGAATTCTCTGGAGATGCTGTAGCGGGCAAAGGCCTCATATTGCGATGACGAGGGAAACACGTGGTTTTTCTCGAGTTGAGGCAGGATTCTCGAGTTACAACGGGGAATTCAGGCTTCCTCTTGTGTTGGCCCAGGAAGTCCAGTCTTCCATTCAACTTGTCAGAGAGAGCTGGGGGTTGCTCTCGAGTCACTTCAGGGCAAAGAGTCCTCATCTAGGCTTGGGTCCAGGACGTAATGTTCCTCTCCAGGGCCGACAGGGATATCGGAGTCGAATTCCAGTCTCACCCGGTGGGTCACGCCTCGTCTCGAGTGGAAGCAAAGGACTCCACTATCCTCTCGAGTCGGGAAGCGTAACCCTTGGAGCCCAATAAGTGGCCTAAAGGGAGTCAAGCGTCCTGTGTAGTTTGGACAGAAGGTTCACGCTTGATCTGCATACCATGCAGTTAAAGATGGCCCTCCTCTCGTGATGACGGGAGCGTCTCATGGGTTTTCTCGAGCTGCGGCGCCAGTGTGGGGTTTCTCACGAGATATGATGGGGAGTTCAGGGAGCCTCTCGTGCGGCGCCAGAGAAGCCTGACTCCATGCGTGTGGCCAGGCAGATCGCGTCATTGCTCTTGAGTCATGGGAGGGACTAGGGCCTCAAGAGGCATTTAAGAAGGACTCTCAAGGTCTTTCTTGGGTTGGGGCGGGAAACACTCGTTTCCATCGACCTCTACAGGGGACCTTAGGGAACTTCCCAGGTGCCTCTGAGAGGTGAGGGATACTGAGGAGTTAGAGGGGCCTCTCGGGACACCGCTGGGTCTGGCGCAACGGAAGAGGGCCTCACCTCGAGGGGAGGCAGGAACCTCAGGCTTCCTCTCCGTTTCGGACTCCGACCGCAGGGTCCCTGCAGAGTTGGGACAGGAGAGTCAGGCCTCGTCTTGTCTGAGGAAGGGAACCCCGCTGGCCTCTCGAGTTGCTCAGGGGGTCTCAGGCCCCTCGTCGAGCTGTGTGTGGAACCCGCGGGCCTTTGCGTACGATGCACGGGGGTGGCAGTGCCCCTTCGTGTTGTGCCTTCACCCACAGGGTTGCCTTCGAAGAGGGGTCCGGACCTCGGGTCCTTCTCAAGGGCGGACCGGGGAATCGGGGGCGTTCGGCATGTGGCACCACCCACGTGGCTCGTCTCGAATTTCCTCGTGACCCGGCCTCATCCTGAGGTGCGCCGGGAAGGCCGGGAACCCCTTCCAGACCACGCAGGGGAATCGCCTCTCCTGTCGCGATCAGGAGGGGAGAAGGGGCTCAGAGGAAGCGATGCCGGGACCCTCGGTGTTCCCCTCGAGGGAACCCGGCGTGTCCGGGGACTTTTGGGGGTCGCAGGAAGGCTGTCAGGGACCGTTTCGCCCTTCAGGGCGGAACAGGGGACTTCCCTTGAGACGCCGTCGCGGGCAAGGGCCTCATCTTGCCAAGAGGTGGGAACCACGTGGGTTTTCTCGAGTTGCGGCGGGATTCTCGAGTTACGACGGGGATCTCAGCCTTCCCCTTGGGTTGGCCCTGGGAAGCCCCATCTTCCCCTCGGGTTGCGAGGGAAAGCTGGGGGTTGCGCTCGAGTCATTGCAGGGCCGAAGAGACCTCACCTAGGCGTGTGTCCGGGACCTAATATTCCTCTCCAGGGAAGGCAGGGATCTCGGGGTTGCATTCCAGGCTCCCCCGGGGAGTCAGGCCTAGTCTCGAGGGGAAGCCAAGGACTCCGCTCTCCTCTCGAGTCGCGACGCGGGTCTCTTGGAGCCCCCTGAGCGGCCTCAAGGGAGTCCAGCCTCCTCTTCCGTTTGGAGAGAGGACCCGGGATTGCTCTCCAGGCCATGCAGGTAAAGAAGGCCCTCAGCTCGCGAGCACGGAGGCGTCTCAGGGGTTTCCTCGAGCTGCGGCGCCCGTGGGGCTTTTCTCCCGAGGCACGACGAGGATCTCAGGGAGCCTCTCGTGCGGCGCCAGGGAAGTCAGGTCTCCATGCGCGTGGCGAGGGGGAGCGCGTCCTGGCTCTCGAGTCACGGGAGGGGACTAGGGCCTCGAGACGCGTTGAAGAAGGACTCTCGAGGTCTTTGTCGGGGGGTGGCGGGAAACCCTCGTTTCCCTCACCTTCTGCCGGGGACCTTAGGGAACTTGCCAGGGTGCATCTGACAGGCGAGGGATCCTGTGGAGGTGGCGGGGCCCCTCGGGACTCCGCTGGGTCTGGCGCAACGGAAGAGGGCCTCACCTCGAGGGGAGGCAGGAATCTCAGGCTTCCTCTTCGTTTCGGACTCCGATCGCAGGGTCCCTGCAGAGTTGGGACAGGAGAGTCAGGCCTCGTCTTGTCTGAGGAAGGGAACCCCGCTGGCCTCTCGAGTTGCTCAGGGGGTCTCAGGCCCCTCGTCGAGCTGTGTGTGGAACCCGCGGGTCTTTGCGGACGATGCACGGGGATGGCAGTGCCCCTTCGTGTTTTGCATTGACACCCAGGTATGCCTTTGAAGAGGGTTCCGGGCTTCGGGTCCTTCTCAAGGGCAGACCGGGGAATCGAGGGCGTTCGGCATGTGGACCCACCCACGTGGCCCGTCTCGAATTTTCTCGTGAGACCGGCCTCATCCTGAGGTGCGCCGGGAAGGCCGGGAACCCCTTCCAGACCACACAGGTGAATCGCCTCTCCTGTCGCGATCAGGAGGGGAGAAGGGGCTCAGAGGAAGCGGTGCCGGGACCCTCGGTGTTCCCCTCGGGGGACCCCGGCGTGTCGGGGGACTTCTGGGGCTCGCTGGAAGGCTGTCAGGGACCGTTTCGCCCTTCAGGGCGGAACAAGGGACTTCCCTTGAGACGCCGTCGCGGGCAAGGGCCTCATCTTGCCAAGAGGTGGGAACCACGTGGTTTTTCTCGAGTTGCGGCGGGATTCTCGAGTTACGACGGGGATCTTAGCCTTCCCCTTGGGTTGGCCCTGGGAAGCCCAATCTTCCCCTCGGGTTGCGAGGGAAAGCTGGGGGTTGCGCTCGAGTCACTGCAGGGCCGAAGAGAACTCACCTAGGCGTGTGTCCGGGACCTAATATTCCTCTCCAGGGAAGGCAGGGATCTCGGGGTTGCATTCCAGGCTCCCCCGGGGAGTCAGGCCTCGTCTCGAGGGGAAGCCAAGGACTCCGCTCTCCTCTCGAGTCGCAACGCGGGTCTCTTGGAGCCCCCTGAGCGGCCTCAATGGAGTTCAGCCTCCTCTTCCGTTTGGAGAGAGGACCCGGGATTGCTCTCCAGGCCATGCAGGAAAACAAGGCCCTCAGCTCGCGAGGACGGGGGCGTCTCAGGGGTTTCCTCGAGCTGCGGCGCCCGTGGGGGTTTTCTCCCGAGGCACGACGAGGATCTCAGGGAGCCTCTCGTGCGGCGCCAGGGAAGTCAGGTCTCCATGCGCGTGGCAAGGCGGAGCGCGTCCTGGCTCTCGAGTCACGGGAGGGGACTAGGGCCTCGAGACGCGTTGAAGAAGGACTCTCGAGGTCTTTCTCGGGGGGCGGCGGGAAACCCTCGTTTCCCTCGCCTTCTGCCGGGGACCTTAGGGAACTTCCCAGGGTGCCTCTGAGAGGCGAGGGATCCTGTGGAGGTGGCGGGGCCCCTCGGGACTCCGCTGGGTCTGGCGCAACGGAAGAGGGCCTCACCTCAAGGGGAGGCATGAACCTCAGGCTTCCTCTCCGTTTCGGACTCCGACCGCAGGGTCCCTGCAGAGTTGGGACAGGAGAGTCAGGCCTCGTCTTGTCTGAGGAAGGGAACCCCGCTGGCCTCTCGAGTTGCTCAGGGGGTCTCAGGCCCCTCGTCGAGCTGTGTGTGGAACCCGCGGGTCTTTGCGGACGATGCCCGGGGGTGGCAATGCCCCTTCGTGTTTTGCCTTCACCCACAGGGTTGCCTTCGAAGAGGGGTCCGGGCCTCGGGTCCTTCTCAAGGGCAGACCGGGAAATCGGGGCCGTTCGGCATGTGGCCCCACCCACGTGGCTCGTCTCGAATTTCCTCGTGAGACAGGCCTCATCCTGAGGTGCGCCGGGAAGGCCGGGAACCCCTTCCAGACCACGCAGTGGAATCGCCTCTCCTGTCGCGATCAGGAGGGGAGAAGGGGCTCAGAGGATGCGGTCCCGGGACCCTCGGTGTTCACCTCGGGGGTCCCCGGCGTGTCGGGGGACTTTTGGGGGTCGCAGGAAGGCTGTCAGAGACCGTTTCGCCCTTCAGGGCAGAACAGGGGACTTCCCTTGTTACGCCGTCGCGGGCAAGGGCCTCATCTTGCCAAGAGGTGGGAACCACGTGGTTTTTCTCGAGTTGCGGCGGCATTCTCGAGTTACGACGGGGATCTCAGCCTTCCCCTTGGGTTGGCCCTGGGAAGCCCAATCTTCCCCTCGGGATGCGAGGGAAAGCTGGGGGTTGCGCTCGAGTCACTGCAGGGCCGAAGAGACCTCACCTAGGCGTGTGTCCGGGACCTAATATTCCTCTCCAGGGAAGGCAGGGATCTCGGGGTTGCATTCCAGGCTCCCCCGGGGAGTCAGGCCTCGTCTCGAGGGGAAGCCAAGGACTCCGCCCTCCTCTCGAGTCGCGACGCGGGTCTCTTGGAGCCCCCTGAGCGGCCTCAAGGGAGTCCAGCTTCCTCTTCCGTTTGGAGAGAGGACCCGGGATTGCACTCCAGGCCATGCAGGAAAAGAAGAGCCTCAGCTCGCGAGGACGGGGGCGTCTCAGGGGTTTCCTCGAGCTGCGGCGCCCGTTGGGGTTTTCTCCCGAAGCACGACGAGGATCTCAGGGAGCCTCTCGTGCGGCGCCAGGGAAGTCAGGTCTCCATGCGCGTGGCGAGGGGGAGCGCGTCCTGGCTCTCGAGTCACGGGAGGGGACTAGGGCCTCGAGACGCGTTGAAGAAGGACTCTCGAGGTCTTTGTCGGGGGGCGGCGGGAAATCCTCGTTTCCCTCGCCTTCTGCCGGGGACCTTAGGGAACTTCCCAGGGTGCCTCTGAGAGGCGAGGGATCCTGTGGAGGTGGCGGGGACCCTCGGGACTCCGCTGGGTCTGGCGCAACGGAAGAGGGCCTCTTCTCGATGGGAGGCAGGCACCTAAGGCTTCCCCTCCGATTCTGACTCCGACTGCAGGTTCCCTGCAGTGTTGGGACAGGAGAGTCATGCCTCGTCTTGTCTGAGGAATAGAATTGTGGTTGCCTCTTGAGTTGTTCCGGGAGTCTCATGCCCCTTGTCGAGCTGTGTGTAGACCCTGCAGGTTTTTCCGGATGATGCACGGGGGTGTCAGTGCCCCTTCGTGTTGTGCCTTCATCCACAGGGTTGCCTTCGAAGAGGTGTCCGGGCATCGGGTTCTTATCAAGAGCGGACCGGAAGATTGGGTCGTTCGGCACGTGGCACCTCACAGGTGGCTAGTCTCGAATTTCCTCCTGAGACCGGTCTCATCCTGAGGTGCACCAGGAAGGCCGGGAACCCCTTCCAGAGAAATCAGGGGAATCGACTCTCCTGTCGCGATCAGGAGGGGAGAAGGGGCTCAGATGAAGTGGTGCCGGGACCCTCAGTGTTCCCCTCGAGGGAACCCAGCGAGTCGGGGAACTTTTACAGTCGCATCAAGGTTGTCAAGTACCGTTTCGCACGTAAGGATGGAACATGGGACTTCCCTGGAGACGCCAGGAACTTCGGTTTTCCCCTGGATTGAGACCTGTATGTTGGGGACCTTTGGGGTCGCATCAAGGGTGCCAAGTAGCATTTCGAACTTTAAGATGGAACGTGGGACTTCTCTTGAGACTCTAGCTGGCAAGGGCCTCATATTGCGATGAAGGGAGAACCACATGATTTTTAAGACTTGAGGCTGAATTCTCGAATTACGATGGGAAATTCAGACTTCCTCTTGTGTTGACCGTGGGAAGACCAATCTTCCATTCAAATTCTGAGGGAGAGATGGAGGTTGCTCTCGATCACTGTAGGGCAAAATAGACCTCATCTAGGCTTGTGTCTAGGACATAATGTTCCACTCCAGGGGCGACAGGGATCTCGGGGTTGCATTCCAAACTCACCCGGGGAGTCAGGCCTCGTCTCGAGGGAAGCAAAGGACTCCGCTCTCCTCTCGAGTCGCACCGGGTATTTCTTGGACCCAACTGAGTGGCCTAAAGGGAGTCAATCCTCCTGTGAAGTTTGGAGAGAGGACCAGGGATTGCTCTCCAGGTCAGGCAGGAAAAGAAGGCCCCCATCTCTGCTTGACGGGGGCATCTTGTGGTTTTTCTCGAACTGCGGCGCCACTGTGGGTTTTCTCAAGAGGTACGATGGGGTACTCAGGGAGCCTCTTGTGTGGTACTAGGGAAGTCAGTTTTCCTGCTTGTGGCGAGGGGAGCGCGTCCTTGCTCTGGAGTCATGGTAGGGGAATCGGGCATCAAGAGACGTTGAAAAAGGACTCTCCAAGTCTTTCTCGGGTTACTTCAGGAAACTCTGGGTTCCCTCGACTTGTGCCAGTGACCTCAGGTAGCTTCTCAGGGAGCCTCTGAGAATTCAGGGATACTGTGGTGTTGGGAGGGGCCTCTCGGGACACCACTGAGTTTGGTTCAATGGAAGAGGGCCTCTTCTCTAGTTGAGGCAGGAACCTCAGGTTTCCTTTCCATTTCTGACTCCAATTGCAGGGTCCCTGAAGAGTTGGGCCAGGAGAGTAAGGCCTCGTCTTGTGTGAAGGAATGCAACTACACTTGCCTCTCGAGTTGTTCACGGGGTGACAGTCCACATTTGTAGCTGTGAGTGGAATCTGCGGGTTTTTCCAGACGATGCATGGGGATGTCAGTGTCCCTTCGTGTTGTGCCTTCATCCACAGGGTTGCCTTCGAAGAGATGTCCGGGCGTCAGGTTCTTATCTAGAGTGGACCGGGAATTCGGGATCTTTCAGCATGTGGCACCAACCATGAGGCTACTTTTCGAATTTCCTCATGAGACCGGCCTCATCCGGAGGTTCGCGGGGAACGTCGGGAACCCCTTGCAGACAAAGCATGGGAATCGACCCTCCTGTCGCGATCAGGAGGGGTGAAGGGGCTCACAGGAAGTGGTGCCGTAAACTTTGATGTTTCACTCGAGTGAGACTGGTATGTCAGGGAACTTTGGGGGTCGCATCAAGGGTGCCAAGTACCGTTTTGTATTTCAGGATGGAACGTGGGACTTCTCTTGATAAGCTGTAGCGGCCAAGGGCCTCATCTTGCGATGACGGGGGAGCCACGTGGTTTTTCTCGAGTTGCGGCGGGATTCTCGAGTTACGACGGGGATTTCAGGCTTCCTCTTGTGTTGGGCCAGGGAAGTCCAATTATCCATTCGAGTTGCGAGGGAGAGCTGGGGGTTGCGCTCGAGTCACTGCAGGGCAAAGGAGACCTCATCTAGGCTTGTGTCCAGGACCTAATGTTCCTCTCCAAGGGCCACAGGGATCTCAGGTTTGCATTCCAGACTCACCCAGGGAGTCAGGCCTCATGTCGAAGGGAAGCAAAGGACTCCGCTCTCCTTTTGAGTCGCGACGGGCACCTCTTGGAACCAACTTTGTGGCCTAAAAGGAGTCAAGCCTCCTGTGAAGTTTGGAGAGAGGACTTGGGACTGCTCTCCAGGCCATGCAGGAAAAGATGGCCCTCATCTCGCGATGACGGAGGGGTCTTGTGGGTTTTCCCGAGCTGCGGCGCCAGTGTGGGATTTCACATGAGGTACGACAGGGAGCTCAGGGAGCCTCTCGTCTGGCGCCAGGGAAGTCAGGTCTCCATGTGCGTGGCGAGGGGGAGCGGGTTATTGCTCTCGAGCCATGGTAGGGGAATCTGACCTCAAGACCCATTGAAGAAGGACTCTTGAGGTCTTTCTTCGGTTGTGGCAGGAAACCCTTATTTCCCTCGACGTTTGCCGGTGGCCTCAAGGAGCTTCTCAGAATGCCTATGAGAAGTCAGGGATACTGTGGAGATGGGAGTGGCCTCTCGGGACTCCACTGGGTTTGTTTTAATGGAAGAGGGCCTCATCTCGGGTTGAGGCAGGAACCTCAGGTTTCCTCTCCATTTCTGACTCAGATCGAAGCGTGCCTGCAGAGTTGGGATTGTATACTCAGGCCTCGTCTTGTCTGAGGAAGGGAACTCCGCTTGCCTCTCTCGTTGTTTAAGGGGTGACAGGCCAGTTGTGGAGCTGTATGTGGATCCTGCGGGATTTTCCGGACGATGAACAGGGTTGCCAGTGCCCCCTCGTGTAGTGCCTTCATCCACAGGGTTGCCTTAGAAGAGGTGTCCGGGCATCGGGTTCTTATCAAGAGCAAGACCGAGAAATCGGGGTCTTTCGGCACGTGGCACCAACATGAGGCTACGTCTCGAATTTCTTCGTGAGACTGGCCTCATCCTGAGGTGCGCCATGGAGGTCGGGAACCCCTTCTAGACAAAGCAGGGGAATCGACCTTCCTGCCGTGATCAGGAGGGGAGAAGGGGCTCAAATGAAGTGGTGCCAGGAACTTCGGTGTTCCCTTGGAGTGAGACCGGTATATTGGGGAACTTTTGGTGTCGCATCAAGGGTGCCAAGTAGCATTTCGAACTTTATGACGAAACATGGGACTTCTCTTGAGACTCTGTAGCGGGCAAAGGCCTCATATTGCGATGAATGGGGAACCACGTGGTTTTTAAGAGTTGCGGCGGGATTCTCGAGTTACAAAGGGAAATTCAGACTTCCTCTTGTGTTGGCCCAGTGAAGACCAATCTTCCATTCGAATTGCGAGGGAGAGATGGGTGTTGCTCTCGAGTCACTGTAGGGCAAAATAGACCTCATCTAGGCTTTTGTCCAGGACATAATGTTCCTCTCCAGGGGCAACAGGGATCTCGGGGTTGCATTCCAGACTCACCCGAGGTAAGGCCTCATCTCGAGGGGAAACAAAGTACTCTGCTCTCCTCTCAAGTCGCGACAGGTATCTCTTGGAGCCCATTGAGTGGCCTAAAGGGAGTAAAGCCTCCTGTGAAGTTTGGAGAAAAGACCAGGGATTGCTCTCCAGGTCAGGCAGGAAAAGAAGTCCCCAATCTCGCGATGACGGTGGGGTCTCGTGGGTTTTCCCGAGCTGCGGCGCCAGTGTGGGGTTTCTCACGAGGTATGACGGGGAGCTCAGGGAGCCTCTCATGTGGCGCCAGGGAAGTCAGGTGTCCATGCGCATGGCGAGGGGGAGCGTGTCATTGCTCTCGAGTCATGGTAGGGGAATCCGGCCTCAAGACACGTTGAAGACGGACTCTTGAGGTCTTTCTCGGGTTGCGGCAGGATACCCTGTGTTCCCTCGACTTGTGCCGGTGACCTCAGGGAGTTGCTCAGGGTACCTCTGAGAAGACACTGATACTGTGGTGTTGGGAGGGGCCTCTCGGGACTCCACTGCGTTTGGTGCAATGGAAGATTGCCGGGAGCCAGCGAGAGATATTCCACTCGTGACAAATGTCATGAGGAAAGAGTCTCGGCATACGCAAAGGCAGGATCGAGCCTCCGGGAGTTCCCCCGTATATTCTTCAGCATCTACCCCCAAAAACCAAAGTCTGCCTTCTTTATTGCTTTGTTCTCTCACCTCTGACATTACTGGGGATGTCTCCCACCACCATCTCACTCTCTCTGTCAAAGAGCTAACTTACAGCTCCAACTAATAATGTTCCTGTGCAATTAGTAGTGTTTAAATCCAAACCCCTCAGATGGTTTTCTAACTCGCCTGACAAGTTTACCCGGTCTCCTACAGCTATGCATACGATTGTGTACCGTCTCCCAGCCTCGAGACGCACGGGAAGATTAAGATATTCAAATAGCTTAGAGCCTCTCAGAAAGTTAGAAACTGTCAGAATAAAACTAGTAAAAGATTTCATTGATGAACCAATGCTTTTTGCCAAGTTTCCGCATCCCCTGAATTGTATCCTTGAATGTGTGTTAATTAATATAGTTGGTATGTAGAAAAAATAAGTAGTGGCCTTGATGTTGGTAACTTTAGACCCTTAAGGTAATAAATTCTTTTCTTTGTTGTAAACCCATTACACATCCGCCGTATAGGAATGCAATTTTATCTTCGAAAGATGGAGCCAAACCTTAAACAATTACTCATAGAGAAAATAACTCTTATGGTTGATAAGTCTTTGTCAAGAGTCATAAAATGTTAATAGGTCTTCTGGCCAGAAGATGATGTAAATCATCTAAACCATTTTTATATGATAAATCTGCAGAAAAGAAACCCTGGTTTTTGATAAGGATTAAAGACTGCTGACTTTGCATCCCCTATTATCCTCTATGTGTAACTTAGGGTATTAAAACCTGTGTTGAAAATAAAGCTACGGGCCTTGCTCGCCAACGCTTGGTCTCCCCATGTCATTATTCCCCTCAATTTTCAGATAAGTGTCCGTCTGGAGCGCGGATATCCTCTGCGACCATTTATTTGCCTGGGCTTCGAAGACCCACTCGATAAGGTGTCTAAGGTGGGGCACCTTCCTCTATTCTAGAGGGCACTTGCAGCCTCCGTGGTCAGAGCTAACCTGGTGTCACGGGTTATATTGATTTTCCGCGTAAACCAAGCTACTCAGCTGCTTTTCTCCACTGAATTTTCCTACTGAGCTATCCTCATTCTATTACTCTTTATATCTTTGATGAATAAATAAATAAATAAATAGGTCGCCTACTCCATCTTCCCTTCGAATACCCTGGATCAGCTGGGGCTGGACCTCTGCAGGTGGCGCCTGAGACAGGCATTTCGAAGGTAAATCCCCAACCCCATTCCCCCAGTGTTCAGTTTTGGGGACAGATAGGATCCCACTTAGGGGGCTGCAGATCCCCCTGTAGAATAGACATGGCGAGAGGAGTGGGAAGTGTTGAAGAGTTAGAGAGAAAAAACGGTTTCTAAAAAGGCTGACAAAAAAGGCCTAATCTTTAGATAGCTAAAAGCAAAATCTTTTACTATCCTTAAGTTTCTGACATGGGCAACACTGAATCAAATGAAAGACAGCTCTTTATAGGAGTAATTTTACAGTTATTAAGTAAAAGAAGAATCAAGGTTAAAACATCTTCCATTCAATCATTTTTTACATTTGTACAAGACCACTGCCCTTGGTTTCTACAACAAGGCACTGTTAACTAGGGATCTTGAAAAAACTAGGAAGACAGCTAAGAGCTTATTGTGCTCAGCAAGGTTTGGAAAAAATCCCTAATTACAGCTTTCCTCTGTGGAATATGACTAGAGATGTTTTAGATCCAGCTCATGAATTTGTAAAGGTACCTGTTAAAGAGGAAAGTAAAGTTGGAAAAGTACCTGTTAAACAAAAAAGCAAATCTGAAAAGGTAACTGTTATAAAGAAAAGTGAAAATGAAGAGGCTATACCTAGCTATCGACAGCTAAATGAATGGCTAGCCGCTATGACTGCCAATGAGCATGTAAAAGATAGGGATGAAAAGAAAGATCAGCTCTCCCCTCAATTTGAAAAAGGTTTAGAGGAAAGAGCAGCTCGATGCCATTCTGATGAGGATTGGTTTTTTTTTAGCTAAAGATGCTCCTAAAAGTTTAAGAAAACATCCCTAATCAGACCATCCGCTCCTAGGAGGTTGAGGGAAACATCCCCGATCAGACATTTCATAAGATTTAGTTACCAAACAGTTAAAGGATCTCCGGAACAGAAGAGGAAAACTTCGGGACGCTCCCATCCCCCTATGCCTCCTCCTCCATGTCAGGGTAAAGGGCCACCGCTAGGAGTTTCCCGGAGAAGGATTTTCTCTAGTCCCAAGGATGAACTTGATCCTCAACTTGAGGCTTCTTTTCTAGTCCCCTCTGCAGTTTAGCCAGGGTAAAGAGGTTACAAAATAAATAAAAATATTCTCTAAAATTAAAAAAAAATTAAAAATGGATTTCTCTGCATCAAAGAATAGACAAATATTTATTGACTGTGGAATATGATTAGAAATGTCCTGGACCTCCGTCACGAGGCTGTTAAATAGCCTATAGGGGAGGCTATAGAGGTGGATGGTGGTGAGTCTCCATTTACTGCACAGATCATATTTTCTGCCATTGAAAAAAAAAAAAAAAAGGAGGGAGAAAGTGGTCTACCTCCCGAGGAAGGAGAGGGCTTACAGGACGCTGCGGCCGAGAGCCCTGGCGAGCTCCCTCCCCCTCTGCGCAAACCTTTAAAAAACTTATCCACCACTTTCTGATTTAAGGCGACCGCCACCGCCTTCGATTGTGCCTCCCAGGACCCAGGAGTTCCCCACTTTGCCCCCAAAGCCTCCCAAAGTGTTGCCTAAGACTGAGGAAGACAAAAAGTTTTTTAAACAAAGGAGCTTTTAGTACACAATATTCAGAGCGTGCTCCTTGGAGAAAACTCCCTCAGGGGGGTCTCACCCAGGCTAGGAGAAAAGCGAAAAGGCAAGGAGATTTAATAACAATATTAACCCCTGATGTGCCGCTTACTCCAATTCCAACCGGAGTGGCTGGCCCCCTATCTGAGGACATTGTAAGATTTGTCCTGGGGCGTAGCTTGCTTTCTTTTAAAAAAAAAATTAAACCAAAAAAGAAAAAAGAAAGAAAAGAAATTTCGCTGGTGCATGGTGTAGTAGATTCTGATGATATTGAGAAATTAAAGTCTTGATCTCACTGCCTATCAAAACTGTACAAATTAATAAAGGTCAAAGAGTAACACAGCTTTTACTTTTACCTTACTATCAGACAAGGAAAAACTTGACTTCTCAATCTAAGAGCCACAAAACATTTGCATCTAGTGATCTAGCCTTTTGGGTGCAGGAAATTACAGTTCCAAGGCCTTTAAAAGATCTTTTAATTCAAGAGAATAAAACGCCAGGGCTATTAGACACAGGAACAGACGTCTCTTAACATTGCTGGGAAAGACTGGCCCAGCTCCTGGCCAACACATAATACTGAAAATGAGTTGGTGGGATTAGAGAAAGTGGTATGTGGGGTGGAGATGCTGTACAGGTGGTACATTTAACAATACTTTATATATTGTTATAAATACATAATATAAATGTATTTGCCTAATTACAGTTTGCCTAATTAGGTATGGGTATAAATAAAATATAATAAAGGTATACCTAATTCTATTTATAGATCTATACTTAATTAATTTGTATATAAATTAATATGTATACTATATACACACACACATATATATACTGTATAATTAAATATATATGGCAGTAATATAATGTGTGTGTGGCTGATATTAATTGGTATGGATTGATGTGCTGTGATGATATATGTTCTATATACTGTATAATTATAAATGTGTGACATGTATTATTACAGTATATTGGTTTGTGTTGGTTGGTATTAGCTGTGTATGTGTTGTATTGTTGTAATATATATTAATTAATATATTAATTATAAAGATTAATTCAAGTATATTGATTTATATATATTATATGTCAATAACTTTATACTTGTTGCCATATATAAATACATATATAAATGCATTTTGCATTTAGGTCTATCTGTATACCTGTATACCAAAATGAGATAAGGAGGTTATACATTTATTACTTAAATTTATACAGAGACCTAAACTAAACATTAGACCTAAATTAACATATCCATAGGGAAACAGCTAGACAAATAGTGAAGTTATGTTCCAATTGTAATTAATCACTTAAACGTAAACACACAGGGGCAGACTACAATGATGAGACACTAGATGCCTGAATTACAGGCTACGACTCGGCCCCTGGTCAAGTAAAAAGGCCTCCTTACGGGAGAGTGAAAAAGCCAGATGTGTTGCTAACTTGTGGGAGAGGGTATGCTTGTATATTTCTACAGAATGCAGATTCTCTGGTTTGGATCTCAGACAAATTTGTCATGTCACATTCCCCAAAGACCAGGTTCGCGGCGTGCGCACTCACTTGCTCCCCCTCCCCCAGCCAGCTCTCGCCTCCATGATACCAGCAGCGCCTCGCACCCTCCTCGCTGCACCCCGTGACCTAGAGCAAAGAAGTCTGTGCAGCGAGTGAGGGCCAGAGAGGAAAGCGGACCCGCGGAGTGCCATCCAGACCAGCGTGGCCCCACTGGCAAGAGGGGACCGCCCTGAGCCCAAGCGGTGGCAGCTAGCCCTAAACCACGAACCCTGCCCCTCCGCCCGCCATAGGCGCCTTGGCCCACAGCCTGCCGCTCGCGTTCTGCCTCCTGATGCTGGGGACACTGCTCCCCTGGGCCGACGCCTACAGCTGCTCCCTGGTTCATCTTGTTTAAACCCTCAATATAATGTTTGCTCCTTTGTAATGCTACAACATCCACCTTATCTTATGATGTAACCACTTATTGAATTATGGTCTTGCTGTATTACAACAACTACAGGATTTAATGCAAACACGACGGTTTGTGGGCTTACTTATCTTGGGAACAGCAGCTTTGATAAGTGCAATCACTTCTGTTACTGTGGCAGCAATATCATTGGCTCAACAAGTACATACTGCTCAATATGTTGATTCTATGTCCAAAAATGTTTCTTTAACATTGGCAACACAGAAAGCTATAGAGAGAAAATTAGAAATGAGGGTAGATGCCCTAGAGGAAGCAGTAATACATATTGGGACTGAATTGCAGGCTTTAAAGGTGGAAATGGCATTGTCTTGTCATGCTGACTATCGGTGGATATGTGTAACACCCCTGAAAGTAAATGAGACAGATTTTGAATGGGAAAAGATTAAAAACCATATTTCAGGTATCTGGAACAGCTCTGACATTGGTTGAGACGTAGGGAAACTTCACTATCAAATAGCAACCATGGAGCACTCCCGATTAGATTTTACTGCTGCTGGAACAGCAAATGATTTCTTCCATACTTTCCCTAACTACATCTCAGGAAAGAATATTCTGTCTAATGTCTTTATCTATGCTGGGTTGGCTGCTTTAATTCTGCTTCTCATAATCATTCTTCCTTGTATTGTCAGGATTCTTCAGCAGAGTATTCAGAGGCTCGCGACTGAGCTACATCTGGCTGTTTTAAGAAATAAAAAAAGGGGAGATGCCGGGAGCCGGCGAGAGACATTCCACTCGTGACAAAGTTCATGAGGAAGGAGGCTGGGCATACACAAAGGCGGGATCGAGGCTCGGGAGTCCTCCCGGATATTCTTGAGCATCTACCCCCCAAAACCAGAGTCTGCCTACTTTATTGCTTTGTGCTCTCACCTCTGACTTTCCTGGGGGCTGTCCCCCACCACCATCTCACTCTCTCTGTCAAAGAGATAACTTACAGCTCCAATTAATAAAGTTCCTGGGCAATTAGGAGTGTTTAAATCCAAACACGTCAGATGGCTCTCTAACTCGCCTGACAAGTTTACCCGGTCTCCTACAGCAATGCATACAATTGTTTACAGTCTCCGAGCCTCGAGAGGCACGGGAAGCTTAAGATATTCAAATAGCTTAGAGCCTCTCAGAGAGTTAGAAACTGTCAGAATAAAACTAGTAAAAGATTTCATTGATGAACCAATGCTTGTTGCCAAGTTTCCACATCCCCTGAATTGTATCCTTGAATGTGTGCTAATTAATATAGTTGGTATGTAGAAAAAATAAGTAGTGGCCTTGGTGTTACTAACTTTAGACCCTTAAGGTAATAAATTCTTTCCTTTGTTGTAAACCCATTACACATCTGCCCTATAGGAATGCAATTTTATCTTCGAAAGATGGGGCCAAACCTTAAAATAATTACTCTTAGAGAAAATAAGTCTTACGGTTGATAAGTCTTTGTCAAGAGTCATAAAATGTTAATAGGCCTTCTGGCTAGAAGATGATGTAAATCACCTAAACCATTTGTATACGATACATTTGCAGGAAAGAAACCCTGGTTTTTGATAAGGATCAAAGGCTGCTGACTTTACATCCCCATTATCCTCTATGTGTAACTTAGGGTAAAAAAAACCCTGTTGAAACTAAAGCTACGGGCCTTGATTGCCAACGCTTAGTCTCCTAATGTCATTCTTCCCCTCAATTTTCAGATGAGTGTCCATCTGGAGCGTGGATATCCTCTGCGACCATTTATTTGCCTGGGCTTCGAAGACCACTTGAGAAGGTGTCTAAGGTGGGGCACTTTTCGCTATTCGAGAGGGAGCCTGCGGCCTCCGTGGTCAGAGCTAACCTGGTGTCACGGGTTATACTGATTTTCCGCATAAACCAAGCTACTCAGCTTCTTTTCTCCACTAAATTTTCCTACTGAAATATCCTCATTCTATTACTCTTTATATCTTTGATAAATAAATCAATAGGTCGCCTACTCTGTCTCCCCTTCGAAAACCCTGGACCAGCCGAGGCTGGACCTTGTCAGAAGAGGGCCTCATCTCGATTTGAAGCAGGAACCTCAGGGTTGCTCTCCATTTCTGACTCTGAACACAGAGTCCCTACAGAGTTAGGACAGGAGAGTCAGGCCTCGTCTTGTGTGGAGGAATGGAACTCCGCTGGACTCTCGAGTTGTTCACTGGATAACAGGCCACTTGTCGAGCTGTGTGTGGAACCTGCGGTTTTATCCGGACGATGCATGGGGGTGTCAGTTCCCCTTCGTTTTTTGCCTTCATACACAGGGTTGCCTTCGAAGAGGTATCCAGCCTTCAGGTTCTTATCAAGAGCAGACCAGGAAATCAGGGTCTTTCGGCATGTGGCACCACCCACAAGCCTATGTCTCGAATTTCTTCTTGAGACGGACCTCAACCTGAGGTGCACCAGGAAGGTCGGTAACCCTTTCAGACAAAGCAAGTGAATAGACCCTCTTGTCCCGATCAGGAGGGGAGAAGGGGCTCAGATGAAGTGGTGCCGGGAACCTCGATGTTCCCCTCGAGTAAAACTGGGATGTCGGGGAACTTTTGGGGTCGCATCAAAGGTGCTAAGTACCATTTCAAACTTCAAGACGGAACGTGAGATTTGTCTTGAGACGCTGTAGATGGCAAGGGCCTCATCTTGTGGTGACGGGTTAACCACGTCGTTTTTCTCGAGTTGTGGCGGGATTCTCGACTTAGGTCAGGAAATTCAGGCTTCCTCTTGTGTTGGCCCAGGGAAGTCCAGTCTTCCATTCGAGTTGCGAGGGAGAGCTAGGGATTGCGCTTGAGTCATTGCAGGGCAAAAGAGACCTTATCTAGGCTTGTGTCCAGGACATAATGTTCGTCTCCAGGCGGGACAGGGATCTCGGGGTTGCTTTCCTGATGCACCCGGGGAGTCAGTCCTTGTCTCGAGGGGAAGCAAAGGACTCCGCTCTCCTCTCGAGTTGCGACGGGTATCTCTTGGAGCCCACTGAGTGGCCTAAAGGGAGTCAAGCCTCCTGTGGAGTTTGGAGAGAGGACTCGGGATTGCTCTCCAGGCCATGCAGGAAAAGAAGGCCATCATCTCGCGATGAAGGGGGCGTCTCGTGGGTTTTCTCGAGCTGCAGCGCCAGTGTGGGGTTTCTCATGAGGTACTACGGGGAGCTCAGGGAGCCTCTCATGTGGCTCTTGGGAAGTCAGGTCTCCATGCGCATTGCGAGGGGGAGCGCGTCATTGCTCTAGAGTCATGGTAGGTGTATCGGGCCTCAAGAACCGTTAAAGAAGGACTTTCAAGATGTTTCTTGGGTCACCGCAGTAAACCCTGGGTTCCCTCCACTAGTGCCGGTGGCCTCAGGGAGCTTCTCAGTGGGCCTCTGAGAAGTCAGGGATACCCTGGAGTTGGGAGGGCCCTCTCGGGACTCCACTGGATTTGGTGCAATAGAAGAGGGCCTCATCTCGAGTGGAGGCAGGAACCTCAGGGTTTGTCTCCATTTCTGACTCTGATCGCAGGGTCCCTGCAGAGTTGGGACAGGAGAGTCATGCCTCGTCTTGTAAGGAGGAATGGAACTACGCTTGCCTCTCGAGTTATTCACGCGGTGACAGGCAACTTGTCGAACTGTGTTTGGAATCTGCGGGTTTTTCCGGACGATGCACGAGGGTGTCAGTGCCCCTTCGTGTTGTGCCTTCTTCCACAGGGTTGCCTTTGAAGAGGTGTCCGGGCATCGGGTTCTTATCAAGAGCGGATCGGGGAATCGGGGTCTTTCGGCATGTGTTACCACCCATGAAGCTACGTCTCAAATATTCTCGTTAGACCGGCCTCATCCTGAGGTGCGCCGGGAAGGTTGGGAACCCCTTCCAGACAAAGCACGGGAGTCGACCCTCCAGTCGCAATCAGGAGGGGAGAAGTGGCTCAGATGAAGTCGTACCGGGAACCTCGGTGTTCCCCTCGAGAGAGACCAGGGTGTCGGGGAACTTTTGGAATCGCATCAAGGATGCCGAGTTTTCACACTTGAAGTGTGAAAACACTTCAAGAAGAAACCTGGGACTTCTCTTTAGACGCTGTAGCGGGCAAGGGCCTCATCTTGCGATGACGGGTTAACCATATGGTTTTTCTCGAGTTTCGGCGGGATTCTCGAGTTACGATGGGGAATTCAGGCTTCCTCTTGTGTTGGCCCAGGGAAGTCCAATCTTCCATTCGAGTTGCGAGAGAGAGCTAGGGATTGCTCTCGAGTCACTTCAGGGCAAAAGAGACCTCATCTAAGCTTGTGTCCAGGACCTAATGTTCCTCTCCAGGGGCGACAGAGATCTCGGGGTTGCATTTTAGATGCACCCGAGGAGTCAGGCCTCATCTCGAGAGGAAGGAAAGGACTCTGCTCTGCTCTCGAGTCCCGACGGGTATTTCTTGGAGACCACTGAGTGGCCTAAAGGGAGTCAAGCCTCCTGTGGATTTTTTTTTAATTTTATTTTTAAACTTTACATAATTGTATTAGTTTTTCCAAATATCAAAATGAATCCGCCTCAGGTATACATGTGCTCCCCATCCTGAACCCTCCTCCCTCCTCCCCCCCATAGCATCCCTCTGGGTCGTCCCAGTGCACTAGCCCCAAGCATCCAGCATCATGCATCAAACCTGGACTGGCAACTCTTTTCATACATGATATTTTACATGTTTCAATGCCATTCTCCCAAATCTTCCCACCTTCTCCCTCTCCCACAGAGTCCATAAGACTCTTCTATACATCAGTGTCTCTTTTGCTGTCTCGTACTCAGGGTTATTGTTACCGTCTTTCAAAATTCCATATATATGCGTTAGTATACTGTATTGGTGTTTTTCTTTCTGGCTTACTTCACTCTGTATAATAGGCTCCAGTTTCATCCACCTCATTAGAATTGATTCATTCTATTCTTTTTAATGGCGGAGTAATACTCCATTGTGTATATGTACCACAGCTTTCTTATCCATTCATCTGCTGATGGACATCTAGGTTGCTTCCATGTCCTGGCTATTAGAAACAGTGCTGCGATGAACATTGGGGTACACGTGTCTCTTTCCCTTCTGGTTTCCTCAGTGTGTATGCCCAGCAGTGGGATTGCTGGATCATAAGGCAGTTCTATTTCCAGTTGTTTAAGGAATCTCCACACTGTTCTCCATAGTGGCTGTACTAGTTTGCATTCCCACCAACAGTGTAAGAGGGTTCCCTTTTCTTCACACCCTCTCCAGCATTTATTATTTGTAGACTTTTGGATTGCAGCCATTCTGACTGGCGTGAAATGGTACCTCATAGTGGTTTTGATTTGCATTTCTATGATAATGAGTGATTTTGAGCATCTTTTCATGTGTTTGTTAGCCATCTGTATGTCTTCTTTGGAGAAACGTCTATTTAGTTCTTTGGCCCATTTTTTGATTGGGTCATTTATTTTTCTGGAGTTGAGCTGTAGGAGTTGCTTGTATATTTTTGAGATTAGTTGTTTGTCAGTTGCTTCATTTCCTATTATTTTCTCCCATTCCAAAGGCTGTCTTTTCACCTTGCTAATAGTTTGCTTTGATGTGCAGAAGCTTTTAAGGTTAATTAGGTCCCATTTGTTTATTTTTGTTTTTATTTCCAATATTCTGGGAGGTGGGTCATAGAGGATCCTGCTGTGATGTATTTCAGAGAGTGTTTTGCCTATGTTCTCCTCTAGGAGTTTTATAGTTTCTGGTCTTACGTTTAGATCTTTAATCCATTTTGAGTTTATTTTTGTGTATTGTGTTAGAAAGTGTTCTAGTTTCATTCTTTTACAAGTGGTTGACCAGATTTCCCAGCACCACTTGTTAAAGAGATTGTCTTTAATCCATTGTATATTTTTGCCTCCTTTGTCAAAGATAAGGTGTCCATATGTGTGTGGATTTATCTCTGGGCTTTCTATTTTGTTCCACTAATCTATATTTCTGTCTTTGTGCCAGTACCATACTGTCTTGATAACTGTGGCTTTGTAGTGGAGCCTGAAATCAGGTAGGTTGATTCCTCCAGTTCCATTCTTCTTTCTCAAGTTTGCTTTGGCTATTCGAGGTTTTTTGTATTTCCATACAAATTGTGAAATTATTTGTTCTAGCTCTGTGAAGAATACTTTTGGTAGCTTGATAGGGATTGCATTGAATCTATAAATTGCCTTGGGTCGTATACTCATTTTCACTATATTGATTCTTCCAATCCATGAACATGGTATATTTCTCCATCTATTAGTGTCCTCTTTGATTTCTTTCACCAGTGTTTTATAGTTTTCTATATATAGGTCTTTAGTTTCTTTAGGTAGGTATATTCCTAAGTATTTTATTCTTTCCGTTGCAATGGTGAATGAAATTGTTTCCTTAATTTCTCTTTCTGTTTTCTCATTATTAGTGTATAGGAATTCAAGGGATTTCTGTGTGTTGATTTTATATCCTGCAACTTTACTATAGTCATTGACTAGTTCTAGTAATTTTCTGGTGGAGTCTTTAGGGTTTTCTATGTAGAGGATCATGTCATCTGCAAACAGTGAGAGTTTTACTGCTTCTTTTCCAGTTTGGATTCCTTTTGTTTCTTTTCCTGCTCTGATTGCTGTGGCCAAAACTTCCAAAGCTATGTTGAATAGTAATGGTGAAAGTGGGCACCCTTGTCTAGTTCCTGACTTTAGAGGAAATGCTTCCAATTTTTCACCATTGAGGATAATGTTTGCTGTGTGTTTGTCATATATAGCTATTATTATGTTGAGGTATGTTCCTTCTATTCCTGCTTTCTGGAGAGTTTTTATCATAAATGGATGTTGAATTTTGTCAAAGGCTTTCTCTGCATCTATTGAGAAAATCATATGGTTTTTATTTTTCAATTTGTTAAGGTGGTGTATTACATTGATTGATTTGTGGATATTGAAGAATCCTTGCATCCCTGGGATAAAGCCCACTTGGTCATGGTGTATGATCTTTTTAATGTGTTGTTGGATTCTGATTGCTAGAATTTTGTTAAGGAATTTTGCATCTATGTTCATCAGTGATATTGGCCTGTAGTTTTCTTTTTTTGTGGGATCTTTGGCAGGTTTTGGTATTAGGCTGATGGTGGCCTCATAGAATGAGTTTGGAAGTTTACCTTCCTCTGCAATTTTCTGGAAGAGTTTGAGCAGGATAGGTGTTAGCTCTTCTCTAAATTTTTCGTAGAATTCAGCTGTGAAGCCGTCTGGACCTGGGCTTTTGTTGGCTGGAAGATTTTTGATTACAGTTTCAATTTCCGTGCTTGTGATGGGTCTGTTAAGATTTTCTAGTTCTTCCCTGGTCCAGTTTTGGAAAGTTGTACTTTTCTAAGAATTTGTCCATTTCTTCCACGTTGTCCATTTTATTGGCATATAATTGTTGATAGTAGTCTCTTATGATCCTTTGTGTTTCTGTGTTTTCTGTTGTGATCTCTCCATTTTCATTTCTAATTTTATTGATTTGATTTTTCTCCCTTTGTTTCTTGATGAGTCTGGCTAATGGTTTGTCAATTTTATTTATCGTTTCAAAGAACCAGCTTTTGGTTTTGTTGATTTTTGCTATGGTCTCTTTTGTTTCTTTTGCATTTATTTCTGCTCTAATTTTTAAGATTTCTTTCCTTCTACTAACCCTGGGGTTCTTCATTTCTTCCTTTTCTAGTTGCTTTAGGTGTAGAGTTAGGTTACTTATTTGACTTTTTTCTTGTTTCTTGAGGTGTGCCTGTATTGCTATGAACTTTCCCCTTAGGACTGCTTTTACCGTGTCCCACAAGTTTTGGGTTGTTGTGTTTTCATTTTCATCCGTTTCTATGCAAATTTTTATTTCTTTTTTGATTTCTTCTGTGATTTGTTGGTTATTCAGCAGCGTGTTGTTCAGCCTCCATATGTTGGAATTTTTAATAGTTTTTCTCCTGTAATTGAGAGCTAATCTTACTGCATTGTGGTCAGAAAAGATGCTTGGAATGATTTCTATTTTTTTGAATTTACCAAGGCTAGCTTTATGGCCCAGGATGTGATCTATCCTGGAGAAGGTTCCATGTGCACTTTAGAAAAAGGTGAAATTCATTGTTTTGGGATGAAATGTCCTATAGATATCAATTAGGTCTAACTGGTCTATTGTATCGTTTAAAGTTTGTGTTTCCTTGTTAAATTTCTGTTTAGTTGATCTATCCATAGGTGTGAGTGGGGTATTAAAATCTCCAACTATTATTGTGTTAGTGTTAATTTCTCCTTTCATACTTGTTAGCATTTGTCTTACATACTGTGGTGCTCCCGCGTTGGGTGCATATATATTTATAATTGTTATATCTTCTTCTTGGATTGATCCTTTGATCATTATGTAGTGACTTTCTTTGTCTCTTTTCACAGCCTTTGTTTTAAAGTCTATTTTATCTGATATGAGTATCGCTACTCCTGCTTTCTTTTGGTCCCTATTTGCATGGAAAAATCTTTTTCCAGCCCTTCACTTTCAGTCTGTATGTATCCCCTGTTTTGAGGTGGGTCTCTTGTAGACAACATATGTAGGGGTCTTGTTTTTGTATCCATTCAGCCAGTCTTTGTCTTTTGGTTGGAGCATTCAACCCATTTACGTTTAAGGTAATTACTGATAAGTATGATCCCATTGCCATTTACTTTATTGTTTGGGGTTCGAATTTATACACCGTTTTTGTGTTTCCTGTTTAGTATTTGTTGGAGAGCTGGTTTGGTGGTGCAGAATTCTCTCAGCTTTTGCTTGTCTGAAAAGCTTTTGATTTCTCATTCATACTTGAATGAGATCCTTGCTGGGTACAATAATCTGGGCTGTAGGGTATTTTCTTTCATCATTTTAAGTATGTCTTGCCATTCCCTCCTTGCTTGAAGAGTTTCTATGGAAAGATCAGCTGTTATCCTTATGGCAATTCCCTTGTGTGTTATTTGTTGTTTTTCCCTTGCTGCTTTTCATATTTGTTCTTTGTGTTTGATTTTTGTTAATGTGATTAATATGTGTCTTGGGGGATTTCGCCTTGGCTTTATCCTGTTTGGGACTCTCTGGGTTTCTTGGACTTGAGTGATTATTTCCTTCCCCATTTTAGGGAAGTTTTCAACTATTATCTCCTCAAGTATTTTCTCACGGTCTTTCTTTTTGTCTTCTTCTTCTGGGACCCCTATGATTCGAATGTTGTAGCGTTTAATATTGTCCTGGAGGTCCCTGAGATTGTGCTCATTTCTTTTAATTCGTTTTTCATTTATCCTCTCTGATTCATTTATTTCTACCATTCTATCTTCGAATTCACTAATCCTATCTTCTGCCTCTGTTATTCTACTATTTGTTGCCTCCAGAGTGTTTTTAATTTCATTTATTGCATTATTCGTTATATATTGACTCTTTTTTTTTCTTCTAGGTCCTTGTTAAACCTTTCTTGCATCTTCTCAATCCTTGTCTCCAGGCTATTTATCTGTGATTCCATTTTAATTTCAAGATTTTAGATCCATTTCACTATACTTATTCGGAATTCTTTATCAGGTAGATTCCCTATCTCTTCCTCTTTTGTTTGGTTTGGTGGGCATTTATCCTGTTCCTTTATCTGCTGGGTATTCCTCTGTCTCATCTTGTTTAAATTGCTGAGTTTGGGGTGTCCTTTCTGTATTCTGGCAGTTTGTGGAGTTCTTTACTGTGGCATTTCCTCACTGTGTGTGGGTTTGTACAGGTGTCTTGTCAAGGTTTCCTGGTTAGGGAAGCTTGTGTCCGTGTTTTGGTGGGTGGAGCTGTATTTCTTCTCTCTGGAGTGCAATGAAGTGTCCAGTAATGAGTTATGAGATGTCTGTGGTTTTGGGGTGACTTTGGGCAGCCTGTATCTTGAAGCTCAAGGCTGTGTTCCTTTGTTGCTGTAGAATTTGCTTGGTATGTCTTGCCCTGGAACTTGTTGGCTCTTGTGTGGTGCTTGATTTCAGTGTCGGTATGGAGGCATTTGATGAGCTCCTGTCAATTAATGTTCCTTGGAGTCAGGAGTTCCCTGGAGTCAGGGTTTGGACATAAGCCTCCTGCTTCCAGTTATCTGTCTTACTTTTACAGTAGTTTCAAAACTTCTCCTTCTATACAGCACCATTGATAAAACATCTACGTTAAAGAAGAAAAGTTTCTCTACTGTGAGGGTCACTCAGAAAGGTTCACAGCGTTACATGGAGAAGAGAAGAGGGAGGAGGGAGTTAGAGGTGACCCAAATGAGATCAGGTGGAATCAATAGTGGAGAGAGTGGGCTGGCCAGTAGTCACTTCCTTATGTGCACTCCACAACTGGACCGCTCAGAGATGTTCAAAGAGTTATACAGAGACGAGAAGAAGGAGGAAGGAGACAGAGGTGGCCAGAAGGATAAAAGGGGGGAATGAAAAGGAGGGAGACAGATCCAGCCAGTAATCAGTTCCCTAAGTGTTCTCCACCGTCTGGAATACACAGAAATTCACAGAGTTGTGTAGAGTAGAGAGGAGTTAGGGAGGAGACACAGGCGACCTGGTGGAGAAAAAGGAGAGTCCAAAGGGAGAGAGAGCAGTCAAGACAGTAATCTCGCTCCCTAGTGAAAAATGGGTACTGTAGATTGGGTTCTTAAAGGTACAAAATTGGTAACAAATACATAAAAACAAAAATTAAAAATCTAGAGTAGAGTTTGGAATTTCAAAAATACGATGTTAAAGAAAAGAAGAAGGAAAAGAAAGAGAGAAAAAACGAACAAAGAAAAACAAACAAGGTCGCAAAAATTATCAAGAAAATACAGGTACAAAATTGATAACTAATATCAAAAAGCAAAAATTAAAAATCTAGAGTAGAGTTTGGAATTTCAAAAATACAATGTTAAAAAAAAGGAAGAAGAAAACTAAAGAGAAAACAAACAAAAACAAGCAATGTCGCAAAAATTATAAAGAAACTACAGGTACAAAATTGATATCAAATATCAAAAAGCATAAATTAGAAATCTAGAGTAGAGTTTGGAATTTCAATAATACAATGTTAAAAGAAGAAAAAAAAAAAAAACAAGGTCAAAAAATTATTATATATATATATATATATATATGAAGTTTGCTGAAGAAGAAAAAAATAGGGTCTTTTTTTTGCAAAGTAATAGGTTATAAAAGTGAAAATTAAAGGAACAATAGAGGACTTAAAATTAAAAAAATTTTAAAAAAGAAAGAATGATCATAAAAATATATCTAGGACTTTCTCTGGTTTTGTTGTGAGTATCGTGGGTTCAGTTCATTTTTGGCTAGTTCCTTGGTCCGACTTATATTTCTCAAGATCTATAGGCGCCTTCCTATGTAGTCCTAGTAACCACAGGGTTTTAATCTATTGCCTGTAGCTTCCAAGGCGTTTCCCTCTGTTATAGCTTCTTTTGTTTGCTGGTCTCTTCAGTGTCTGGTTTACGCCCTGACACAAAGGGGACGGTGGAGGACACTTTTTTTTTTAGGCTCACTTGTTCAGTTGCACTGTGGGGAGGGAGGGAGGGATGCTGCAAACAAATAACACTGGCGTGCGGTCACAGTGCCTCAGCCACACTGGGTCTGCCCCCGCTCACGGCGCGTGTAGCCTCCCTGCCCACACTGCTCGGGCTCTAGGTTGTTCCACCGGGAACAATCCGAGGCTGGCCCTGGGCTGCATGCACCTCCCAGGTCCAAGCCACTCAGGTTCAGACACTCGGGTAGTCCTCAGAGGCACAGGCTCGGTTGGGCCTGCGTTTTGTGCTCTTCCCAGGTCCGAGCAGCTCAGGTGATGAGATGTTTGGCGAGCGCCAATGTTGTGACTTATCGCCTCCCTGCCACTCGGTTATCTGGGTGTAAAACAGGCGCACCTTCTCAGGCAGATGTTGACCGTCCAGATCCCCAAGAAGTTTTAGTTAGCAAAGAAGCCTGCTTACAGTTTTATAGATAATGTCTCTCTGGGGCTGCGATTGCCCCCTTCCGGCTCTGGCTGCCTGTCACCGGAGGGGGAAGGTCTGCAGCCGGCTATCTCTGTTCAGTCCTTTGTTCCGTGCGCGGGCCTGGCGGTGTCTTAGGTTAGGGCTGGCTTTTTGCGTGGTAGATATCCCAGAGTCTGGTTTGCTAACCCAAGTTATTTCATTCAGATAGCGCTCAGGGTATTCAGGCCAGATTCTTACTCTAAGCGATGCAGCCCGCGCCGCGCCTCCCTGCCCAGCCCCTGCTTGCTAATGGTGTGAGCAGGCGTCTGCACTGCTTCGCGGCTGGGGGAGTTACCGTAGGTCTTGCAATCTGCGAGTTTTAATTGTTTATTTATTTTTATCCCCCTTATGTTGCCCTTTGTGCTTCCAAAGCTTGGCAAAGATTTGGCAGTGAAAAGCTTTCCTGGTGTTTGGAAACTTTTCTCTTTTTAAGACTATCTTCCCGGGACGGAAATCCCTCCCTCCCTCTTTTGTCTCTTTTTTTGTCTTTTATACTTTTTCCTACCTACTTTCCAAGAGTTGGGTTGCTTTTCTGGGTGCCTGATGTCCTCTGGCAGCATTCGTAAGTTGTATTGTGGAATTTACTCGACGTTTAAATGCTCTTTTGATGAAATTGTTTGGGGGGGAAAGAGTTCTCCCCGTCCTACTCCTCAGCAATCTTGGCTCCTCTCTTGTGGAGTTTGGAGAGAGCACGCGGGATTGCTCTCCAGGCCATGCAGGAAAAGAAGGCCCTCATCTCGCGATGTCGGGGGAGTCTGGTGGTTTTTCTGGAGCTGCGGTGCCAGTGTGGGGTTTCTCAAAAGGTACGACCGGGAGCTCAGGGAACCTCTCCTGTGGTGTCAGGGAAGTCAAGTCTCCATACGAGTGGCGAGGGGGCGCACGTCATTGCTCTCGAGTCATGGTAGTGGAATCAGGGCTCAACGCAATGAAAAAGGACGCTCGAGGTCTTTCTCGGGTTGCAGCAGGAAACCCTGGGTTCCCTCGAATTGTGCCTGTGAACTCAGGTAGCTTCTCAGGGTGCCTCTGAGAAGTCAGGGATACTATAGAGCTGGGAGAGGCCTCTCGGGACTCCACTGGGTTTGCTGCAATGGAAGAGGGCCTAATCTCGAGATCAGGAAGGAACCTCAGGGTTCCTCTCCATTTCTGACTCAGATTGCAGGGTCCCTGCAGAGTTGGGACAGGAGAGTCAGGCCTCGTCTTGTGTGGAGGAATGGAACTCCGCTTGCCTCTCGAGTTGTTCAAGGAGTGACAGGCCACTTGTCGAGCTGTGTGTGGAACCTGCGGTTTTTTCCAGACAATGCACGGCGGTGTCAGTGCCCCTTTGTGATGTGCTTTCATCCACAGGGTTGCCTTCGAAGTGGTGTGCGGGCATCGGGTTCTTATCAAGAGCGGACCGGGAAATCGGGGTCTTTTGGAATGCGGCACCACACACGAGGCTACGTCTCGAATTTCCTCGTGAGACGGGCCTCATGGTGAGGTGCCCCTGGAAGGTCGGGAAAGCCTTCCAGATAAAGCAGGTTAATCGACCCTACTGTCGCGATCAGGAGGGGAGAAGGGGCTCAGATGAAGTGGTGCCGGGAACCTCGGTGTTCCCCTCGAGGGAGACCGGTATGTCAGGGAGCTTTTGGGGTCTCATGAAGCTTGCCAAATACTGTTTCAAACTTCAAGACGAAACGTGGGACTTCTCTTGAGACGCTGTGGCGGGCAAGGGCCTCATCTTGTGATGAAGGGGAAACCACGTGGTTTTTCTCGAGTTGCGATGGGATTGTTGACTTACGACGGGGAATTCAGGCTTCCTCTTGTGTTGGGCCAGGGAAGTCCATTCTTCCATTCGAGTTGCCAGGGAGAGCTGGGTGGGAATTGCTCTCGAGTCACGGCAGGTCAAAATAGCCCTCATCTAGGCTTGTGTCCAGGACCTAATGTTCCTCTCCAGGGGCGATAGGGATCACGGGGACGCATTCCAGACTCACCCAGTGAGTCAGGCCTCGGCTCGAGGGAAGCAAAGGATTCTGATATCCTCCTGGGTCGCGATAGGTATCTCTTGGAGCCCACTGAGTGGCCTCCAGGGAGTCAAGCCTCCTGTGGAGTTTGGAGAGAGGACTCCGGATTGCTCTCCAGGGTATGCAATAAAAGAAAGCCCACATCTCGAGATGACGTGGACGTCTCGTGGGTTTAATCCAGCTGGGGCGCCACGTTGTGTTTCTCACGAGGTACGATGGAGAGCTCAGGGGGCCTCTCGTGCAGCGCCAGGGAAGTCAGGTCTCCATGACCGTGGTGAGGGGGAGCGGGTAATTGCTCTCGAGTCATGTTAGGGGAATCCGGCCTCAAGACACGTTGAAGAAGATCTTTCGAGGTCTTTCTGGGGTTGTGGCAGGAAATGCTGGGTTCCCTCGACTTCTGCCGGTGACCTCAGAGAGCTACTCAGGTTGCCTCTGAGAAGTCAGGGATACTGTGGAGTTGGGAGGGGCCTCTCGGGACTCCACTGGGTTTCGTGCAATGGAAGAGGGCATCATTTAGAGTTGATGCAGGAACCTTACTGTTTCTCTCCATTTCAGACACCGATTGCAGGGTCCCTGCCGAGTTGGGACAGGAGACTCAGGGCTCGTGCTGTGTGGAGGAATGGAACTCTGCTTGCCTCCCAAGTTGTTCATGAGGTGACAGGCCACTTGTCGAGCTGTATGTGGAACCTGTGGGTTTTTCCGGATGATGCACGGGGTTGTCAATGCCCCTTCGTGTTGTGACTTCATCCACAGGGTTGCCTTCGAAGAGGTGTCCGGGCATGGGTTCTTATGAAGAGAGGACCAGAGAATCGGGGTCTTTCGGCATGTGGCACCACACACGAGGCTACCTCTCGAATTTCCTCTTGAGACTGGGCTCATCCTGAGGTGCGCTGGGAAGGTCGAGAAAGCCTTCCAGACAAAGCAGGTTAATCGACCCTCCTGTCGCGATCAGGAGGGGAGAAGGGGCTCAGATGAAGTGGTGCTGGGAACCTTGGGGTTCCCCTCGACTGAGACCGGTATGTCAGGGAAATTTTGGAGTCTGATGAAGGGTGCCAAGTAATGTTTCAAACTTCAACATGAACGTGGGACTTTTCTTGAGACGCTCTAACGTGAAAGGGCTTCATCTTGAGATGAGGGGGGAACTACGTGGTTTCTTTCGAGTTGCAGCAGGATTCTCGCGTTACAACGGGGAATTCGGGCTTCCTCTTGTGTTGGTCCAGGGAAGTCCAATCTTCCATTCGAGTTTCGAGGGAGAGCTGGGATTTCTCTCGAGTCACTGCAGGGCAAAATATACTTCATCTAGGCTTGTGCCCAGGACTTAATTTTCCTCTCCAGGGGTGACAGGGATCTCGGAGTTGCATTCCAGACTCACACAGGGAGTCAGGCCTCTTCTCGAAGGAAAGCAAAGGACTCCACTCTCCTCTCGAGTCGCGTCCGGTATGTCTTGGAGCCCACTGAGTGGCCTACTCTGAGTAAAGCCTCCTGTGGAGTTGGAGAGAGGACTCGGGATTGCTCTCCAGGCCATGCAGGAAGAGAAGGCCCTCAGCTCGCAATGACAGGGGCGTCTTGTGGGTTTTCTCGAGTTGGGGCGCAAGTATGAGTTTTCTCACGAGGTACAACGGGGAGCTCAGGGAGCCTCTCGTGTGGTGCCAGGAAAATCAGGTCTCTATGTGTGTGATGAGGGGGAGCCCATAAATGTTCTCGAGTCATGGTAGGGAAATCGGGACTCAAGACGCGTTGAAGAAGGAGTCTCGAGGTCTTTCTCAGGTTGCGGCAGGAAACCCTGGGTTCCCTCGACTTGTACCGGTGACCTCAGGGAGCTTCTCAGGGTGCCTCTGAGAAGTCAGGCATACTGTGGACTTGGGAGGGGCTCTCGGAACTCCACTGGGTTTGGTGCAATGGCAAAGGTTCTCATCTCGAGTTGAGGCAGGAACCTAAGGGTTCCTCTCCATTTCAAACTCTGACCACAGGGTCCCTGAAGAGTTGGGACAGGAGAGTCAGGCCTCGTCTTGTGTGGAGGAATGGAACTCCGCTTGCCTCTCGAGTTGTTCACAGGATAACAGACCATTTGTCGAGCTGTGAGTGGAACCTTCGGTTTTTTCCATAAGATGCATGAGGGGGTCAGTGCCCCTTCGTGTTGTGCCTTCATCCACAGGGTTGCCTTCAAAGAGGTGTCCGGACATCGGGTTCTTATCAATAGCGGAGCAGGAAATCGGGGTCTTTCAGAACGTGGCACCATCCATGAGGCTACGTCTCGAATTTCTTCGTTAGACTGGTGTCATCCTGAGGTGCGCCATGAAGATCGGGAACCCCTTCCAGACAAAGCAGGGGAATCGACCATCTTGTCGCGATCAGGAGGAGTGAAAGGGCTCAGTTGAAGTCGTGCCGGGAACCTCAGTGTTCCCCTCGAGTGGGACCGGTGTGTCGGGAAACTTTTCGGGTCACTTCAAGGGTGCCAAGTACCGTTTTGCACTTCAAGACGGACTTGGGGCTTCTCTTGAGACACTGTAGAGGGCAAGGGCCTCATCTTGGGATGACAGGGGAATCACGTGGTTTTTCTCAAGGTGCGGCGGGATTCTCGAGTTACGACGGGGAATTCAGGCTTCCTCTTGTGTTAGCCCAGGGAAGTCCAATCTTCCATTCGAGTTTCGAGGGAGAGCTGGGGTTTGCTCTCGAGTCACTGCAGGGCAAAAGAGACCTCACCTAGGCTTGTGTCCAGGACCTAATGTTCCTCTCCAGGGGCGACAGCGATCTTGGGGTTGCATTCCAGACGCATCCTGGGAGTCTGAGCTGGACTCCAGGGGAAGCAAAGGACCCCGCTCTCCTCTCGAGTCGCCACAGGTGTCTCTTGGAGCCCACTGAGTGGCCTAAAGGGAATCAAGCCCCCTGTGGAGTTTGGAGAGAGGACTCGGGATTGCTCTCCAGGCCATGCAGGAAAAGAAGACCCTCATCTCGCGATGACAGGGGCGTCTTGTTGGTTTTCTCGAGCTGCGGTGCCAGTGTGCGGTTTCTGACGAGGTGCGACGGGAAGCTCAGGGAGCCTTTCATGTGGCGCCAGGGAAGTCAGGTCTCCATGCGCATGGCAAGGGGGAGCGCGTCATTGCTCTCGAGATATGGTAAGGGAATCGGGCCTCAAGACACGTTAAAGCAGGACTCTCGAGGTCTTTCTCGGGTTGCGGCAGGAAACCCTGGGTTCCGTCCACTTCTGCCGGTGACCTTAGGGGGCTTCTCAGGGTGCCTCTGAGAAGTCAGGCATACTGTGGATTTGGGACGGGCCTCTCGGGACTCCACTAGTTTTGTGGCAATGGAAAAGGGCCTCGTCTTGAGTGGAGGCAGGAACCTCAGGCTTCCTCTCCATTTCTGACTCGGTGCGCAAGGTCCCTAGAGTTGTGACAGGAGAGTCAGGCATCGTCTTGTGTGGAGGAATGGAACTCCGCTTGCTTCTCGAGTTGTTCACGAGGTGACAGACCACTTGTGGAGCTGTGTGAGGAACCTGCGGGTTTTTCCGGAAGATGCACGGGGTGTCAGTGCCCCTACGTGTTGTGCCTTCATCCACAGGCTTGCCTTCGAAGAGGTGTCCAGGAGTCTGGTTTTGATCAAAAGTGGACCATGGAATCGGGGTCTTTCAGCATGTAGTATGGCCCTCGAGGCTACGTCTCGAATTTCCTTGTGAGACCGGCCTCATCCTGAGGTGTGCCAGGAAGGTTGGGAACCCCTTCGAGACAAAGCAGTGGAATCGACCCTCCTATCGCGATCAGGAGAGGAGAAAGGCCTCAGATGAAGTGGTGCCGGGAACTTCAGTGTCCCCTCTAGTAAGATCGTTATATAGGGGAACTTTTGGGGTCGCATCAAGGGTGCCAAGTACTGTTTTGCACTTCAAGATGGAATGTGAGACTTCTCTTGAGACGCTGTAGGGGGCAAGGGCCTCATCTTGCAATACGGGGAACCATGTGATTTTTCTCGAGTTGCGGTGGGTTTCTCGAATTATGACTGGAAATTCAGGCTTCCTCTTGTGTTGGCCCAGAAAGGCCAATCTTCCATTCGAGTTGCAAGGGAAAGCTAGGGGTTGCGCTTGAGTCACTGCAGGGCCAAAGAGACCTCATCTAGGCTTTTGTCCAGGACCTAAGGTTCCTCTCCAGGGGCGACAGGGATCCAGGGTTGCATTCCAGACTCACCCTCGTAGTCAGGCCTCATCTCGAGGGGAAGCAAAGAACACCGCTCTCCTCCTGAGTATCGACGGGTATCTCTTGGAGCCCACTGAGTGACCTAAAGGGAGTCAAGCCTCCTTTGGAGTTTGGAGAGAGGATTCGGGATTGCTCTTCAGGTCATGCAGGAAAGAAGGCCCTCATTTCACCATGACAGGGGCGTCTCGTGGGTTTTCTCGAGCTGCGGCGCCAGTGTGGGGTTTCTCACGAGGTACGATGGGGAGCTCAGGGAGCCTCTCATGTGGTGCCGGGGAAGTCAGATCTTCATGCGCGTGGTGAGGGGGAGTGCGTCATTTTTCTCCAGTCATGGTAGGGGAATCGGGCCTCAAGACACGTGAAGAAGGACTCTCGAGGTTTTTCTCAGGTTACGGCAGGAAACCCTGGGTTCCCTCGACTTATGCCCGTGACCTCAGGAAGCTTCTCAGGGTGCCTCTGAGAAGTCAGGGATACTGTGCAGTTGGGAGGGGCCGCTCTGAACTCCACTGGGTTTGGTGCAGTAGAAGAGGGCCTTATCTCGAGTTGAGGCAGGAACCTCATGGTTCCTCTCCATTTCTGAATCGGATCTCAGTGTCCATGCAGAGTTGGGACAGGAGAGTCAGGCCTCGTCTTGTGTGGAGGAATTTAACTCCTCTTGCCTCTCGAGTTGTTCACGGGGTGACAGGCCACTTGTCGATCTGTATGTGGAACTTGCGGGCTTTTCCAACGATGCAGGAGGGTGTCAGACCCCTTCGTTTTGTGCCTTCGTCCACAGGATTGCCTTCGAAGAGGTGTCCTAGCATTGGGTTCTTATCAAGAGCAGACAGGGAAATCGGGGTCTTTCGGCGTGTGGCACCAACCACAAGGCTATGTCTCGAAATTCCTCGTGAGGCCGGCCTCATCCTGAGGTGCGCCGGGAAGGTCCGGAACCCCTTCCAGACAAAGCAGGGTAATTGGCCCTCCCGTCGCGATCAGGAGGGGATAAGGGGCTCAGAACAAGCGGTGCACCGAACCTTGGTGTTCCCCTCGAGTGAGACCAGGGTGTCGGGGAACTTTTGTGGTAACATCAAGGTTGCCAATTATCGTTTTAAACTTCAAGATGGAACGTGGGGCTTCTCCTGAGACGCTGTAGCTAGCAAGGGCCTCATCTTGCGATGACGGGGGAACCACGTGGTTTTTCTCGAGTTGCGGCGGGATTTTCGAATTACGACGGGGAATTCAGGCTTCCCCTTGTGTTGTCCCAGGGAAGTCCATTCTTCCATTCGAGGTGCGAGGGAGAGCAGGGGATTGCTCTCGAGTCACTTCAGGGCAAATGAGACCTCATCTATGCTTGTGTCTAGGACCTAATGTTCCTCTCCAGGGGCGACAGGGATCTCGGGGTTGCATTCCAGACTCACCTGAGGAGTCAGGCCTGGTATATAGGGGAAGCAAAGAATTCCGCTCTCCTCTCGAGTCCCAACGGTTATCTCTTGGAGCCCACAGAGTGGCCTAAAGGGAGTCAGGCCTCCTGTGGAGTTTGAAGAGAGGCCTCGAGATTGCTCTCCAGGCCATGCAGGAAAAGAAGGCCTTCATCTCGCGATGACGGAGGCGTCTCGTGGGTTTTCTCGAGCTGGGGAGCCAGTGTGGGATTTCTCACGAGGTATGACGGGGAGCTCAGGGAGCCTCTCGTGTGGCGCCAGGGAAGTCAAGTCTCCATGCGAGTGGCGAGGGGGAACGCGTCATTGCTCTCGAGTCATGGTAGGGGAATCGGGCTTCAAGACGTGTTGAAGGAGGATTTTCGAGGTCTTTCTGGGGTTGCGTCAGGAAACCCTGTGTTCCCTCCACTTGTGCCGGTGACCTCAGGGAGCTTCTAAGGGTGCCTGTGAGAAGTCGGGATACTGTGGATTTGGGAGGGGCCTCTCGGGCCTCCACTGTTTTTGGTGTAATGGAAGAGGGCCTCATCTCGAGTGGAGTCAGGAACCTCAGGGTTCCTCTCCATTTCGGACTCCGATCACAGGGTCCCTTCAGAGTTGGGACCTGAGAGTCAGGCCTCGTCTTGAGTGGAGGAATGGAACTCTGCTTGCCTCTCGAGTTTTTCATGGGATGACAGGCCTCTTGTCGAGCTGTGTGTGGAACCTGTGGCTTTTACCGAATGATGCAAGGGAGTGTCAGTGACCCTTCATTTTGTGCCTTCGTCCACAGGGTTGCCTTCGAAGAGATGTTCGGGCATCGGGTTCTTCTCAAGAGTGGGCCGGGAAATCGGGGTATTTCGGCAGGTGACCACCCACGACGCTACGTCTCGAATTTCCTTGAGACCGGCCTCATCCTGAGGTGCGCCGGGAATGTGGGGAACCCCTTCCAAACAAAGCAGGGGAATAGACCCTCCTGTCACGAACAGGAGGGGAGAAGGTGCTCAGATGAAGTGGTGCGGGAACCTCGGTGTTCCTGTCGAGTGAGACCGGCGTGTCCGGGAACATTTGGTGTCGCATCAAGGGTGCAAAGTACCGTTTCGCACTTCAAGACGGAACGTGGTTCTTTTCTTGAGACGCCATAGCAGCAAGGGCCTCATCTTGGGATGACGTTGGAAACACGTGGTTTTTCTCGAGTTGCGGCGGGATTCTCGAGTTACGAAGGGGATTTCTGGCTTCCTCTTGTGTTGGCCCAGGGAAGCCCAATCTTCCATTCGAGTTGCGAGGGAGAGCTGGGGGTTGCGCTCGAGTCACTGCAGGGCAAAAGAGACCTCATCCAGGCTTGTGTCTAGGACCTAATGTTCCTCTCAAGGGATGACTGGGAACTTGGGGTTGCATTCCAGACTCACCCGGGAGTCAGGCGTCGTCTCGAGGGGAAACAAAGGCCTTCTCTCTCTTCTCGAGTCGCGACGGGTATTTCTTGGAGCCCACTGAGTGGACTAAAGGGAGTCAAGCCTCCTCTGGAGTTTGGAGAGAGGACTCGGGATTGCACTCCAGGACATGCAGGAAAAGAAGGCCCTCATCTCACGAAGACGGGGGGGTCTCGGTGGTTTTACCGAGCTGCAGCGCCTGTGTTGGTTTCTCAGGAGGTACGACGGGGAGCTCAGGGAGCCTCTTGTGTGGTGCCAGGGAAGTTAGGTCTCGATGCGTGTGGCGAGGGGGAGCGCGTCATTGCTCTCGAGTCATGGTAGGGGAATCAGGCCTCTAGACGCGTTGAAGAAGGACTCTCAAGATCTCTCTCGGGTCTTGGCAAGAATACCTGGGTTCCCTCGACTTGTGCCGGTGACCTCAGGGAGATTCTCCGGGTGCCTCTGAGAAGTCAGGGATACTGTGGAGTTGGGAAAGACCTCTCGGGACTCCACTGGGTTTGGTGAAATGGAAGGGGGCCTCATCTCGAGGGGAGGCAGGAACCTCAGGGTTCCTCTCCATTTCTGATTCCGATCGCAGCCCCCTGCATAGTTGGGAGAGGTGAGTCAGGCCTCGTCTTGTGTGCAGGAATGGACCTCCGCTTGCCTCTCGAGTTGTTCACTGGGTGACAGGCACTTGTTGAGCTGTATGAGTAACCTGCGGTCTTTTCCGGACGATGCACGGGAGTGTCAGTGCCCCTTCGTGTTGTGCCTTCATCCACACTATCTTCGAATAGTTGTCTGGGCATCGCGTTCTTATCAAGAGCAGATCGCGAAATCGCGGTCTTTCAGCATGTGGCACCACCATCGAGGCTACGTCTCGAATTTCCTCATGAGACAGCCTCATCTGAGGTGCGCGGAGAAGGTCGGGAACCCCTTGCAGACAAAGCAGGGGAATCGACCCTCCTTTCGCGATCAGGAGGGGAGAAGGGGCTCAGATGAAGTGGTGCCAGGAACCTCGGTGTTCCCCTCGAGTGCGACCCATATGTCGGGGAACTTTTGGGGTAGCATTAAGGGTGCCAAATATCATTTCGCACTTGAAGACGGAACGTGGGACTACTCTTGAGACGCTGGAGCGGGCAAGGGCCTCATCTTGCAATGACGGGAGAACCACGTGGTTTTTCTCGAGTTGAGGTGGAATTCTCGAATTACTACTGGGAATTCAGGCTTCCTCTTGTGTTGGCCCAGGGAGGTCCAATCTTCCATTCGGGTTGTGAGGGAAAGCTGGGGAGTGCTCTCGAGTTACTGCAGGGCAAAAGCGACCTCATCTAGCCTTGTGTTCAGGACCCAATGATCCTCTCCAAGGGCGACAGGGATCTCGGGTTTGCATTACAGACTCACCCGGGGAGTTAGGCCTCGTCTCGAGGGGAAGCAAAGGACTCGGCTCTCCTCTCGAGTTGTGACGTGTATCTCTTGGAGCCCACTGACTGGTCTAAAGGGAGTCAAGCCTCCTCTTCAGTTTGGAGAGAGGACTCGGTATTGCTCTCCAGGCCATGCAGGAAAAGAAGGCCCACATCTCGAGATGACGGGGGCGTCTCGTGGGTTTTCTCGAGCTGTGGCGCCAGTGTGGGGTTTCTCACGAGGTACGACGGGGAGTTCAGGTAGCCTCTCGTGTGGCAATATGGAAGTCAGGTCTCCATGGGCGAGGCAAGGGGGAGCGCGTCATTGCTCTCAAGTCAGGGTAGGGGAATCGGGCCTCATGACGGGTTGAAAAAGGACTCTTGATGTCTTTCTAGGGTTGCGGCAGGAAACCCTGGGTTCCCTTGACTTGTGCCGGTGACCTCAGGGAGCTTCTCAGGGTGCCTCTGAGAAGTCAGGGATACTGTGGATTTGGGAGAGGCCTCTCGGGACTCCTCTGGGTTTGGTGCAATGGAAGAGGGCCTCATCTCGAGTTGAGGCAGGAAACTCAGGGTTCTGCTCCTGACTTCCTGGAGCCGGATCTGACTCAGATCGCAGGGTCCCTGCTGAGTTTGCTCAGGAGTGTCAGGTCTCGTGTTCTGCGGGGGAATGGAACTCCGCTTACATCTCAAGTTGTTCAAGGATGACACCACTTTTCGTGATGTGTGTGGAACCTGCGGGTATTTCGGAGATGCACGGGGGCGTCAGTGCTCCTTCGTGTTGTGCCTTCATCCACAGGGTTGCCTTCGAAGAGGTGTCCGGGCATCGGGATCTCCTCAGTGCGGACCGGGAAATCGGGGTCTTTCAGCATGTTGCACCACCCACGAGGCTACGTCTCGAATTTCCTCGTGAGACCGGCCTCATCCTGAGGCGCGCAGGAAAGTCCGGGAACCCTTTCCAGACAAAGCAGGGGAATCGACCCTCCTTTCGGGATCAGGAGGAGAGAAAGGGCTCAGATGAAGTAGTGCCGGGAACCTCGGTGCTCCCCTTGAGTGAAACTGGTAAGTCGGGTAACTTTTCGGGTTGCATCAAGGGTGCCAAGTACCGTTTCGCACTTCAAGACGGAACCTGGGACTTCTCTTGAGACGCTGTAGTGGGCAAGGGCCTCATCTAGCGCTGACGGGGGACCCACGTGTTTTTTCTCGAGTTGCGGCAGGATTCTTGAGTTACGACGGGGAATACAGGTTTCCTCTTGTGTTGGCCCAGGGAAGTCCAATCTTCCATTCGAGTTGCAAGTGAGAGCTGGAGATTGCTCTCGAGTCACTGCAGGGCAAAATAGAGCTCATCTAGGTTTGTGTCCAGAACCGAGTTTTTCTCTCCAGGGGCGACAGGGATCTCGGGGTTGCATTCCAGACTCACCCGGGGAGTCAGGCCTCGTCTCGAAGGGAATGAATGGACTCCGCTCTCCTCTCGAGTCACGACGGGTATCCCTTGGAGCCCAAGAGTGGCCTAAAAGGAGTTAAGCCTCCTGTGGAGTTTGGAGAGAGGACTCGGGATTGCTCTTTAGGCCATACAGGAAAGAAGGCCCTCATCTCGCGATGACGGGGCGTCTCGTGGGTTTTCTCAAGGTGCATTGCCTGGTTGGGGTTTCTCACGAGATAGGACGGGGAGCTCAGGGAGACTCCTGTGGTGCCACGGAAGTCAGGTCTCCATGGACGTGGCGAGGGGGAGCGCCTCATTGCTCTCGAGTCATGGTAGGGGAATCGAGCCTCAAGATGCTTCAAAGAAGAACTCTCGAGGTCTTTCTCGGGGTGTGGCAGGAAACCCTGGGTTCCCTCGACTTGTGCCCATGACCTCAGGGAGCTTAGCGGGGTTCCTCTGAGAAGTCAGGGATACTGTGGAGTTGAGAGGGGCTTCTCGGGACTTCACAGGGACTGGTGCAATTGAAGAGGACCTAATCTCGGATTGAGGCAGTAACGTCAGGGTTCCTCTCCATTTCTGACTCGGATAGCAGGGTCCCTGCAGAGTTGGGACAGGAGAGTCAGACCTCATCTTGTGTGGAGTAATGGAACTCTGCTTGCCTCTCGAGTTGTTCACGGGATGACAGGCCACCTATCGAGTTGTATGTGGAACCTGCGGTTTTGGGGGACGATGCACAGGGGTGTCAGTGCCCCTTCGTGTTGTGCCTTCATCCACAGGGTTACCTTCGAAGAGGTGACCAGGCATCGGGATCTTATCAATAGCGGACCAGGAAATCGGGGTCTTTCGGCATGTGGCACAACCCACGAGGCTACGTCTCGAATTCCCTCGTGAGACTGACCTCATCCTGAGGTTCGCCGGGAAGTCTGGGAACCCCTTCCAGACAAAGCAGGGGAATCGACCCTCCTGTCTCGATCAGGAGGGGAGAAGGGGCACAGATGAGGTGATGCTGGGAACCTAGGTGTTCCCCTCCAGTGAGTCCAGTGTGTTGGGGAACTTTTGGGGTCGCATCAAAGGTGCCAAGTACCGTATCGCACTTCAAGATGGAACGTAAGACTTCTTTTGAGACGCTGTAGCGGCAATGGCCGCATCTTGCGATGAAGAGGGAACGACGTGGTTTTTCTCGAGTTGTGGCGGGATTCTTGAGTTACAACGGGAAATTCAGGCTTCCTCTTCTGTTGGCCCAGGGAAGTCCAGTCTTCCATTTGAGTTGTGAGGGAGAGTTGGGGATTGCTCTCGAGTCACTGCAGGAAAAAAGAGACCTCATCTAGGCTTGTGTCCAGGACCTAATGTTTCTCTCCAGGGGCGACAGGGATCTCCGGTTCGCATATCAGACTCACCTGAGGAGTCAGGCCTCGCCTTGTGGGGAAGGAAAAGACTCCGCTCTCCTCTCGAGTCGCGACGGGTATGTCTTGGAGTCCACTGAGTGACCAAAAGGGAGTCAAGCCTACTGTGGAGTTTGGAGAGAGGACTCGGGATTGCTCTCCAGGCCATGCTAGAAAAGAAGGCCGTCATGTCGCGAAAACGGGGGCGTCTCGTGGGTTTTCTCTATCTGCGGCGCCAGTGTGGGGTTTCTCACGAGGTATGACGGGGAGCTCAGGGAGCCTCTCGTGTGGCGCCAGGGAAGTCAGGGCTTCATGAGTGTAGCAGAGGGAGCGCGTCATTGCCCTCGAGTCATGGTAGGGGAATCAGGCCTCCAAACGCGTTGAAGAAGGACTCTTGAGTTCTTTCTATGGTAGCGGCAGTAAACCCTGGGTTCACTCGAATTGTGCTGGTGGCCTCAGGGAGCTTCTCAGGGTGCCTCTGAGAAGTCAGGGATACTGTGGAGCTGGGACGCGTCTCTCGGGACTCCACTGGGTTTCGTGCAATGGAAGAGGTCCTAATCTCGAGTGGAGGCAGGAACCTCAGCGTTCCTCTCGTGACTTCACTGGCGCTGGTCTGAATCAGATTGCAAAGTCCCTGCAGAGTTGGGACAGGAGGGTCAGGCCTCGTCTTGTGTAGAGGAATGAAACCCCACTTGCCTCTCGAGTTCTTCAGGGGTGACAAGCCACTTGTTGAGCTGTATGTGGAACCTGCGGGTTTTTCCGGATGATGCACGAGGGTGTCAGTGCCCCTTTATGTTGTGCCTTCATCCATAGGGTTGCCTTCGAAGAGGTGTCCAGGCATCGGGTTCTTATCAAGAGCGTACCGGGAAATCATAGTCTTTTGGCATGTGGTACCACCCGCGAGCTACGTCTCAAATTTCCTCGTGAGACCGGCCTCATCCTGAAGTGCCCCGTGAAGGTCGGGAACCCCTTACAAACAAAGCAGGGGAAGTGACCCTCCTATCACGAACAGGAGGGGAGAAGGGGCTCAGATAAACTGGTGCCGGGAACCTCGGTGTTCACCTCGAGTGAGACCGATATTTCGGGGAACTTTTGGGGTCACATCAAGGGTGTCAAGTATCGTTTTGCACTTCAAGACGGAACGTGGGACTTTTCTTGAGAAGCTGTAGCGGGCAAGGGCCTCATCTTGCGATGACGAGGGAACCAAGCGCTTTTTCTCGAGTTGAGGTGGGATTCTCGAATTACGAAGGGGAATTGAGGCTTCCTCTTGTGTTGGCCCAGGGAAGTCCAATCTTCCATTCGAGTTGTTAGGGAGAGCGGGGGATTGCACTCGAGTTACAGAAGGGCAAAAGAGACTTCATCTAGGCTTGTTTCCAGGACCTAATATTCCTCTCCAGGGGAGACAGGGATCTCGGGGTTGCATTCCAGACCCACCTGGTGAGTCAGGCCTTGTCTCGAGGGGAAGCAAAGGACTCCATTCTCCTCTCGAGTCACGACGGGTATCTCTTGGAGCCCACTAAGTGGCCTAAAGGGAGTCAAGCCTCCTGTGGAGTTTGGAAAGAGGATTCGGGATTCCTCTCCAGGCCATGCAGGAAAAGAAGGCCCTCATCTCGCGATGACAGGGGCGTATGGTGGGTTTTCTCGAGGTGCAGCGTCAGTGTGGGGTTTCTCACGAGGTACGACGGGGAGCTCAGGGAGCCTCTCTTATGGCGCCAGGGAAGTCAGGTCTCCATGTGCGTGGCGAGGGGGTGCATGTCATTTTTATAGAGCCATGGAAGCAGATTCGGGCTTCAAGACACGTTGAAGTAGGACTCTCGAGGTCTTTTTCCCATTGTGGCAGGAAACCCTGGGTTCCCTCGACATGTGCCGGTGACCTCATGGAGCTTCTCCGGGTGCCTCTGAGAAGTCAGGGGTACTGCGGAGTTGGGAGGGGCCTCTCGGGACTCCACTGGGTTTGGTGCAATGGATGAGAGCCTCATCTCGAGTGGAGGCAGGAACCTCATGTTTCCTCTCCTGGGTTTCCTGGCGCCGGTACTGACTCGGATCGCAGTTTCCCTGCAGAGTTGGTTCAGAAAATCAGGTCTCGTCTTGTGTGGAGGAATGGAACTCCACTTGCCTCTCGAGTTGTTCACGGGGTGACAGACCACTTGTCGAACTGTGTTTGTAACCTGCGGGTTTTTCTGGACGATGCACGGGGGTGTCAGTGCCCCTTCGTGTTCTGCTTTCATCCACAGGTTTTCCTTCGTAAAGGTGTCAGAGCATCACGTTCTTATCAAGAGCAGACCGGGAAATCGGGGTCTTTCGGCTTGTGGCACCACCCACGAGGCTACGTCTCGAATTTCCTCATGAGACCTGCCTCATCCTTAGGCACGCCGGAAAGGTCGGGAACCCCTTCCAGACATAGCAGGGGAATCGACACTCCTGTCGCGATCACGAGGGGAGAAGGAGCTCAAATGAAGTGGTTCCGTGAACCTCGGTGTTCCTTTCGAGTGAGACCGGTATGTCGGGGAATTTTGAGATTGCATCAAGGGTGCCAAGTACCGTTTCGCACTTCAAGACAGAACGTGGGACTTCTCTTGAGTCGCTGTAGTGGGCAAGGGCCTCATCTAGCGCTGATGGGGGAACCACGTGGATTTTCTCGAGTTTCGGCGGGATTCTCGAGTTACGATGTCGAATTCAGGCTTCCAATTGTATTGGCCCAGGGAAGTCCAATCTTCCATTCGATTTGCGAGGGAGAGCTGGCGATTGCTCTCTAGTAACTGCAGTGCAAAATAGACCTCATCTAGGCTTGTGTCCAGGACCGTGTTTTCCTCTCCAGGTGTGACAGGAACTCGGGGTTGCATTCCAGACTCACACGGGGAGTCAGGCCTCGTCTCGAGGGGAAGCAAAGGACTCCGCTCTCCCTTCAAGTCCTGACAGGTATCTCTTGGAGCCAACTGAGAGGCCTAAAGAGAGTCAAGCCTCCTGTGGAGTCTGGAGAGAGGACTCGGTTTTGCTCTCCATGCCAGGCAGGAAAGAAGTCCCTCATCTCGTGATGACGGGGGTGTATCGTGGGTTTTCTTGAGCTGCGGTGCCTGAAAGGGGTTTCCGAAGAGGTACGATGGGGAGCTCAGGGAGACTCTCTTCAGGCGTCAGGGAAGTCAGGTCTCCATGCGCATGGCGATGGGGAGCGGGTCTTTGCTCTCGAGTCATGGTAGGGGAATCGGGCCTCAAGACGCGCCGAAGGACTCTCAAGGTCTTTCTCGGGTCGAAGCAGGAAACCCTGGGTTCCCTCGACTTGTGCTGGTGACCTCAGGTAGATTCTCAAGGTGCCTCTGAGAATTCAGGGATACTGTGGAGTTGCGAGGGGCCTCTCGCGACTCATCTGGGTTTGGTGCAATGGAAGAGGGCCTCATCTCGAGTTGAGGCAGGAACCTCAGGTTTCCTCTCCATTTCTGACTCGGATGGCAGGGTCCCTGAAGAGTTGGGACAGGAGAGTCAGGCCTCGTCTTGTGTGGAGGAATCGAACTCCGCTTGCCTATCGAGTTGTTCATGGGGTGACATTCCACTTGTGGAGCTGTGTGTAGAATCTGCGGGTTTTTCCGGACGATGCACGGGAGTTTTAGTAACCCTTCTGTTGTGCCTTCATCCACAGGGTTGCCTTCGAAGTGGTGTCCGGGCATCGGGTTCTTATCCAGAGCGGACCGCACAATCGTGGTCTTTCGGCATGTGGCACCACCCACGAGGCTACGTCTCGAATTTCCTCCTGAGAAAGGCCTCATCCTTAGGTGCGCCGGGATGGGCGGGAACTCCTTCCAGACAAAGCAGGGGAATTGACCCTCCTGTCGTGATCAGGAGGGGAGAAAGTGATCAGATGAAGTGGTGCCGGGAACTTCGGTGTTCCCCTCGGTGAGAACGGTGTGTCGGGGAACTTTTGGGGTTACATCAAGGGTGAAAAGTAGCATTTCCCACTTCAAGACGGAACGTGGGACTTCACTTGAGACGCTGTAGCGGGCCAGGGCCTCATCTTGGGATGACGAGTGAACCACGTGGTTTTTCTCGCATTGCGGCGGGAGTCTCGAGTTTCGACGGGGAATTCAGATTTCCTCCTGTGTTGGCCCATGGAAGTCCAATCTTCCATTCGAGTTGCGAGGGTGAGCTGGGATCCCACTCGAGTCACTGCGGGGCAAAATAGACCATATCTAGGCTTGTGTCCAGGACCGAATATTCCTCTCCGGGGTGACAGGGATCTCGGGGTGGCATTCCAGACTCACCCGGGAAGTCCGGCCTTGTTTCTAGGGGAAGCAAAGTACTCCGCTTTCCTCTCGAGTCGCGACGGGTACCTATTGAGCGCACTGAGTATCCTTAGTGAGTCAAGCCTCCCGTGGAGTTTGGAGAGACGACTCGGGATTGCCCTCCAGGCCATGCAGTTAATGATGGCCCTCATCTCACGATAACGGGGGCGTCTCGTGGGTTTTCTCGAGCTGCGGCGCCAGTGTGGAGTTTCTCACGAGGTACGACGGGGACCTCAGGGAGCCTCTCGTGAGGTGCCAGGGAAGTTAAGTCTCCATGCACGTGTGTACTGGGGGTGCTTCATTGATCTTGAGACATGGTAAGGGAATCGGGCCTCAAGACGCATCAAAGAAGGACTATCCAGTCTTTCTCGGGTTGCGGCAGGAAACCCTGGGTTCCATCAACTTGTGCTGGAGATCTCAGGGAGCTTGTCAGGGTGCCTCTGAGAAGTCAGGGACGCTGTGGGTTGGAGGGACCTCTTGGGACTCCAGTGGTTTTGGTGCTATGGAAGAGGGCCTCATCTCGAGTTGAGGCAGGAACCTCAGGTTTCCTCTCCATTTCTGATTCGGATTGCAGGGTCCCAGCAGATTTGGGACAGGAGAGTCAGGCCTCGTCCTGTGGGGAGAATGGAACTCAGCTTGCCTCTTGAGTTGTGCACGGGGTGACAGACCACGGGTAGAGCTGTGTGTGGAACCTGTAGGTTTTTCCGGACGATGCACGGGTGTGTCTGTGCCCCTTCGTGTTGTGCCTTCATCCACAGGGTTGCCTTCTAAGGGGTGTCCAGGCATCGGGTTCTTATCAAGAGCGGACCGGGCAATCGGAGTCTTTCGGCATGTGGCACCACCCACGAGGCTACGTCTCGAACTTCCTCGTGAGACCGGCATCATCCTGAGGTGCGCCGTTAAGGTCGGGAAACCCTTGCAGACAAAGCAGGGGAATCGACCCTCCTGTCGTGATCAGGAGGGGAGAAGGCGCTCAAAAGAAATGGTGCCGGGAACTTCGGTGTTCCCCTTAAGTGAGACCGGTATGTTGGGGAACTTTTGGGGTCGCATCAAGGGTGCCAAGTACTGTTTCGCACTTCAAGATGGAACGTGGGACTACTCTTGAGACGCTGTAGCGGGAAAGTGCCTCATATTGCGATGATGGGGGAACCACTTGGTTTTTCTCGAGTTACGGCGGGATTCTCGAGTTACGACGGGGATTTCAGGCTTCCTCTTGTGTTGGCCCAGGGAAGTCCAATCTTCAATTCGAGTTGCGAGGGAGAGCTGGGGATTGCCCACGAGTCACTGTAGGGAAAAAGAGACCTCATCTTGGCTTGTGTCCAGGATCTAATGTTCCTCTCCAGGGGCGACAGGGATCTCGGGGTTGCATTCCAGACTCACCCGGGGAGTCAGGCCTCGTCTCGAAGGGAAGCAAATGACTCCACTCTCCTCTCGAGTCGCGACGGATATCTCTTGGAGCCCACTGAGTGGCCTACAGGGAGCCAAGCTTCCTGTGGATTTTGGAGAGAGGACTCGGTATTGCTCTCCAGGCCATGCAGAAAAAGAAGGGCTCATCTCGCGATGACAGGGGCATCTCGTGGGTTTTCTCGAGCTGAGGCACAAGTGTGGTGTTTCCCACGTGGTAAGGCTGGGAGCTCAGGGAGCATCTTGTGTGGCGCCAGGGAAATCAGGTCTCCATGTGCGTGGCGAGGGGGAGTGTGTCATTGCTCTCTTGTCATGATAGGGGATTTGGACCTCAAGATGCATTGAAGAAGGACTCTCAAGGTCTTTCTCAGGTTGTGGCAGGAAACCATGGGTTCCCTCGACTCATGCATGTTACGTCAGGGAGCTTCTCAGGTGCCTCTGTGAAATCAGGGATACTGTGGAGTTGGGAGTGACCTCTTGGAACCCCACTGGGTTTGGTGAAATGGAAAAAGGCCTCATCTTTAGATAAAGCAGGAACATCAGGTTTCCTCTTCATTTCTGACTCGGATCGCATGTTCCTGCAGAGTTGGGAGAGGAGAGTCAGGACTCGTCTTGTGTGGAGGAATGGAAATCCGCTTGCATCTCGAGTTGTTCACGGGGTGACAGGCCTCTTGTAGAGCTGTATGTGGAACCTGCGGGTTTTCCCGGACGATGCACAGGGGTGTCAGTGCCCCTTTTGTTGTACCTTCATCCACAGGGTTGTCTTCAAAGAGGTGTCTGGTCATCGGGTTCTTCTTAAGAGTGTACTGGGAAATTGGGGTCTTTCAGCATGTGGCACCCCCCACGAGGCCATGTCTCGAAATTTCCCATGAGTCCAGCTTCATCCTGAGGTGCGCCATGAATGTCTGGAACCCCTTTAAGTCAAAGCAGGGGAATCGACCCCCTTGTCGCTATCAGGAGGGGAGAAGGGGCTCAAAACAAGTGGTGCCGGGAACCTCGGTGTTCCCCTCAAATGAAACCGGTGTGTCGGGGAACATTTGGGGTTGCATTAAGGGTGCCAAGTAACATTTCGCACTTCAACACGGAACGTGGGACTTCTCTTGAGACGCTGTAGCGAGCACGGGCCCCATCTTGTGATGACGGGGGAACCACGTGGTTTTTCTCGAGTTGCGGCAGGGAATTCAGGCTTCCTCTTGTGTTGGCCCAGGGAAGTCCAAATTTCCATACGAGTTGAGAGCTAGAGCTGGGGGTTGGCTCGAGTTATTGCAGGACAAAAGAGACCTCATCTAGGCTTGTGTCTAGGACCTAATGTTCCTTTCAAGGGGCAACAGGGATCTCGGAGTTGCATTCCAGATCCTCTCGAGGAGTCAGGCCTCTTCACAAGGGTAATGAATGGACACCCCTCTCCCCTTGAGTCGCGACGGGTATCTCTTAGAGCCCATTGTGTGGCCTAAAGGGAGTCAAGCCTCCTGTGGAGATTGGAGAGAGGACTCGGGATTGCTCTCCAGGCCATGCAGGAAAAGAAGGCCCTCATATCGTGATGAAGGGGGCGTCTTGTGCGTTTTCTCGAGGTGCGGAGCCAGGATGGGGTTTCTCACAAGATACGATGGGGAGCTCAGAGAGTCTCTCGTGTGGTGACAGGAAAGTCAGGTCTCCATGCACGTGTGGAGGGGGAGCGCGTCATTACACTTGAGTCATGGTAGGGGCATCGGGCCTCAAGAGGCGTTGAAGAACGACTCTCAAGGTCTTTCTCCATTTGTGGCAGGAAACCCTGGTTTTTCTCGACTTGTGCTGGTGACCTCAGGGAGCTTAACATGGTGCCTCTGAGAAGTCAGGGATTCTGTGGAGTTGGGAGGGGCCTCTCGGGACTCCACTGTGTGTGGTATAATGCAAGAGGGCCTCATCTCGTGTTGAGGAAGGAACCTCAGGGTTCCTCTCCATTTCAGACTCCGATCTCAGGATTCCTGCAGAGTTGGGACAGGAGAGTCAGGCCTCGTATTCTGTGGAGAAATGAAACTTAGCTTGCCTCTCGAGTTCTTCACGAGGTAACAGGTCAATTGTCGAGCTGTATGGGAACCTGCAGAATTTTCCAAAAGATGCACGGGTGTGCAGGGCCCCTCCTTGTTGTGCCTTCATCCAACAGGATGCATTCGAAGAAGTGTACAGGTATCGGATTCTTATTAATAGCTGACCGGGAAATGCGGTCTTTCCGCATGTGGCACCACCCACGAGGCTACATCTCCAATTTCCTCGAGAGACCGGCCTCATCCTGAGGTGCGATGGGAAGATCGGTAACCCCTTCCAGACAAAGCAGGAGAATAGACACTACTGTTGCAATCAGGAGGGGAGAAGGGACTAAAATGATGTGGTGTGGGGAACATGGGTGTTCCCCTCGAGTGAGGCCTGTATGTTGGGGAACTTTGGGGGTGCCATCATGGGTGCCAAGTACCGTTTTGCACTTCAATCGGAACGTGGGACTTCCCTTGAGACGCCATCGCGGGCAAGGGCCTCATCTTGCCAAGAGGTGGGAACCACGTGGTTTTTCTCGAGTTGCGGCGGGATTCTGAAGTTACGACGGGGATCTCAGCCTTCCCCTTGGGTTGGCCCTGGGAAGCCCAATCTTCCCCTCGGGTTGCGAGGGAAAGCTGGGGGTTGCGCTCGAGTCACTGCAGGGCCGAAGAGACCTCACCTAGGCGTGTGTCCGGGACCTAATATTCCTCTCCAGGGAAGGCAGGTATCTCGGGGTTGCATTCCAGGCTTCCGCGGGGAGTCAGGCCTCGTCTCGAGGGGAAGCCAAGGACTCCGCTCTCCTCTCGAGTCGCGACGCGGGTCTCTTGGAGCCCCCTGAACGGCCTCAAGGGAGTCCAGCCTCCTCTTCCGTTTGGAGAGAGGACCCGGGATTGCTCTCCAGGCCATGCAGGAAAAGAAGGCCCTCAGCTCGCGAGGACGGGGGCGTCTCAGGGGTTTCCTCGAGCTGCGGTGCCCGTGGGGGTTTTCTCCCGAGGCACGACGAGGATCTCAGGGAGCCTCTCGTGCGGCGCCAGGGAAGTCAGGTCTCCATGCGTGTGGCCAGGGGGAGCGCGTCCTGGCTCTCGAGTCACGGGAGGGGACTAGGGCCTCGAGACGCGTTGAAGAAGGACTCTCGAGGTCTTTCTCGGGGGGCGGCGGGAAACCCTCGTGTCCCTCGCCTTCTGCCGGGGACCTTAGGGAACTTCCCAGGGTGCCTCTGAGAGGCGAGGGATCCTGTGGAGGTGGCGGGGCCCCTCGGGACTCCGCTGGGTCTGGCGCAACGGAAGAGGGCCTCACCTCGAGGGGAGGCAGGAACCTCAGGCTTCCTCTCCGTTTCGGACTCCGACCGCAGGGTCCCTGCAGAGTTGGGACAGGAGAGTCAGGCCTCGTCTTGTCTGAGGAAGGGAACCCCGCTGGCCTCTCGAGTTGCTCAGGGGGTCTCAGGCCCCTCGTCGAGCTGTGTGTGGAACCCACGGGTCTTTGCGGACGATGCACGGGGGTGGCAGTGCCCCTTCGTGTTGTGCCTTCACCCAGAGGGTTGCCTTCGAAGAGGGGTCCGGGCCTCGGGTCCTTCTCAAGGGCCGTCCTGGGGAATCGGGGGCGTTCGGCATGTGGCACCAACCACGTGGCTCGTCTCGAATTTCCTCGTGAGACCGGCCTCCTCCTGAGGTGCGCCGGGAAGGCCGGGAACCCCTTCCAGACCACGCAGGGGAATCGCCTCTCCTGTCGCGATCAGGAGGGGAGAAGGGGCTCAGAGGAAGCGGTGCCGGGACCCTCGGTGTTCCCCTCGAGGGAACCCGGCGTGTCGGGGGACTTTTGGGGGTCGCAGGAAGGCTGTCAGGGACCGTTTCGCCCTTCAGGGCGGAAAAGGGGACTTCCCTTGAGACGCCGTCGCGGGCAAGGGCCTCATCTTGCCAAGAGGTGGGAACCACGTGGTTTTTCTCGAGTTGCGGCGGGATTCTCGAGTTACGACGGGGATCTCAGCCTTCCCCTTGGGTTGGCCCTGGAAAGCCCAATCTTCCCCTCGGGTTGCGAGGGAAAGCTGGGGGTTGTGCTCGAGTCATTGCAGGGCCGAAGAGACCTCACCTAGGCGTGTGTCCGGGACCTAATATTCCTCTCCAGGGAAGGCAGGGATCTCGGGGTTGCATTCCAGGCTCCCCCGGGGAGTCAGGCCTCGTCTCGAAGGGAAGCCAAGGACTCCGCTCTCCTCTCGAGTCGCGACGCGGGTCTCTTGGAGCCCCCTGAGCGGCCTCAAGGGAGTCCAGCCTCCTCTTCCGTTTGGAGAGAGGACCCGGGATTGCTCTCCAGGCCATGCAGGAACAGAAGGCGCTCAGCTCGCGAGGACGGGGGCATCTCAGGGGTTTCCTCGAGCTGCGGCGCCCGTGGGGGTTTTCTCCCGAGGCACGACGAGGATCTCAGGGAACCTCTCGTGCGGCGCCAGGGAAGTCAGGTCTCCATGCGCGTGGCCAGGGGGAGCGCATCATGGCTCTCGAGTCACGGGAGGGGACTAGGGCCTCGAGACGCGTTGAAGAAGGACTCTCGAGGTCTTTCTCGGGGGGCGGCGGGAAACCCTCGTTTCCCTCGCCTTCTGCCGGGGACCTTAGGGAACTTCCGAGGGTGCCTCTGAGAGGCGAGGGATCCTGTGGAGGTGGCGGGGCCCCTCTGGACTCCGCTGGGTCTGGCACAACGGAAGAGGGCCTCACCTCGAGGGGAGGCAGGAACCTCAGTCTTCCTCTCCGTTCCGGACTCCGACCGCAGGGTCCCTGCAGAGTTGGGACAGGAGAGTCAGGCCTCGTCTTGTCTGAGGAAGGGAACCCCGCTGGCCTCTCGAGTTGCTCTGGGGGTCTCAGGCCCCTCGTCGAGCTGTGTGTGGAACCCGCGGGTCTTTGCGGACGATGCACGGGGGTGGCAGTGCCCCTTCGTGTTGTGCCTTCACCCACAGGGTTGCCTTCGAAGAGGGGTCCGGGCCTCGGGTCCTTCTCAAGAGTGGACCGGGGAATCGGGGGCGTTCGGCATGTGGCCCCACCCACGTGGCTCGTCTCGAATTTCCTCGTGAGACCGGCCTCATCCTGAGGTGCGCCGGGAAGGCCGGGAACACCTTCCAGACCACGCAGGGGAACCGCCTCTCCTGTCGCGATCAGGAGGGGAGATGGGGCTCAGAGGAAGCGGTGCCGGGACCCTCGGTGTTCCCCTCGGGGGTCCCCGGCGTGTCCGGGGAATTTTGGGGGTTGCAGGAAGGCTGTCAGGGACCGTTTCGCCCTTCAGGGCGGAACAGCGGACTTCCCTTGAGACGCCGTCGCGGGCAAGGGCCTCATCTTGCCAAGAGGTGGGAACTACGTGGTTTTTCTCGAGTTACGACGGGGATCTCAGCCTTCCCCTTGGGTTGGCCCTGGGAAGCCCCATCTTCCCCTCGGGTTGCGAGGGAAAGCTGGGGGTTGCTCTCGAGTCACTGCAGGGCCGAAGACACCTCACCTAGGCGTGTGTCCGGGACCTAATATTCCTCTCCAGGGAAGGCAGGGATCTCGGGGTTGCATTCCAGGCTCCCGCGGGGAGTCAGGCCTCGTCTCGAGGAGAAGCCAAGGACTCCGCTCTCCTCTCGAGTCGCGACGCGGGTCTCTTGGAGCCCCCTGAGCGGCCTCAAGGGAGTCCAGCCTCCTCTTCCGTTTGGAGAGAGGACCCGGGATTGCTCTCCAGGCCATGCAGGAAAAGAAGGCCCTCAGCTCGCGAGGACGGGGGCGTCTCAGGGGTTTCCTCGAGCTGCGGCGCCCGTGGGGGTTTTCTCCCGAGGCACGACGAGGATCTCAGGGAGCCTCTCGTGCGGCGCCAGGGAAGTCAGGTCTCCATGCGTGTGGCGAGGGGGAGCGCGTCATGGCTCTCGAGTTATGGTAGGGGAATCGCGACTCAAGACATTTTGAATCTCTCTCGCGGTCTTTCTCGAGTCGCGGCTGAAAACCCAGGGTTCCCTCAACTTGTGCCTGTGACCTCAGGGAGCTTCTCATTGTGGCTGTGAGAACTCAGGGATACTGTGGAGTTGGTAGGGGCCTCTCGGGACTCCACTGGTTGTGGTGCAATGGAAGAGGGCCTCATCTCGAGTGGAAGCAGGAACATCAGGCTTCCTCTCCGTTTCTGACTCGGATCCCATGGTCCCTGCAGAGTAGGCACAAGAGAGTCACACCTAGTCTTCTGTTGAGGAAGTGGACCTTCGTTTGCCTTTCGAGTTGTTTACAGGGTGACAGTCCACTTGTCGAAATGTCTGTGGGACCTGCGGGTTTTTCTGGACGATGCACGCGGGTGTCAGTGCCCCTTCGTCTTGTGCCTTCATCCACACGTTTTCCTTCAAAGAGGTGTGCTGGCATCGGGTTCTTTTCAAGAGTGGACCGTGAAATTGGGGTCTTTCGGCATGTGGCACCACCCACGAGGCTACGTGTCGAACTTCATCATGAGACCGGCCTCATCCTGAGGTGCGCCCGGAAGGTCGGGAACCCCTTGCAGACAGAGAAGGGGAGTCGACCCTCCTGTCGCAATCAGGAGAGGAGAAGGGGCTCAGATGAAGTGGTGCCGGGAACCTCGGTGTTCCCCTTGACTGAGTCTGGTATGTCGCGGAACTTTTGGGGTCGCATCAAGGGTGCCAAGTACCATTTCGCATTTCAGGATGGAACGTGGGACTTCTCTTGAGATGCTGTAGCGGACAAAGGGCCTCATCTTGCGATGACGAGGGAAGCACGTGGTTTTTCTCGAGTTGCGGTGGGAATCTCGAGTTACGACGGGGAATTCAGGCTTCCTCTTGTGTTGGCCCAGGAAGTCTAATCTTCCATTTGAGTTGCCAGGGAGAGCTGGGGATTGGGCTCCATTCACTGAAGTGCAAACTAGACCTCATCTAGGCTTGTATCCAGGACTTAATGTTCCTCTCTATAGGCGACAGGGATTTGGGGTTGCATTCCATACTCACCCGGGGAGTCAGGCCTCATCTCGAGGGGAAGCAAAGGACTCCACTCTCTTCTCGAGTCGTGACAGGTATCTCTTGGAGTCCACTGAGTGGTCTTCGCTCTGTAGGAGAGCTCTAGTGTACATAAGCCTGTACATAAGTGAACACAGACACTCTGTGTGCATGTTGCTGCGTACCGAAAATAGGGCCACAAGGAGCCTCATGCTCTCCATGCGGCGCGGAAGCTCTGCAGCCACGCAGCAGCTGAAGAATCCAACCAATTGCTCTTTTCTTACCTCTGACAGAGCTCGCATTGCCATAGCCCTTGGCAGTTTGGAAACACTGGACCCTAACCCCTCTCAAAGTAGGCCTGGGTTCTAGTTCGAATAGAAAGTTAATAGCGGAGCTGAGGACAGGAACGCGGCAGTCATTTATCACACGCTCCTGCAGCCTGCTACTACAGGGACACTAACGCTAGAAGCTAGGAATGTCTTTGCAAGGTGCGCAAAGGACAAGGGAGAACCTCGACCCTGACTCTAGTATTTCAGTCCCCTGAGCAGATCTGAGGTTCTCCCGCTGTAGAAGCTAACCCATTCCTTTCAAATACAGGCTTGCTAACACAGGGCCAGTTGGCTGCTTGCTCTTCCACGAAGCAGGCTTCCTTAACTTGCAAACTGCGAATTCCGCTTAACAGCCTGGAGGAAAATCGCTTCATGGAAGATTTTTTTCAGAGGCTGTATCCCCGGAGCTGGGGCCAAGCTAGGGGACCCATACTGACAAGGGAAGGCAAAACCACATCCAATGTCTTTGCTCTGGAGGACAGCTTTGGTGAGCCTAAGTCTTTCAGGAATATTTCTGGCTCCAACAGAGTCAAATTCTGTGTGTGAAGCTGCACAGCCAAAATAGGGGAACAGAGAGCCTGATTCTCTCTGTGTAGCTTTGAAGCTGTCATTCAAACAACAGCTTGAGAATCCATACAATGCTCTCCCTTACTGCTAAGAGAATTCTCTTTGCTGTCGTCCTTGACAGTTTGTAGAAATCCGCACCCTAACCCTTCTCCAAGTAGGCCTGGGTCCTAGCTCGGAACAACAGGCAACGGCGGAGCTGAGGCCAGTAAGGCACAAGTGAGGTCTCACACACTCTTGCAGCCTGATCGTCCAGGAGCAGTAAGGCCTCTTTTTCCCTGCAGGAGGCTCGCTTGCCTTGCCTCCTGTGAACTGCATTTCCCAGCCTGGGCGCAAAGCTGTTCCTGGAGATTTTTTCTCAGGGGCTGTTTCCCTGGAGCTGGGTCGGACCTCGGGGGCCCAACTCACAGGGGAAGACAAAACCACATGGACAGGTCTATGCTCTGTAGGAGAGCTCTAGTGAACCTCATCTCTCAGGAACATTCTTGGCTTCTACAGAGACACCTCTGTGCATGAAGCTACACACCCAACATAGTGGCAAAGGGAGTCTGATTCTCTCCGTGGGTGCTGATGCTTTGTGGCAAAGCACCTGCTAAGAATCCATCCGCATAGGCTTCCCTCACCTTGACAGAGGTCTCATTGCTGTAGTCCTTGGCAGTTTGGAAAGAAGCAGACCCTTACCCTTCACCAAGTAGGCCCTTGTCCTTGTTTGAATGGAAAGGCAGTAGCTGAGCTGAGGCCAGTAAGGCGCCAGTCAAGTCTGACATATTCCCGATGCCTGCTCCTTCATGGAAAATAACGTTAGAATCTGGGAATGTCTTTGCAAGGCTGGCAAAGGGCAGTCAGGAACCTCGACCCTGCCTCTGGAATTTCTATCTTCTCAGCACATCTGGCGGTCTCGGTCAGGAGAAACTAACCCATTCCTTGCAAATATAGGCTTCCAAACACAGGCCGGTTGGCTGTCTCTTCTTGCCGAAGGAAGCTTGCTTATCCCACCTCCTGCGAACTCCGCTTCCCAGCCTGGGGGATAAGAGGTTCTTGGAGATCTTTTCTCAGAGGCTGTTTCCACGGAGCAGGGGCCGATCCCGGAGACCCACATGCACAGGGGAAGGGAAAACCGCATGGATAAGTCTTTGCTCTCTAGGAGTGCTCTAGTGAACCTCACTCTATGGGGAATGTTCTTGGCTCCAATGGGGACATATCTGTGTGGGAAGCTGCATAGCCAACATAGAGACACAGAGACCTGATTCTCTCTGTGCAGCTTTGACGCTGTCATTCAAACAACAAATTGAGAATCCACACAATGCTCTCCCTTACCACTGAGAGAGTTATCATTGCTGTAGCCCTTTGCAGTTTCTGGAAATCGGCACACAAACACTTCTCCAAGTAGGCCTGGGTTCAAGTTCAGATGAATATGCAATAGCGGGGCTGAGGCCAGTAAGGCACCAGTCAGGTGTCACACACTCTGGCAGCCTGCTCCTCCAGGGACAGTAAGGCCTCTATTTCCCTTCAGGAGGCTCGCTTGCCTTACTTCCTGTGAACAGCGTTTCCCAGCCTGGGCGGAAAGCAGTTCCTGGAGATCTTTTCTCAGGGGCTGTTTCCCCGGAGTTGGGGCGGACCTCGGGGACCCAACTCACAGGGGAAGGCAAAACCAAATGGACAGGTCTATGCTCTGTAGCAGATCTCTAGTGAACTGCCGGGGTCCAGCCCCAGCTGATCCAGGGTATTCGAAGCAAAGACGGCGTAAGCGAGGGCCAGGGAACAACTGCTTAATTCAACGTTAATTAAGGATATAAAGAGTAATAAAATGAGGATAGCTCAGTAGGAAAATTCAGTGGAGAAAAGAGGCTGAGTAGCTTGGTTTACGCGGGGGACCAATAAAACTTCAAGACAAGAAGCTTGCACCACTTACGTAGGCCGCAGGCGTCCTTCCGTTCTCCCGAAGGAGAGGAGACACTGAGGCCTCCCCGGTCGGATCTTAGAAGCCCAGGCAAAATTAGTAAGCTTGGTGGGTTCCGCGCTCCAGATGGAGACTCAACCAGAGTGAGAGAGAGAGAGAGACATGGGGAGACCAGTATTTCGAGAAACTGATCCCAATTCTTTATTTTCCATGGTCTACTTTTATACACTGAGATGTTATGCAAAAGTCACGTGGGGTCAGCAGTCCTGACTTTTATCAAAGTCAGGTGCTTCATACAAAAGTATACAGAGGTCTTAGGGGTGTTACATCATCTTCTGGCCGGGGGGCCTGCTGACAATTTACGACCCTCTCCTTGTGACAGCGGTCAGTCAACCAGGACACTTATTTCTCCAGGGGTGATTATTCTTAAAACAGACGCCACCCAAATAAAGTTACATTCCTATAGGGTGAGGGTGTAGTGGGTTTTAGTTAAGGAAAGAATTTACTTAGCCTAAGGTCTAACGTGATTTATATCAAAGGTTAATACTTATCTCTTCTATATATTCATTAATGTGTATAAGGGCAGGGGATGTGGAGACTTAGCAGTAAACATCAGCTCAACAAATGAAAAACCCTTCACCAATATGATTTCTAATCAGCCCATTATACTTATACTAATAATTTTCTAACTTTTCTAAGGAACCTGTTTTTAGAAGGTTTAAAGCATCTCGTGCCTCTCATGGTTGGGAGGCTGTGAGCAATCACATGTGGCCGGACAAGCCTGTCAGGCAGGCTAGAGAACCTTCAGAGGAGTTTGTAGGTTAAAACACTCTTGTCACACCCAGGGGTTTTTATCAACTGGAGCTCTAGGTTAACTCCTTCTCCGAAAGAGGTGGTGGGGGACAGCCCCCCGTAAAGTCAGAGGTGTAGGTGAGAGCACAAAGTAGTAAGGTAGGCAGGCTCTGGTGATGGGGGTAGATGCTCGAGGATTTCCAGGGGGACTCCTGAGGCTCGATCCCGCCTTTGCGTATGTCGAGCCTCCTTCCTCATGACCTTTGCCATGGGCGGAGTGCCTCACTCTGGCCCCCAACAGTGAACCTACTCTCTCAGGAACATTCTTGGCTCCTATCGAGACACCTCTGTGTGTGTAGCTACACACGCAACGTAGGGGCAAAGGGAGCCAGATTCTTTCCGTGGGGTGCTGATGCTTTGTGGCAAAGCACCTGCTTGAGAATCCATCAGCTTACGCTTCCCTCGCCTTGACAGAGGTCTCATTGCAGTAGCCCTTGGCAGTTTGGAACGAAGAGGACCCTTACCTTTCATAAAGTGGGCCCTTGTCCTAGTTTGAAAGGAAAGGCAAGAGCTGAGCTGAGGCCAATAAGGCGCCAGTCAAGTCTGACATATTCCCGAAGCCTGCTCCTTCATGGAAAATAACGCTGGAATCTAGGAATGTCTCTGCAAGGCTGGCAAAGGGCAGTCAGGAGCCTGCACCCTGCCTCTGGAATTACCGATTTCTGAGCAGATCTGGAGGTCTCCTTTAGGAGAATCTAACTCATTCCTTCCATATTGAGACTTCCAAAAACAGGCCGGTCGGCTGCCTCTTCGTGCCCGAAGGAAGCTTGATTTTCCTGCCTCCTATGAACCCAGCTTCCCAGGCTCTGGGAAAAGCGGATCTTGAAGATCTTTTCTCAGGGGTTGTTTCCACGGAGCTGGGGCTAAGCCTGGAGACCCAAACTCACAGGGGAAGAAAAACCACATGGACAAGTCTTTGCTCTCTAGGAGAGCTCTAGTGAACTTCACTCTGTCACGAACATTCTTGATTCATATGGAGACACCCCTATGTGTGAAGCTGCGTACCCAACATGGGGGCACAGAGAGCCTGATTCTCTCTGTGTAGCTTTAAAGATGTCGTTCAAAAAACACCTTGAAAATCCATACAATGCTCTTCCTTACCTGTGACAGAGTTCTCATTGCTGTAGCCCTTGGCAGTTTTTAGAAATCCGCACCTAAACCCTTCTCCAAGTAGTCCTGGGTCCTAGTTCGGAGGAACATGCAATGGCGGAGCTGAGGCCAGTAAGGCACCAGTCAGGTCTCACACACTCTGGCAGCCTGCTCCTCCAGGGGCAGTAAGGCCTCTTTTTCTCTGCAGGAGGCTCGCTTGCCTTGCCTTCTGTGAACTGCGTTTCCCAGTCTGGACGAAAAGCAGTTCCTGGAGGTGTTTTCTCAGGGGTTTCTTCCTCGGAGCTGGGGCGAACATCGGGAACCCAACTCACAGGGGAAGGCAAAACCATATGGGCAGGTCTATGCTCCATAGCAGAGCTCTAGTGAACCTCATCTCCCAGGAACATTCTTGGCTCCTATAGAGACACCTCTGTGTTTGAAGCTACACACCCAACATAGGGGCAAATGCAGCCTGATTCTCTCCGTGGGGTGCAGATGCTTTGTGGCAAAGCACCTGTTTGAGAATCCATCCGCTTCCACTTCCCTCTCTTTGACAGAGGTGTCTTTGCTGTAGCCTTTGGCAGTTTGGAAAGAAGCAGACCCTTACCCTTCACCAAGTAGGCCCTTGTCCTAGTTTGAACGGAAAGGCGATAGCTGAGCTGAGGCCAGTAAGGCGCCAGTCAAGTCTGACATATTCCTGAAGCCTGCTCCTTCATGGAAAATAACGCTAGAATCTAGAAATGTCTTTGCAAGGCTGGCAAAGGACAGTCAGGAACCTCGACCCTGCCTCTGGAATTTCCGTCTTCTGAGCAGATCTGGAGGTCTTCTTTTGGAGAAGCTAACCATTCCTTCCAAAGAGAGGCTTCCAAACACAGGCTAGTTGGCTGCCTCTACTTGCCCGAAGGAGGCTTGCTTGTTCCGCTTCCTGTGAACTCCGCTTCCCGCCTGGGGGAAAAGTGGTTCTTGGAGATCTTTTTTCAGGGGCTATTTCAACGGAGTTGGAGCTGAGCCCGGAGACCCACACGCACAGAGGAAGGCAAAACCACATGGACAAGCCTTTGCTCTGTAGGAGAACTCTAGTTAACCTCAGTATGTGAGGAAAGTCTTGGATTCTACGGGGATACCTCTGTGTGTGGAGCTGCATACCCAACAAGGGGGCACACAGGGCCTGATTCTCTCTTTGCAGCTTTGAAGCTGTCATTCAAACAACAGCTTGAGAATCCATACAATGCTCTCCCTTACCTCTGAGAGACTTCTCATTGCAGTAGCCCTTGGCAGTTTTTACAAATCCGCACCCAAACCCTTCTCCAAGTAGGCCTGGGTCCTGGTTTGGATGGCCATGCAATGGCGGAGCTGAGGTCAGTAAGGCACCAGTCAGGTGTCACACACTCTGGCAGCCTGCTCCTCCAGGGACAGTAAGGCCTATTTTTCCCTGCGGGAGGCTCGCTTGCCTGGCCTCCTGTGAACTGCGTTTCCCAGCCTGGGAAAACAGCGGTTCCTGGAGATCTTTTCTCAGGGGCTCTATCACCAGAGCTGGGGTGGACCTCGGGGACCCATCTCACAGGGGAAGGAAAAACCACATGGACAGGTCTATGCTCTGTAGGAGACGTTAGTGTGTCTCATCTCTTAGGAACATTCTTGGCTCGTACAGAGACACCTCTGTGTGTAAAGCTACACACCGAACATAGGGGCACAGGGAGCCTGATTCTCTCTGTGGGGTGCTGATGCTTTGTGGCAAAGCACCTGTTTGAGAATCCATCCGCTTACGCTTCCCTCGCCTTGACAGAGGTCTCATTGCTGTGTCTCTTGGCACTTTGGAAAGAAGCAGACCCTTACCCTTCACCAAGTAGGCCCTGATCCTAGTTTGAAAGGAAAGGCAATAGCTGAGCTGAGGCCAGTAAGGCACCTGTCAACTCTGACATATTCCCGATGCCTGCTCCTTCATGGAAAATATTGCTAGAATCTAGGAATGTCTTTGCAAGGCTGGCAAAGGGCAGTCAGGAACCTCGACCCTGCCTCTGGAATATCTATCTTCTGAGCAGATCTGGAGGTCTCCTTCTGGAGAAGCTAACCCATTCCTTGCAAATAGAGGCTTCCAAACACAGGCCGGTTGGCTGCCTCTTCTTGCCTGAAGGAGGCTTGCTTTTCCTGCCTCCTATGATCCCTGGTTCCCAGCATGGGGGAAAAGCAGATTCTTGGAGATCTTTGCTCAGGGGTTGTTTCCACGGAGCTGGGGTTGTGCCCAGAGACCCACACATACAGGGGAAGGCAAAACCACATGAACAAGTCTTTGCTTTCTAAGAGAGCTCTAGTGAACCTCAGTCTTTGACGAACGTTCTTGGCTCCTATGCGGACACCTCTGTGTGTGAAACTGCGTACCCAACATGGCGGCAGAGAGCCTGATTCTCTCTGTGCAGGTTTAATGCTGTCGTTCAGAAAACAGCTTGAGAATCCATACAATTCTCGCCCTTACCTCTGAGAGAGTTCTCATTGCAGTAGCCCTTGGCAGTTTGTAGAAATCTGCACCTAAACCCTTCTCCAAGTAGGCCTGAGTCCCAGTTCGGAGGAACAAGCAATGGCGGAGCTAAGACCATTATGGCACCAGTCAGTTTTCACACACTCTGGCAGCCTGCTCCTCCAGGGACAGTAAGGCTTCTTTTTCTCTGCAGGAGGCTCACTTGCCTTACTTCCTGTGAACAGCTTTTCCCAGCCTGGGTGAAAAGCGGTTCCTGGAGATCTTTTCTCAGAGGCTGTTTTCTCGGAGCTGGGGTGGACCTCGGGGACCCAACTCACAGGGGAAGGCGAAACCACATGTACAGGTGAGCACTCTGTAGGAGAGCTCTTGTGAGCCTCATCTCTCAGGAACATTCTTGGCTCCTGTAGAGACACCACTGTGTGTGAATCTACACACCCCACATAGGGGCAAAGGGAGCCTGATTCCCTCCGTGGGGTGCTGATGCTTGGTGGCAAAGAACCTTCCTGATAATCCATCCGCTTATGCTTCCCTCGCATTTACGGAGGTCTCATTGCTGTAGCCCTCGGCAGTTTGGAAAGAAGAAGACCCTTACCCTTCATAAAGTAGGGCCTTGTCCTACTTTGAATGGAAAGGCAATAGCTGAGCTGAGGCCAATAAGGCGCCAGTCAAGTCTGACATATTCCCAAAGCCTGCTTCTTCAGGAAGATAACTGTAGAATCTCGGAATGTCTTTGCAAGGCTGGCAAAGGGCAGTCAGGACCCTGCACACTGCCTCTGGAATTACCGACTTCTGAACAGATCTGGAGGTCTCCCTTAGGGGAAGCTAACCCATTCTTCCAAATTGAGGCTTCCAAACGCAGGCCGCTTGGCTGCCTCTTGCTCTCTGAAGGAGGCCTGCTTTCCCCGCCTCCTATGAACCCCACATCCCAGCCTCTGGGAAAAGCAGATCTTGAAGATCTTTTCTCAGGGGTTGTTTCCACGGAGCTGGGGCCGAGCCTGGAGCCCCAAACGCACAGGGGAAGAAAAACCACATGGACAAGTCTTTGCTCTCTAGGAGAGCTCTAGTGAACCTCACTCTGTCAGGAAAGTTCTTGTTTCCTATGGAGACACCCCTGTCTGTGAAGCTGTGTACCGAACATGGAGACACAGAGTCTGATTCTCTCTGTGCAGCTTTGAAGCTGTCGTTCAAACAACAGCTTGAAAATCCATACAATGCTCTTCCTTACCCGTGACACAGTTCTCATTGCTATACCCCTTGGCAGTATTTAGAAATCCATACCCAAACCCTTCTAGTAGGCCTGGGTCCTAGTTCGGAGGAACATGCAATGGCGGAGCTGAGGCCAGTAAGGCACCAGTCAGGTCTCACACACTCTGGCAGCCTGATCGTCCAGGGACACTAAGGCCTGTTGGGCCTTGCAGGAGGCTCGCTTGCGTTACCTCCTGTGAACTGCGTTTGCCAGCCTGGGGGAATAGCGGTCCCTGGAGATCTTTTCTCAGGGGCTCCTTCCCCTGAGCTGGGGTAGAACTCGGGGACCCAACTCACAGGGCAAGGCAAAACCATATGGACAGGTCTATGCTCTGTAGCAGACTTCTAGTGAACCTCATCTCTCAGGAACATTCTTGGCTCCTATAGAGACACTTCTGTGTGTGAAGCTGCGTACCTAACATAGGGGCACAGAGAGCCTGATTCTCTCAGTTCATTTTGACGCAGTCGTTCAGAAAACAGCTTGAGAATCCATAAAATGCTCTCCCTTACCGCTGAGAGAATTCTCACTGCTGTAGCCCTTGGCACTTTGTAGAAATCCGCAGCCAAACGCTTCTCCAACTAGGCCTGGGTCCTAGTTCGGAGGAACAGGCAATGGTGGAACTGAGGCCAGCAAGGCAACAGTCAGGTTTCACACACTCTGGCAGCCTGCTCCTCCAGGGACAGTAAGGCCTCTTTTTCTCTGCAGGAGATTCGCTTGCCTTACTTCCTGTGAACAGCGTTTCCCAGCCTCAGCGAAGCGGTTCCTGGAGATCTTTCCTCAGGGACAGTTTCCCCGGAGGTGTGGCGGACCTCGGGGACCCAACTCACAGGGGAAGGAAAAACCACATGGACAGGTCTATGCTCTGTAGGAGAGGTTTAGTGAACCTAATCTCTCAGGAACATTCTTGGCTCCTATAGAGACAACTCTGTGTGTAAAGCTACACTCCCAACATTGGGGAACAGGGATCTTGGTTCTCTCCGTGGGGTGCTGATGCTTTGTAGTAAAGCACCTGCTTGAGAATCCGTCCTCTTAGGCTTCCCTCGCCTTGACAGAGGTCTCATTGCTGTAGCCCTTGGCAGTTTCAAAGAAGAAGACCCTTACCCTTCATAAAGTAGGCCCTTGTCCTAGTTTGAATGGAAAGGCAATAGCTGAGCTGAGGCCAATAAGGAGCCAGTCCCCTCTGACACATTCCCGAAGCCTGCTCCTTCATGGAATATAACTCTAGAATCTTGGAATGTCTTTGCAAGGCTGGCAAAGGGCAGTCAGGAACCAGCACCCTGCCTCTGGAATTACCGACTTCTGAGCAGATCTGGAGGTCTCCTTTAGGAGAAGCTAACCCATTCCTTCCAAATAGAGGCTTCAAAACACAGGCAGGTTGGCTGCCTTTCGTGCCCGAAGGAGGCTTGCTTTTCTCTCCTCCTATGAACCCCAGTTCCCAGCCTCTGGGAAAAGCGTATCTTGAAGATATTTTCTCAGGGGTTGTTTCCACGGAGCTGGGGCCGAGCCCGGGGCCCAAAGGCACAGGGGAAGGCAAGACCACATGGACAGGTCTATGCTCTGTAGCAGACCTCTAGTGAACCTCATCCCTCAGGAGCATTCTTGGCTCCTATAGAGACACCTCTGTGTGTGAAGCTGCGTACCTAACATAGGGGCACAGAGAGCCTGATTCTCTCTGTTCATTTTGACGCTGTCGTTCAGAAAACAGCTTGAGAATCCATAAAATGCTCTCCCTTACCGCTGAGAGAATTCTCACTGCTGTAGCCCTTGGCACTTTGTAGAAATCTGCACCCAAATGCTTTTCCAAGTAGGCCTGGGTGCTAGCTCGGATGAACAGGCAATGGCGGAGCTGAGGCCAGCAAGGCAACAGTCAGGTTTCACACACTCTGGCAGCCTGCTCCTCCAGGGACTGTAAGGCCTCTTTTACTCTGCAGGAGATTCGCTTGCCTTTCTTCATGTGAACAGCATTTCCCAGCCTCGGCGAAGCGGTTCCTGGAGATCTTTTCTCAGGGACAGTTTCCCCGGAGGTGTGGCGGACCTCGAGGACCCAACTCACAGGGGAAGGCAAAACCACATGGACAGGTCTATGCTCTGTAGGAGAGGTTTAGTGAACCTAATCTCTCAGGAACATTCTTGGCTCCTATAGAGACAACTCTGTGTGTGAAGCTACACTCCCAACATTGGTGCACAGGGAGCTTGATTCTCTCCGTGGGGTGCTGATGCTTTGTGGCAAAGCACCTGCTTGAGAATCCATCCTCTTAGGCTTCCCTCACCTTGACAGAGGTCTCATTGCTGTAGCCCTTGGCAGTTTGCAAAGAAGAAGACCCTTGCCCTTCATAAAGTAGGGCCTTGTCCTAGTTTGAATGGAAAGGCAATAGCTGAGCTGAGGTCAATAAGGAGCCAGTCCCATCTGACACATTCCCGAAGCCTGCTCCTTCATGGAAAATAACTCTAGAATCTAGGAATATCTTTCAAGGCTAGCAAAGGACAGTCAGGAACCAGTACCCTGCCTCTGGAATTACCGACTTCTGAGCAGATCTGGAGGTCTCCTCTAGGAGAAGCTAACCCATTCCTTCCAAATAGAGGCTTCAAAACACAGGCAGGTTGGCTGCCTTTCATGCCCGAAGGAGGCTTGCTTTTCTCTCCTCCTATGAACCCCAGTTCCCAGCCTCTGGGAAAAGCGTATCTTGAAGATATTTTCTCAGGGGTTGTTTCCACGGAGCTGGGGCCAAGCCTGGAGACCCAAAGGCACAGGGGAAGGCAAGACCACATGGACAAGCCTTTGCTCTTTAGTATAGCTCTAATGAACCTCACTCTGTCAGGATCTTTCTTGATTCCTACGGAGACACACCTGTGTGTGAAGCTGCGGCCACAGAGAGCCTGATTACCCCTGTGCAGCGCTGAGTCTGGGCGGCTAAACAACAGCTTGGGAATGCAGCCTGAGGCGCTTCCCTTCCCTCTGACAGAGCTCTCCTTCGGTCCCTAAGCCCTCTGCAAGGAGGCATGGATCATAGGTGCAAAGGGAAGGGAAGAGCGGAGCTGAGGCCAGTAAGGCGCCCGCCAGTCACGTCTCCCCCACTTCCGCAGTCTGTTCCTTCCCCTGCGCGAAAGCTAGAAGCTGGGAAGGGCTTGGCGAGGCTCGCCCAGGCAGAGCAGCCTCTAGGCCGGGGCTCTGCGATATCGCGCCTGGGCGCAGATCTGGAGCTCCGCCGGAGTGGAAGCTCATTCGGTCCTTCCCAATACAGGCTTGCAAGCACCCGATGGCGGCCTGACTCTATTCTCCCGCGTGCTGGGAGTGGGCTTCCAATCCAGGGCACAGAGCACTGCCTGGAGCTCTCTGCTCAGGGGCTGGTTCCCCTGCACTGGGACTGTGCCAGGGAGCCCAAAGGCACAGGGGAAGGCCCCAAACCACATGCACACGACTCTGCTCTGGAGCTGAGCTCCGGGGAAGCCCAGTCTGTAAGGCGGTTTCTGAACACAAACGGAGGAACACTCTGGCTGTGGAGCTCCCTCCCCATGACAGGGGCACTGGGACCCTGATTCCCTCCGTTCAGCGCTGAGTCTGGGCTACCAAGCAACAGCTTGGGAATGCAACCTGGGGCATTTCCCTTCCCTCAGACAGAGGTCTCCTTGCGGGAGGCTTTCGCAGTTTGCACACCCCCGTGCCCTAAGCCGTCTGCAAGGAGGCCTGGCTCCTAGGTCCAAAGGGAAGGCAAGAGCGGAGCTGAGGCCAGTCAGGAGCCAGTCATGTCACCCACACTCCTGCAGCCTGCTCCTTTGCAGGTGCAAACGCTAGAAGCTGGGAAGGGCTTGGCGAGGCTCGCCCAGGCAGAGCAGCCTCTCGACAGGGGCTCTGTCCTATCGCGCCTGGGCGCAGGTCTGCAGCTCCGCCGGTGTGGAAGCTCACTCGGTCCTTTCCAATACAGGCTTGCAAGGACCCGCCGGCAGCCTAACTCATCTCTCCCGCGTGCTGGGACTGGGCATCCAGGCCTGGGCACAAAGCACTGCCTGGAGCTCTTTGCTCAGGGGCTGGTTCCCCTACGCTGGGGCTGTGCTAGGGAGCCCAAACGCACATGTCAAGGCCCCAAAACACATCCACACGTCTCTGCTCTGCAACAGAGCTCCGGGGAAGCCCAGTCTGGCAGGCGCTTTCTGGGCACAAAGGGAGGAACACTCTGGCTGTGGAGCTTCCTCCCCAAGACAGGGGCACTAGGACCCTGATTCCCTCCGTTTACCGCTGAGTCTGCATTGCCAAGCAACAGCTTGGGAACGCAGCCTGGGGCGCTTCCCTTCCCTCGGACAGAGCTCTCCTTGCGGTAGGCCTTGGTAGTTTGCATACAATGGGGCCCTAAGCCCTCTGCAAGTTGGCCTGGCTCCTAGGTCCAAAGGGCAGGCCAGAGCGGAGCTGAGGCTGTCAGGCTCCAGACACATCTCCCATACTCCTACATCCTGCTCCTACCCAGGCGTGAACGCTAGAAGCTGGGAAGGTACCTGGACCGTGCAGGGGCGGGGCGAATGCGGGCGGCATGGGGCGGGGGTCGGCTTCTGGCGGGGGTGGGGGCGGGCTTCCCAGTTGTGCTCTCGGAGGTGGACACTGAGGCTGAAAACGCCCCGGGAGCACACCCAGGACTGGGTAAACCCGGGCTGCGCGGGTCGAGATTCCGATGGCTTTAGGTGGGGGTCGGTCCCAGTTGTTCTCCCGGGGGTCGCCACTGTGGCTGGGAACGCGCAGGGAGCGCGGCAGGGGCGGGGCTAACCCTGGCGGCGCGGGGCGGGGGTCGGCTCATGGGGGGGATGGGGAGGGGTTCCCAGTTGTGCTCTCGGGGGTTGCAACTGCGGCTGGGAACGCCCATTTCGTCCGCTCCTGGGTCCCCAAGGATCGCCATCCCGTGGGTGCAGCGGAGGGCTGCGGACCACAGGTAAGGGAACTGGGACTGCGTGGAGCAGGGAACCAAGTATTCCACCGTCTGTTGGCACAGTCTCGGAGCTCCCCAACCTGGCGGTCGCAAAAAAGCCTTGCCTTTGGGGTCAAGGCCTTTACCGCTCCACCCCTCTGCTGAAAAATCTCAGAGTCTGCGCGGTTCTTCCAAGCAGCCTAGTGTCCGCTGGAAGTCCAAGGGACAGAACACTGAACTCTGGCCGGCTGGCCCAGCCCTGCTTCTGGCACTTTGTAAGCCAGCGGGCCCTTGAGCACCTGCTGGGATGGGAAAGGGAAGGGTCCACGGATTGCACCCTAGAAACTTAGTAGGGTGCATGGATTTCAAACCCTGGTGGCCGCCCAGGCAGCAAAGAAGGGGGGAGGGCACCTTGCTGCCCTTTCATGGCAGAATCTGTGGTTGTCCAGCTGCGTGGGCCTTTTCATGAGGACCCTGTGCAATAAAAGTTTGGTGTTTTGGAACTGAATAATTAGAACGTGTAAAAGCTTTAAATTATGTGGTGGTGTAATTAAAAACAAAACAAAACAAAACCAAGCTCCAAGTGTTTTGCAAATGGAGGTTTAAATATTGAAGGACTGTATTCCTTGCACTGTGGCATTCTATCAAGAAGTGTGCAGGATTTTTTTTTTTTTAAGAAAAGTGTTCGAAGTGAGGGAAACAGGAAACCCAGAGGTGCCCCTGTATTTTGGGGAAGGCCTTAGGAGGTCACTTGGAAATGCTGCTGGCTGTGCGGGAGCAGGGCAGATGGGCTGTGCAGGCTTGTCCTTTGCATGGATGTTCTTGTGTGTGGAAACCCAGCTCGGAGCCATCTCCTGATGTGTAAGAATTTCGCAGACAAACCTTGAGCTAAGCAATGCATTTTTTCCTAAGAAAATGTTTATCTTAAGCGATGTAAATATCCTATGTATTTCCACTAGACTCTGGCTTCAGGTCGGTTCCCCCAAAAGGCTCAGAAGCGATTTGAACAAAACAGCATGTTTTCCTCCTAGCTTGTTCTCCTTATCTATGTTAAGGAAATGATATATTTGCCTGCAATACTGCCTTTCTTCAAGATTCATGTCAATCAAGTTTTGGCCCGGGATGACTCACCTGCTGCCAATATTATCTCAATGCATGTCGTGGGGGAGGGGCCTGGTGCCATTCCCTGAAACAGTTCCTTTCTTTCCTTAGCTGACTGCTAGTGCCTGTAGAATATCTGGCTAAAGACCAGCAGGGGGTACTCTTACTACCCCCCCCACCCCGCCTCGAGTCTAAGTCAGCAGCTTTCTCTATCTCTTTAATACTTTAATAACACTTGATGACACAAAAGCTCTGAGCGATCAAATCATATCAAATCTTCATTTCAGATTGAAGATGCATTCCATGGTATTGCCATCTTAAGTCTTTCCATCGTTATGGAATATCTGTCTATGTATTCAGGACAGTTTTCAGCCAGGGTGTATAATTTCCAGCGTGCCAGTCTTGTCATCCTCGTTACATCCATGGCAAAGTGTTTTATTCATGTTGATATTATTGAAAGGGAATTTTTTAAAATTCCTTTTCAGATTATTATCTGCTAATGTATACAGATAAAACTGTGTAATCATTCATTTTTATCAGTTTGGACAGCTTGATAGTTGTCTTTAATTTCTTTACTTTCTGACACTTTAAGATTATCCTGGGACACATATGTAATGCCTCACCCCTAAATTCAGACATGTGTTCAAAGAACTTCTGTCCTTTTATTTATTTATTTATTCTTTAACATTGAAATCGTTTTGACTATGCTGGGTGTTTGTTGCTAGATGGAAGTAGCTAGGACCTCTGGACTGCAGTCTCTCATCTCTTGCTGACCTCTTGTTGACCTCTGCAGATTCCTGGTAGGTGGGAGCTTGTTAGTTCCTTGTTCCTTATCAGAACCTCCTGTGGTAAGTGTTTTTCTCTTCTCTGTTGCCTGCTAAGGGTGGGTGGTCATGGGCATCCCAAAGTTGGCTAGAAGTCAATTATTTAGGCAGGCTTGTGCATAGATATGGGAGAAGGCAATGGCACCCCACTCCTGGAAAATCCCAAGGACGGAGGAGCCTGGTAGGCTGCAGTCCATGGGGTGGCTAAGAGTCGGACACCACTGAGCGACTTCATTTTCACTTTTCACTTTCATGCATAGGAGGAGGAAATGGCAACCCACTCCAGTGTTCTTGCCCAGAGAACCCCAGGGACTGCGGGGCCTGGTGGGCTGCCATCTATGGCGTGGCACAGGGTCGGCCTCAACTGAACCACTTAGCAGCTGCAGCAGCAGCAGCAGCAGCAGTGCATAGATATCAAAGGGGATGAGAACAGTCAGGTAGGATCACATATGTCACCGTGAAACAATACTTCTCCTCTTAGCCAAAGCTAACAAAAGATTTCTGTTCTAGGTCAACCTAGAAGAGATCACTTAAGAGGTAAAGACACTTAAACTCCATTAGCAAAGGCAGTTCAACATCTCAAGAAAACTTGTGCTAGGCACAAAACTCTTTTCTGGGGGCCTACTTTCCCTACAACCTCCTTATCCCATTCTGTACCCATTCCTTTGCTTCTCCCGTCCTGAAAATGCCACCTCTAAGACAGAACTACTTCGTTTTCCTTCTTAAAGTGTGATTGCATTCCATACATTCTTGTAATAACAAGTCATACATTTCCCTTCAGCAACCAAGAACTGACTCTTATATTGGCATTTGATAGATTGGTGAGCATACCTATCAGTGATAATAGCGCCCACCCCGCTTCCTGCAAGAACAGAACAAAACAAAACAAAACAAAAAAAAATTGCTTTCTTACATTTAATATGTTCGGATGGTGCCAGTCACTATTCATGCAGAGTCAAAAATCTCTTTTGTTTCTGTGTAAAAGGGAGGTCCTTTCAAGTCGTGAATGTTTAAGAAGTTTCATTTATTTGGAAGTGACCTAGCTATTCAATACACTGTCGTCACTTAGTTTAGCACCAGGATAGAAACTCAGGTAACCAAAACACCTGGAGGAACGATTGTAAGTTCAGTTCAGTTCAGTTGCTCAGTCGAGTCTGACTCTTTGTGACCCCGTGGCCTGCAGGATGCCAGGCTTCCGTGTCCATCACCAACTCCAGGGGCTTGCTCAAACTCATGTCCATCGAGTCAGTGATGCCATCCAACCATCTTATCCTCTGTCATCCCCTTCTCCTCTGCCTTCAATCAAGACTATGAGAGGCGGATATTTTAGAGTATAATTATTGTTAAGAGTTTATCTAAAAGCTCATATCACATTTACATTTTTTACATTGGTTGTTGCTGTTTCCAGGTACTTTCTTGCTGACAAGCTTGTGACACATATAACAATAGAGCAATTTTTACCTCAAAAGAAACCTAGGCACTATGAACATGTTGTGCTTAATGTTGTTGACTCTTAGACATGTCTATAATGGAGGAGCAAAACCAAAAATACTAGATATTTAATATTGACTAGTTCCCAGTTCACGGGACTCTGACATTCATTTAGGTCAATGTTTTCTTGTATTTCCAGCAGTTTGATTTGGAAGGGCTGCCTTGTCTTGAGACCATTGATATCAGAACACAGAACTTGAGCAATATTATCAAAAAACACAAGGCTCACACTGACACATACCTTAATCCAAACAGACAGACAAGACATCTTCCAGGTTTCCGCCTGAGATTTAAAATATTTCTTTGAGCCAGTCTTCTGGGGAGTGGGGGGATGGGGGTGGCAGTGAGGCAGGCTTGGGTAACAAGCTAATTGTTGGTCATTGCATATGCAAAGAACCAGCTTTCCGGGTTCCAAGGAAAAAAGTTTCCTTGGTAACCAACTTTGTCTGGTTCTATAGAATATCATGGCCCTCCTAGGTCAGGTCATCTTGCCTTTCTGTAGTCCTCGTTTTATCCCTAAATCATAGACAGCTTGGATTGTCTCTGTGGGGTGTATGTATTGTCCTCATGTTTGACCTGGCAGCAGCAGCGAGGTCCGAGAGCCTCTCCTGGAACCGGGCGTGGGGACGGGGCTCACCAGGAGCCACTGGTGAAGGTGGGCTGCGCCCCTGGAGCACGGCAGGGGCGGGGCGAACCCGGGCGGCGCAGGGCGGGTGTCGGCTCCTGGCGGGGGTGGGGGAGGGCTTCCCAGTTGTGCTCTCGGAGATGGCCACTGCGGCTGGAAACGCTCCGGGAGCGCACCCAGGGCGGGGTAAACCTGGGCTGCACAGGTTGAGATTCCGCTCGCTGTGGGTGGGTGGTCGGTCCCTGTCGTGCTCCCGGGGGTCGCCAATGTGGCTGGGAACCCGCCGGGAGCCCGGCAGGGCCGGGGCGAAACCTGGCGGCGCGGGGCGTGGTGGGGGTCCGTTCGCAGCGGGGGTCGGCTCCTGGCGGGGGTGGGGGAGGGCTTTCCAGATGTGCTGTTGGGGGTCGCCATTGCGGCTGGGAATGCCCATTTCGTGAACTCCTGGATCCCCAAGGATCGGCATCCATTGGCCACAGCGGAGGGGTGCGGAACACAGGTAAGGGAACGGGGACTGCGTGGAGCAGGGAACCATGTATTCCGCCCTGTGTTGGCACAGTCTCAGAGCTCCCCAACCTGACGGTCGCAGAAAGGCCTCGTCTTTGGGGTCAAGGCCTTTACCGCTCCACCCCTCTGCTGAAAAACCTCAGAGTCTGCGCGGTTTTCCCAAGCAGCCTAGTGTCCGCTGGAAGTCCAAGGGACAGAACCCTGAAATCTGGCCGGCTGGCCCAGCCCTGCTTCTGGCACTTTGTAGGCCAGCGGGCCCTGCAGCACCTGCTAGGATGGGAAAGGGAAGGGTACGTGAATTGCACCCTGGTGGCCGCCGAGGCAGCAAAGAAGTGGGGAGCGCACCTTACTGCCTTTTAATGGCAGACAGAATCTGTGGATGTCCTGCTGCGTGGGCCTTTTCATGGGGACCTTGTGCAATAACAGTTTACCGGTGACCTTAGGGAACTTCCCAGTGTGCTTCTGACAGATGAGGGATGCTGTGGAGTTGGCGGGGCCTCTCAGGACTCCGCTGGGTTTGGCGCAATGGAAGAGGGCCTCATCTCCAGGGAAGGCAGGAACCTCAGGCTTCCTCTCCGTTTCAGACTCCGACCGCAGGGTCCCTGCAGAGTTGGGACAAGAGAGTCAGGAATCGTCTTGTCTGAGGAAGTGAACTCCGCTTGCCTCTCGAGGTGCTCAGGGGGTCTCAGGCCCCTTGTTGAGCTGTGTGTGGAACCTGCGGGTGTTTCCGGATGATGCACGAGAGTGACAGTGCCCCTTCGTGTTGTGCCTTCACCCACTGGGTTGCCTTCGAAGAGGTGTCCGGGCCTCGGGTTCTTTTCAAGAGCAGACAGGGAAATTGGGGTCTTTCGGCATGTGGGAACACCCACGGGGCTAGTCTCAAATTTCCTAGTGAGGCCGGCTTCATCCTGAGGTGTGCCGGGAAGGCCGGGGACCCTTCAAGACAACGCAGGGGGATCGACTCTCCTGTCGCGGTCAGGAGGGGAGAAGGGGCTCGGATTAAGTGGGGCCAGAACCCTCGGTGTTACCCTCGAGGGAAACCGGCGTGTGAGGGACTTTTGGGGGTTGCATGAAAGGAGTCAGGTACCGTTTCGCACTTCAGGACACAACCTAGGACTTCCCTTGAGACGCTGTAGTGGGCAAGGGCCTCATCTTGCGAAGACGTTGGAACCATGTGGATTTTCTCGAGTTGTGGCGGGATTTTAGAGTTACGACGGGGATTTCAGGCTTCCTCTTGTATTGGCCCCGAGAAGCCTAATCTTCCATTCGAGTTGCGAGGGAAAGCAGGGGGTGGCACTCGAGTCATTGCAGGGCCAAAGAGACCTCATCTAGGTCTGTGTCCGGGACATAACGTTCCTCTCAAGGGAAGACAGGGATCTCGGGGTGGCGTTCCAGACTCCCCCGGGGAGTCAGGCCTCGTCTCCAGGGCAAGCAAAGGATGCCGCTCTCCTCTCAAGTCGCGACGCAGATCTCTTGGAGCCCACTGAGTGGCCTCAAGGGAGTCAGGCCTCCTCTTCAGTTTGGAGAGAGGACTCGGAATTGCGCTCTGGGTAAGGCAGGAAAAGAAGGCCCACACCACGCGAGGATGGGGGCTTCTCAGGGGTTTCCTCGAGCTGCGGCGCCCGTGGGGGTTTTCTCACGAGGCAAGACGAGGATCTCAGGGAGCCTCCCGTGCGGTGCCAGGGAAGTCCGTTCTCCGTGCCCGTGGCGAGGGGGAGCGCGTCCTGGCTCTCGAGTCACGGGAGGGGACTAGGGCCATGAGACGCGTTGAAGAAGGACTCTCGAGGTCTTTCTCAGGGGGTGGCGGGAAACACTCGTTTCCCTCGCCTTCTGCCGGGGACCTTAGGGAACTTCCCAGGGTGCCTCTGAGAGGCGAGGGATCCTGTGGAGGTGGCGGGGCTCCTCGGGACTCCACTGGGTCTGGCGCAACGGAAGAGGTCCTCATCTCGTGGGGCGGCAAGAACCTCAGGCTTCCTCTCCGTTTCGGACTCCGACCGCAGGGTCCCTGCAGAGTTGGGACAGGAGAGTCAGGCCTCGTCTTGTATGAGGAAGTGAACCCCGCTTGCCTCTCGAGTTGTTCAGAGGGCCACAGGATCCTCGTCGAGCTGTGTGTGGAACCCGCGGGTGTTTCAGGATGATGCACGGGGGTGTCAGTGCCCCTTCGGGCTGTGCCTTCACCCACAGGGTTGCCTTCGAAGAGGGGTCCGTCATCGGGTTCTTCTCAAGAGTGGACCGGGGAATCGGGCTCGTTCGGCATGTGGCACCACCCACGTGGCTCGTTTCGAATGTCCTCGTGAGACTGGCCTCCTCTTGAGGTGCGCCGGCAAGTCCCGGAACCCCTTCCAGACCACGCAGGGGAATCGCCTCTCCTGTCGCGATCAGGAGGGGAGAAGGGGCTCAGATGAAGCGGTGCCGGGACCCTTGGTGTTCCCCTCGAGGGAACCCGGCGTATCGGGGAACTTTTGGGGGTCGCCTGAAGGCTGTCAAATCCCGTTTCGCACTTCAGGGCGGAACAGGGGACTTCCCTTGAGACGCCGTCATGGGCAAGGGCCTCATCTTGCCAAGAGGTGGGAACCACGTGGTTTTTCTCGAGTTGCGGCGGGATTCTCGTGTTACGACGGGGGATTACAGGCTTCCTCTTGTGTCGGCCCTGGGTAGCCCAACCTTCTATTCTAGTGGCGACGGAAAGCTGGGGGTTGCGCTCGAGTCACTGCAGGGCCAAAGAGACCTCATCTAGGCGTGTGTCCAGGACCTAATGCTCCTCTCCAGGGAAGACAAGGATCTCGGGGTTGCATCCCATGCTCCCCCGGGGAGTCAGGCCTCCCCTCGAAGGGAAGCAAAGGACTCCGGTCTCCTCCCGAGTCGCGACGCTGATATCTTGGTGCCCCCTGAGTGGACTCAAGGGAGTCCAACCCCCTCTTCACTTTTGAGAGAGGACTCGTGCTTGCTCTCCAGGCCAGGCAGGAAAAGAAGGCCCTCACCTCGCGAGGACGGGGGCATCTCAGGGGTTTCCTCGAGCTGCGGCACCCGTGGGGGTTTTCTCCCGAGGCACGACGAGGATCTCAGGGAGCCTCTCGTGCGGCGCCAGGGAAGTCATGTCTCCATGCACGTGGCGAGAAGGAGCGCGTCATTGTTCTCGAGTCATGGGAGGGGACTAGGGCCTCAAGACGCGTTGAAGAAGGACTCTCGATATCTTTCTCGGGTTGCAGCGTTAAACCCTCGTTTCCCCCGACTTCTGCCGAGGACCTGAGGAAACTTCCCAGGGTGCCTCTGAGAGGTGAGGGACGCTGTGGAGTTGGTGGGGCCTCTCGGGACTCTGCTGGGTTTATCGCAATGGAAGAGGGCCTCATCTCGAGTGGAGGCAGGAGCCTCAGGCTTCCTCTCCAATTCTGACTCTGATCGTAGTGTCCCTGCAGAGTTGGGACAGGAGAGTCAGGCTATGTCTTTTCTGAGGAATGGAACTCCGCTTGCCTCTCGAGTTGTTCATGGGGTTTCAGGCCCCTTGTCAAACTGTGTGTGGAATCTGCAGGTTTTTCCAGACGATGCATGGGGGTGTCAGTGACCCTTCGTTTTGTGTCTTCATCCACAGGGTTGCCTTCGAAGAGGTGTCCGGGCATCGTGTTCTTATGAAGAGCAGACTGGGAAATCGGGATCGTTCAGCATTTGGCACCACCCACGTGGCTAGTCTCGACTTTCCTCATGAAACCGGCCTCATCCTGAGGTGTGCCGCGAAGGTCATGAAACCCTTCCAGACAAAGCAGAGGAATCGACCCTCCTGTGGTGATCAGGAGGGGAGAAGTGGCTCAGATGAAGTGCTGCTGGGAACCTCGGTGTTTCCCTCAAGTGAGACAGGTATGTCGGGTAACTTTTGGGGTCGCATAACGCGTTCCAAGTACCGTTTCGCTCTTCAAATTGGAACGTGGGACTTCTCTTGGGGTGCTCCAGTGGGCAAGGGCCTCATCTTGGAATGACTGGGGAACCACTTGGTTTTTCTCTAGTTGCGGTGGGATATTTGAGTTACCACAGGGAATTCATGCTTCCTCTTGTGTTGGCCCACAAAAGTCTTATCTTCCATTCTAGATTCGAGGAAGAGCTGGAGGTGCGCTCTAGTCACTGAAGGCAAAAGAGACCCCACCAAGGCTTGTGTGCAGGACCTAATGTTCATGTCAAGGGGCGACAGGAATCTCGGGGTTGCATTCCAGACTCACCCTGGAGTCAGGCCTCGTCTCGAGGGGAAGCAAAGGACTCTGCTCTCCTCTCGAGTCGGACGGGTATGTCTTGGAGCCCACTGAGTGGCTTAAAGGGAGTCAAACCTCCTCTGGTGTTTGGAGGGAGGACACGGGATTGCTCTCCAGGCAATGCAGGAAATGAAGGCCCTCATCTCCCGATGACTGGGGCGTCTCGTAGGTTTTCTCGAGCTGTGGCGCTAGTGTGGGGTTTCTCACGAAGTAAGACTGGGAGCTCAGTGAGCCTCTCATGTGGTGCCAGGGCAGTCAGGTCTCTATGCACGTGGTGAGAGGGAGCCCGTCATTGTTCTCGAGTCATGGTAGGGGAATTGGGCCTGAAAACGTGTTAAAGAAGGACTCTCGAGGTCTTTCTTGGGTTGCAGCAGGAAACCCTGGGTTCCATCGACTTGTGCCAGTGACCTCAGGAAGCTTCTCAGCGTGCCTCTGAGAAGTCAGGGTCACTGTGGAGTTGGGAGGGGCCTCTCGGAACTCCACTGGGTTTGGTGCAATGGAAGAGGGCCTCATGACAAGTTGAGGCAGGAACCACAGGGTTCCTCTCCTGGCTTCGAATGCGCCGGATCTGACTCGGATCGCAGAGTCCCTGCAGAGTTGGGACAGGAGAGTCAGGCCTCGTCTTGTGTGGAGGAATGGAACTCCGCTTGACTCTCGTGTTGTTCATGGGGTGACAGGCCACTTGTCGATTTGTATGTGGAACTTGCGGGTTTTTCTGGACGATGCACTGGGGTGTCACTGCCCCTTCGTGTTGTGCCTTGTTCCACAGGATTGCCTTCGAGTTGGGTTCTGCCATCGGGTTCTTATCAAGAGCGGACCAGGGAATCGGGGTCTTTTGGCATGCCGCACCACCCATGAGGCTATGTCTCGAATTTCCTCGTGAGACTGGCCTCATCTTGATGTGCGCCAGGAAGGTCGGGAACACCTTCCAGACAAAGCAGGGGAATCGAACCTCCTGTCGCGATCAAGAGGGGAGAAGAGTCTCAGATGAAGTGGTGCCGGGAACCTCGGTGTTCTCCTCAAGTGAGACTGGTATGTCGGGGAACTTTTGGGGTCGCATCAAGGGTTCCAAGTAACTTTTCGCTCTTCAATACGGAACGTGGGACTTCTCTTGAGATGCTGTAGCGGGCAAGGGCCTCATCTTTCGATGACGGGGGAACCACGTGGTTTTTCTTGAGTTGGGGCGGGATTCTCGAGTTACAACCGGGAATTCAGGCTTCCTCTTCAACTGGCCCAGGGAAGTCCAGTTTTCATTCGAATTGTGAGTTAGAACTGGGGATTGCTCTCGAGACACTGCAGGGCCAAATAGACCTCATCTAGGCTTGTGTCCAGGACCTAATGTTCCTCTGCTGGGGCGAAAGCGATCTCAGCATTGCATTCTCGACTCACCCGGGGAGTCAGGCCTCGTCTCGAGGGGAAGCCAAGGACACCGCTCTCCTGTCAAGTCGCGACGGGTATATCTTGGAGCTCACTGTGTGGCCTAAAATGAGTCAAGCCTCCTGTGGAGTTTGGAGAGAGAACTCAGGATTGCTCTCCAGGCCATACAGCAAAAGAAGGCCCTCATCTCGTGAGGACTGGGGCGTCTCGTGGGTATTCTCGAGCTGTGGCTCCAGTGTGGTGTTGCTCACGAGGTATAATGGGGAGCTCAGGGAGCCTCTCCTGTGGCGCCAGGGAAGTCAGGTTTCTATGCGCGTGGCTAGGGGGAGCGCGTCATTGCTCTCGAGTCATGGTAGGGGAATCGCACCTCAAGACGCATTGAAGAAGGACTCTCGAGGTCTTTTACGGGTTGGGGCAGGAAACCCTTGGTTCCCTCGACTTGTGCCGGTGATCTCAGGAAGGTCTAAGGGTGCCTCTGAGAAGTCAGGGATACTGTGCAGTTGGGAGGGGTCTCTCGGGACTCCACTGGGTTCGGTGCAATGGAAGAGGGCCTCATCTCGAGTGGAGGCAGGAAACTCATGTTTCCTCTCCTGACTTCCCCTGGGCCAGATCTGACTCGGATCGCAGTTTCGCTGCAGAGTTCGAACAGGAGAGTCAGGCCTCGTCTTGTGTGGAGGAATGGAACTCTGCTTGCCTCTCCAGTTGTTCACGGGGTGACAGGTCACTTCTCGAGCTGTGTGTGGTACCTGCGGGTTTCTCCAGACGATACCCAGGGGTGTCAGTGCCCCTAAGTGTTGTGCCTTCATCAAAAGGGTTATCTTCAAAGAGGTGTCCGGGCATCAGGATCTTATCAAGAGCGGACCGGGAAATCGGGGTCTTTCGGCATGTGTCACCATCCACGTGGCTATGTCTCGAATATCCTCGTGAGACCGGCCTCATCCTGAGATGCACCGGGAAAGGCGGGAACCCCTTCAAGACAAAACAGGGGAATCGACCCTCCTGTCGCGATCAGGAGGGGAGAAGGGGCCCAGATGTAGTGGTGCCGGGAACCTCGGTGTTCTCCTCGAGTCAGACTGGTGTGTCGAGGAACTTTTGAGGTCGCATCAAGGGTGCCAATACCGTTTCGCACTTCAAGACGGAACGTGGGACATCTCTTGAGACGCTGTAGAGGGGCCTCATCTTGGGATGACGGGGGAACCACGTGGCGTTTCTCGAGTTGTGGCGGGATTCTCGAGTTTCGACGGGGAATACAGTCTTCCTCATGTGTTGAGCCAAGTAAGTCCTATCTTCCATTCGAGTTTAAAGGGAGAGCTGGGGATTGCTCTCGAGTCACTGCAGGGCAAAATAGACCTAATCTAGGCTTGTGTCCAGGACTTAATGTTCGTCCCTAGGGGCGACAGGGATCTTGGGGTTGCATACCAGACTCACCCGGGGAATCAGGCCTCGTCTCGAGGGGAAGCAAAGAACTCCGCTGTCCTTTTGAGTCGCGATGGGTATCTCTTGGAGCCCACTGTGTGCCCTAAAGGGAGTCAAGCCTCCTGTGGTGTTTGGATAGAGGACTCGGGATTCCTCTCCAGGCCATGCAGGAAAAGAAGGCCCTCATCTCGCGATGATGGCGGCGTCTCGTGGGTTTTCTAGACTGCTGCGCTAGTGCCGGGTTTCTGACGAGGTACGAGAGGGAGCTCAGGGAGCCTCTCGTGTGGCGCCAGGGAAGTCAGGTCCCCATGAGATGGCTAGGGGGAGCTCGTCATTGCTCTCGAGTCATGGTAGGGTAATCGGGCCTCAAGACGGGTTGAAGAAGGACTCTCGAGGTCTTTCTCGGGTCACTGCATAAAACCCAGGGTTCCCTTGACTTGTGCCTGCGACCTCAGGGAGCTTCTCAGAGTGCCTCTGAGAAGTCAGGGATACTGTGCAGTTTGGAGGGGCCTCTCGAGACTCCTCTGCATTTGGTGGAATGTAAGAGGGACTCATCTCGAGTTGAAGCAGGAACCTCAGTGTTCCTCTCCATTTCTGACTCAGATCGCAAGGTCCCTGCATGTTGGTACAGGAGAGTCAGGCCTCGTCTTTTCTGGAGGATGGGACTCCTCTTGCCTCTCGAGTTGTTCTCGAGGTGACAGGCCACTTGTCGAGCTGTGTGTGTAACCTGCCCGTTTTTCCGGATGATGCACAGGTGTGTCAGTGCCCCTTCGTGTTGTACCTTCATACTCAAGACTGCCTTCCAAGAGGTGTCCGAGCATCGGATTCTTATCAAGAGCGGACCGGGAAATTGGAGTCTTTCAGCAAGTGGCACCACCCACAAAGCTACGTATCGAATTTCCCCATGAGACCGGCCTCATCCTGAGTTGTGCAGGGAAGGTCGGGCCCCCTTGCAGACAAAGCAGGGGAATCGACCCACCGGTCACGATCAGGAGGGGAGAAGGGGCTTAAATGAAGTGGTGCCGGGAACCTCGGTGTTCCCCTTGAGTGAGACCGGCGTGTTGGGGGACTTTTGGGGTCGCATCAAGGGTGCCAAGTTCCGTTTCGCATTTCAAGACGGAACCTGGGACATCTTTTGAAACGCTGTAGCGGGCAAGGGCCTCATCTTGCGATGACGGGAGAACCACGTGGTTTTGCTCGAGTTGCGGCGGGATTCTCGAGTTATGACCGGGAATTTAGGCTTCCTCTTGTTGGCCTTGAAATCCAATCTTCCATTCGGGTTGCGAGGGGGAGCTGGGGATTGCGCTAGAGTCACTGCAGGGCAAAAGAGACCTAATCTAGGCTTGTGTCCAGGATCTAACGTTGCTCTCCAGGGGCGACAGGGATCTCGGGTTTGCATTCCAGACTCATCCGGGGAGTCAGTTCTCACCTCGAGGGTAAGCAAAGAATTCCGCTCTCGTCTCAAGTCGCGATGGGTATCTCTTGGAGCCCACTGTGTGTACTAAAGGGAGTCAAGCCTCCTGTGGAGTTTGGAGAGAGGACTCGGGATTGGACTCCAGGCCATGCAGGAAAAGAAGGCCCTCATCTCGAGATGACGGTGGCGTCTCGTGGTTTTTCTCGAGCTGCGGCGCCAGTGTGGGGTGTCACATGAAGTACCACGGGGATCTCAGGGAGCCTCTTGTGTGGCGCCAGGAAAATCCAGTATTCCATTCGAGTTGCAAGTTAGAACTGGGGATTGCTCTCCAGTCACTGCAGGGCAAAATAGACCTCATCTACGCTTGTGTCCAGGACCTAGTGTTCCACTACTGGGCCAACAGGGATCTCAGGGTTGCATTCTCGACTCACCCGGAGAGTCAGGCCTCGTCTTGAGGGGAAAAAAAGGACTCCGCTCTCCTGTCGAGTCGCGACGGGTATCTCTTGGAGCCCACTGCGTGGCGTAAAGGGAGTAAAGCCTCCTATGGAGTTTGGAGAGATGACTCGGGATTGTTTTCCTGGCCATGCAGGAAAAAAGGCCCTCATCTCGCGATGACGGGGGCATCTCGTGGGTTTTCTCCAGCTGCGGCGCCAGTATCAGATTTCTCACGGGGTACAACGGGGAGCTCAGAGAGCCTCTCGTGTGGTGCTAGGGACGTCAGGTCTCCGTGCGTGTGGTGAAGGGGAGTGCGTGATTGCTCTCGAGTCATAGTAGGCGAATCGGGCCTCAAGACGCATTGAAGAAGGACTCTTGAGGTCTTTCTCGGGTTGCAGCAGGGAACCCTGGGTTCCCTTGATTTGTGTCGGTGACCTCAGGCAACTTCTAAGGGTGCCTCTGAGAAGTCAGGGACACTGTGGATTTGGGAGGGGCCCTTCGTTACTCAACTGGGTTTGGTGCAATCGAAGAGGGCCTCATCTCGAATGGAGGCAGGAACGTCAGGGGTCCTCTCCATTTCTGACTCGGGTCGCAGGGTACCTGCAGAGTATGGACAAGAGAGTCACGCCTCGTCTTCTGTGGAGGAATGGATTTCCCCTTGCCTTTCGAGTTGTTCACGGAGTGACAGTCCACTTGTTGAGCTGAGTGTGGAACCTGCGGGTTTTTCCGGAGGATGCACGGGGGTGTCAGTGCCCCTTCGTGTTGTGCCTTCATCCACAGGGTTGCCTTCAAAGAGGTTTCCGGGCATCGGGTTCTTTTCAAGAGCGTACCGGAAAATTGGGGTCTTTCAGCATGTGGTACCACGCACGAGGCTACGTCTCGAATTTCCTCGGGATACCGGCCTCATCCTGAGGTGTGCCGGGAAGCTCGGGAACCCCTTGCAGACAAAGCAGGGGAATCGACCCACCACTCGCGATCAGAAGGGGAGAAGGGGCTCAGATGAAGTGGTGCCGGGAACCTCGGTGGTCCCCTCGAGTGAGACCGGTATGTCACGGCACTTTTGAGGTCGCATCAAGGGTGCCAAGTACAGTTTCGCACTTCAAGACGGAACGTGGGAATTCTCTGGAGATGCTGTAGCGGGCAAGGGCCTCATATTGCGATGACGAGGGAAACACGTGGTTTTTCTCGAGTTGAGGCGGGATTCTCGAGTTACAACGGGGAATTCAGGCTTCCTCTTGTGTTGGCCCAGGAAGTCCAATCTTCCATTCAACTTGTCAGAGAGAGCTGGGGGTTGCTCTCGAGTCACTTCAGGGCAAAGAGTCCTCATCTAGGCTTGGGTCCAGGACGTAATGTTCCTCTCCAGGGGCGACAGGGATATCGGGGTCGCATTCCAGTCTCACCCGGTGGGTCACGCCTCGTCTCGAGTGGAAGCAAAGGACTCCACTATCCTCTCGAGGCGCGACACGTAACTCTTGGAGCCCAATGAGTGGCCTAAAGGGAGTCAAGCGTCCTGTGTAGCTTGGACAGAAGGTTCACGCTTGATCTGCATACCATGCAGTTAAAGATGGCCCTCCTCTCGTGATGACGGGGGCGTCTCATGGGTTTTCTCGAGCTGCGGCGCCAGTGTGGGGTTTCTCACGAGATATGATGGGGAGTTCAGGGATCCTCTTGTGCAGCGCCAGAGAAGCCTGACTCCATGCGTGTGGCCAGGCAGATCGCGTCATTGATCTCGAGTCATGGGAGGAACTAGGGCCTCAAGAGGCATTTAAGAAGGACTCTCAAGGTCTTTCTTGGGTTGGGGCGGGAAACACTCATTTCCCTCGACCTCTACCGGGGACCTTAGGGAACTTCCCAGGTGCCTCTGAGAGGTGAGGGATACTGAGGAGTTAGAGGGGCCTCTCGGGACTCCACTAGGTTTGACGAAATGAAAGAGGGCCTCATCTCGATTGGAGGCAGGAACCTCAGGCTTCCTCTCCATTTCTGACTCCGACCGCAGGGTCCCTGCAGAGTTGGGACAGGAGAGTCAGGCCTCGTCTTGTCTGAGTAACGGAACTCTGCTTGCCTCTCGGGTCGTTCAGGGGGTCTCAGGGCCCTTGACAAGCTGTGTGTGGAACCTGCGGGTGTTTCCAGAAGATGCATGGGGGTGTCAGTGCCCCTTCGTTTTGTGCCTTCCCCCACAGGGTTTCCTTCAAAGAGGTGTCCGGGCATCGGGTTCATTTCAAGAGCGGACCGGGAAATCGGGGTCATTCTGCATGTGGCACCACCCACGTGGCTCATCTCGAATTTCCTCGTGAGACCAGCATCATCCTGAGGCACGCCGGGAAGGCCGGGAACCCCTTCCACACAAAGTAGGGGAATCGATTCTCCTGTCGCGATCAGGAGGGGAGATGGGGCTCAGATGAAGTGGTGCCGGGACCCTCGGTGTTCCACTCGAGGGAACCCGGCGTTTCAGGGAACTTTAGGGGTCGCATCAAGGGAGCCAAGTACCGTTTCCCACTTCAGGACGGAACATGGGACTTCCCTGGAGACGCTGTAGCGGGCAAGGGCCTCATCCTGTGAAGACGTTGGAACCACGTCGTTTTTCTTGAGTTGCATCGGGATTCTCGAAAACGACAGGAATTTCAGGTCTCTCTTGGGTTGGCCCTGAGAAGCCCAATCTTCAATTCGAGTTGCGATGGAAAGCTGGGGGTTCTGCTCGAGTCACTACAGGGCCAAAGAGACCTCATCGAGGCGTGTGTCCAGGACCTAATATTCCTCTCAAGGGAAGACAGGGATCCCGGGTTTCCATTCCAGACTCCCCCGGGGAGTCAGGACTCGCCTGGAGGGGAAGCAAAGGACTCAGCTTTCCTCTCAATTCGCGACACGGATCTCTTGGAGCCCACTGAGTGGACTCAAGGGTGTCGAGCCTCCTCTTCAGTTTGGAGAGAGGACTCGGGATTGCTCTCCAGGCCAGGCAGGAAAAGAAGGCCCTCATCTCGCGATGACGGGGGCGTCTCATGGGTTTCCTCAGGCTGCTGCGCCCATGGGGGTTTTCTCACGAGGCACGACGAGGACCTCAGGGAGCCTCTCGTGCGGCGCCAGGGAAGTCAGGTCTCCATGCGCATGGCGAGGGGGAGCTGGTCATCACTCTCGAGTCATGGGAAGCGGCTAGGTCCTCAAGAGGCGTTGAAGAAGGACTCTCGAGGTCTTTCTCGGGTTCCGGGGGGAAACCCTCGTTTCCCTCGACTTCTGCAGGGGGCCTTAGGGAACTTCCCAGGGTGCCTCTGAGAGGTGAGGGATGCTGTGTAGTTGGCAGGGCCTCTCGGGACTCTGCTAGGTTCGGCGCAATGGAAGAGGACCTCATCTCGAAGGGAGGCAGGAATCTCAGGCTTCCTCTGGGTTTCGGACTCCGACTGCACGGTCCCTGCAGTGTTGGGACAGGAGAGTCATGCCTCGTCTTGTCTGAGGAATGGAATTCTGGTTGCCTCTCGAGTTGTTCCGGGAGTCTCAGGCCCCTTGTCGAGCTGTGTGTAGACCCTGCGGGTTTTTCCGAATGATGCACGGGGGTGGCAGTGCCCCTTCGTGTTGTGCCTTCACCCACAGGGTTGCCTTCGAAGAGGTGTCCGGGCATCGGGTTCTTATCTAGAGCGGACCGGAAAATCGGGGTCGTTCAGCACATGGCACCTCACACGGGGCTAGTCTCGAATTTCCTCCTGAGACCGGCCTCATCCTGAGGTGTGCCAGGAAGGCCGGGAACCCCTTCCAGACCACGCAGGGGAATCGACTCTCCTCTCGCGATCAGGAAGGGAGAAGGGGCTCAGATGAAGTGGTGCCGGGACCCTCGGTGTTCCCCTCGAGGGAACCCAGAGTGTCGGGGAACTTTTGCGGTCGCATCAAGGGTGTCAAGTACCGTTTCGCACTTAAGGACGGAACATGGGACTTCCCTGGAGACACCGGGAACTTCGGTGTTCCCCTGGAGTGAGACCGGTATGTTGGGGAACTTTGGGGTCGCATCAAGGGTGCCAAGTAGCATTTCGAACTTTAAGATGGAACGTGGGACTTCTCTTGAGACTCTAGCTGGCAAGGGCCTCATATTGCGATGAAGGGGGAACCACATGGTTTTTAAGACTTGAGGCTGAATTCTCGAATTACGATGGGAAATTTAGACTTCCTCTTGTGTTGACCGTGGGAAGACCAATCTTCCATTCAAATTGTGAGGGAGAGATGGAGGTTGCTCTCGATCACTGTAGGGCAAAATAGACCTCATCTAGGCTTGTGTCTAGGACATAATGTTCCACTCCAGGGGCTACAGGGATCTCGGGGTTGCATTCCAAACTCACCCGGGGAGTCAGGCCTCGTCTCCAGGGAAGCAAAGGACTCCGCTCTCCTCTCGAGTCGCACTGGGTATTTCTTGGACCCAACTGAGTGGCCTAAAGGGAGTCAATCCTCCTGTGAAGTTTGGAGAGAGGACCAGGAATTGCTCTCCAGGTCAGGCAGGAAAGAAGGCCCCCATCTCTCCTTGACGGGGGCATCTTGTGGTTTTTCTCGAACTGCGGCGCCACTGTGGGTTTTCTCACGAGGTACGATGGGGTACTCAGGGAGCCTCTTGTGTGGTACTAGGGAAGTCAGTTTTCCTGCTTGTGGCGAGGGGAGCGCGTCCTTGCTCTGGAGTCATGGTAGGGGAATCGGGCATCAAGAGACGTTGAAAAAGGACTCTCCAAGTCTTTCTCGGGTTACTTCAGGAAACTCTGGGTTCCCTCGACTTGTGCCAGTGACCTCAGGTAGCTTCTCAGGGAGCCTCTGAGAATTCAGGGATACTGTGGTGTTGGGAGGGGCCTCTCGGGACACCACTGAGTTTGGTTCAATGGAAGAGGGCCTCTTCTCTAGTTGAGGCAGGAACCTCAGGGTTCCTCTCCATTTCTGACTCCAATTGCAGGGTCCCTGAAGAGTTGGGACAGGAGAGTAAGGCCTCGTCTTGTGTGAAGGAATGCAACTTCACTTGCCTCTCGAGTTGTTCACGAGGTGACAGTACACATTTGGAGCTGTGAGTGGAATCTGCGGGTTTTTCCAGACGATGCATGGGGATGTCAGTGTCCCTTCGTGTTGTGCCTTCATCCACAGGGTTGCCTTCGAAGAGATGTCCGGACGTCAGGTTCTTATCTAGAGTGGACCGGGAATTCGGGATCTTTCAGTATATGGCACCAACCATGAGGCTACTTTTCGAATTTCCTCATGAGACCGGCCTCATCTGGAGGTTCGCGGGGAACGTCGGGAACCCCTTGCAGACAAAACATGGGAATCGACCCTTCTGTCGCGATCAGGAGGGGTGAAGGGGCTCAGAGGAAGTGGTGCCGTGAACTTTGGTGTTGCCCTCGAGTGAGACCGGTATGTCAGGGAACTTTGGGGGTCGCATCAAGGGTGCCAAGTACCGTTTTGTACTTCAGGATGGAACGTGGGACTTCTCTTGATACGCTGTAGCGGCCAAGGGCCTCATCTTGTGATGACGGGGGAGCCACGTGGTTTTTCTCGAGTTGCGGCGGGATTCTCGAGTTACGACGGGGATTTCAGGCTTCCTCTTGTGTTGGGCCAGGGAAGTCCAATCATCCATTCGAGTTGTGAGGGAGAGCTGGGGGTTGCGCTCGAGTCACGTCAGGGCAAAGGAGACCTCATCTAGGCTTGTGTCCAGGACCTAATGTTCCTCTCCAAGGGCCACAGGGATCTCAGGTTTGCATTCCAGACTCACCCAGGGAGTCAGGCCTCATGTCGAAGGGAAGCAAAGGACTCCGCTCTCCTTTCGAGTCACGACGGGCACCTCTTGGAGCCCACTTTGTGGCCTAAAGGGAGTCAAGCCTCCTGTGAAGTTTGGAGAGAGGACTTGGGACTGCTCTCCAGGCCATGCAGGAAAAGATGGCCCTCATCTCGCGATGACGGAGGGATCTTGTGGGTTTTCTCGAGCTGCGGCGCCAGTGTGGGGTTTCACACGAGGTACGACAGGGAGCTCAGGGAGCCTCTCGTGTGGCGCCAGGGAAGTCAGGTCTCCATGTGCGTGGCGAGGGGGAGCGCATTATTGCTCTCGAGCTATGGTAGGGAAATCTGACCTCAAGACACATTGAAGAAGGACTCTCGAGGTCTTTCTTCGGTTGTGGCAGGAAACCCTTATTTCCCTCGACTTTTGCCGGTGGCCTCAAAGAGCTTCTCAGAATGCCTATGAGAAGTCAGGGATACTGTGGAGATGGGAGGTTCCTCTCGGGACTCCACTGGGTTTGTTTTAATGGAAGAGGGCCTCATCTCGGGTTGAGGCAGGAACCTCAGGTTTCCTCTCCATTTCTGACTCAGATCGAAGCGTGCCTGCAGAGTTGGGATTGGATACTCAGGCCTCGTCTTGTCTGAGGAAGGGAACTCCGCTTTCCTCTCTCATTGTTTAAGGGGTGACAGGCCAGTTGTGGAGCTGTATGTGGATCCTGCGGGGTTTTCTGGACGATGAACAGGGTTGCCAGTGCCCCCTCGTGTAGTGCCTTCATCCACAGGGTTGCCTTAGAAGAGGTGTCCGGGCATCGGTTTCTTATCAACAGCAAGACCGAGAAATCGGGGTCTTTTGGCACGTGGCACCAACACGAGGCTACGTCTCGAATTTCTTCGTGAGACTGGCCTCATCCTGAGGTGCGCCATGAAGGTCGGGAACCCCTTCTAGACAAAGCAGGGGGCTCGACCTTCCTGCCGTGATCAGGAGCGGAGAAGGGGCTCAAATGAAGTGGTGTCAGGAACTTCGGTGTTCCCTTGGAGTGAGACCGGTATATTGGGGAACTTTTGGGGTCGCATCAAGGGTGCCAAGTAGCATTTCGAACTTTATGACGAAACATGGGACTTCTCTTGAGACTCTGTAGCGGGCAAAGGCCTCATATTGCGATGAATGGGGAACCACGTGGTTTTTAAGAGTTGCGGCGGGATTCTTGAGTTACAACGGGAAATTCAGACTTCCTCTTGTGTTGGCCCAGTGAAGACCAATCTTCCATTCGAATTGCGAGGGAGAGATGGGTGTTGCTCTCGAGTCACTGTAGGGCAAAATAGACCTCATCTAGGCTTTTGTCCAGGACATAATGTTCCTCTCCAGGGGCAACAGGGATCTCGGGGTTGCATTCCAGACTCACCCGAGGTAAGGCCTCGTCTCGAGGGGAAACAAAGTACTCTACTCTCCTCTCAAGTCGCGACAGGTATCTCTTGGAGCCCATTTAGTGGCCTAAAGGGAGTAAAGCCTCCTGTGAAGTTTGGAGAAAAGACCAGGGATTGCTCTCCAGGTCAGGCAGGAAAAGAAGTCCCCAATCTCGCGATGACGGTGGGTTTTCCCGAGCTGCGGCGCCAGTGTGGGGTTTCTCACGAGGTATGACGGGGAGCTCAGGGAGCCTCTCATGTGGCGCCAGGGAAGTCAGGTGTCCATGCGCATGGCGAGGGGGAGCGTGTCATTGCTCTCGAGTCATGGTAGGGGAATCCGTCCTCAAGACGCGTTGAAGACGGACTCTTGAGGTCTTTCTCGGGTTGCGGCAGGATACCCTGTGTTCCCTCGACTTGTGCCGGTGACCTCAGGGAGTTGCTCAGGGTGCCTCTGAGAAGACACTGATACTGTGGAGTTGGGAGGGGCCTCTCGGGACTCCACTGGGTGTGGTATAATACAATAGGGCCTCATCTCGTGTTGAGGAAGGAACCTCAGGGTTCCTCTCCATTTCAGACTCCGATCTCAGGATTCCTGCAGAGTTGGGACAGGAGAGTCAGGCCTCGTATTCTGTGGAGAAATGAAACTTAGCTTGCCTCTCGAGTTGTTCACGAGGTAACAGGTCACTTGTCGAGCTGTATGTGGAACCTGCAGAATTTTCCAAAAGATGCACGGGTGTTCAGGGTCCCTCCTTGTTGTGCCTTCATCCTACGGGATGCATTCCAAGAAGTGTACAGGCATCGGGTTCTTATTGATAGCTGACCGGGAAATGGGGTCTTTCCGCATGTGGCACCACCCACGAGGCTACATCTCCAATTTCCTCGTGAGACAGGCCTCATCCTGATGTGCGCTGGGAAGATCGGTAACCCCTTCCACTCAAAGCAGGAGAAAAGACACTCCTGTTGCAATCAGGAGGGGAGAAGGGGCTCAAATGATGTGGTGCAGGGAACATGGGTGTTACCCTCGAGTGAGGCCTGTATGTTGGGGAACTTTGGGGGTGCCATCATGGGTGCCAAGTACCGTTTTGCACTTCAGTAGGAACGTGGGACTTCTTTTGAGACGCTGTGGCGGGCAAGGGCCTCATGCTGCGAAGACGATGGAACCACGTGTTTTTTTTCGGGTTTCGGCGGGATTCTCGAGTTACGATGGGGATTTCAGGCTTCCTCTTGTGTTAGCCCTGGTAAGCCCAAATTTCCCTTCGAGTTGCGAGGGAAAGCTGGATGTTGTGCTCGAATCACTGCAAGGCCAAAGAGACCTTATCTAGGCGTGTGTCCAGGACCTAATAGTCCTCTCAAGGGAAGACAAGGATCTCGGGATTGCACTCCAGACTCCCCTGGGGAGTCAGGCCTCGCCTCGAGGGGAAGCAAAGGACTGCGCTCTCCTCTCGAGCCGCGATGCGGATCTCTTGGAGCCCACTGGGTGGCCTCAAGGGAATCCATCCTACTCTTCAGTTTGGAGAGAGGACTCGGGATTGCTCTCCAGGCCAGGCAGGAAAAGAAGGCCCTCAGCTCGCGAGGACGGGGGCGTCTCAGGGGTTTCCTCGAGCTGCGGCGCCCGTGGGGGTTTTCTCCCGAGGCACGACGAGGATCTCAGGGAGCCTCTCGTGCGGCGCCAGGGAAGCCAGGTCTTCATGCGCGAGGCGAGGGGGAGCGCATCATTGCTCTCTAGTCCAGAGAGGGGACAAGGGCCTCGAGACACTTTGAAGAAGGACTATCGAGGTCTTTCTCGAGTGGCGGCGGGAAACCCTCATTTCCCTTGACTTCTGCCGGGGACCTGAGGGAACTTCCCAGGGTGCCTCTGAGAGGTGAGGGATGCTGGGGAGTTAGCGGGGCCTCTCGGGACTCCGCTGGGGTTGGCGCAATGGAAGAGGGCCTCATCTCGAGGGGAGGCAGGAACCTCAGGCTTCCTCTCTGTTTCTGACTCCGACCCTCCGACCTCAGGGTCCCTGCAGAGTTGGGAGCAGAGAGTTAGGCCTCGTCTTGTCTGATGAAGGGAACTCCGCTGGCCTCTCGAGTTGCTCAGGGGGTCTCAGGCCCCTCTTCGAGCTGTGTGTGGAACCCACGGGTGTTTCTGGACGATGCACGGGAGTGTCAGTGCCCCTTCGTGTTGTGTCTTCACCCACAGGGTTGCCTTCGAAGAGGTGTCCGTGCAACGGGTTCTGCTCAGGAGTGGATCGGGAAATCGAGGTCGATCAGCATGTGCCACCACACCCGTGGCTCATCTCGAATTTCCTCGTGCGGACGGCCTCATCCTGAGAAGCGCCGTGAAGGCCGGCAATCCCTTCCAGACCACGCAGGGGAATCGACACTCCTGTCGCGATCAGGAGGGGAGAAGGGGCTCAGATGAAGTGGTGTCGGGACCCTCGGTGTTTCCCTCGAGGGAACCCGGTGTGTCGGGGAACTTCTGGGGGTCGCATGAAAGGTGTCAGGTACTTTTTCGCACTTCAGGACGGAAACTGGGACTTCCCTTGAGACGCCATAGCGGGCAAGAGGCTCATCTTGCAAAGCCGTTGGAACCACGTGGTTTTCCTCGAGTTGTGGCGGGATTCTCGAGTTACGACGGGGATCTCAGGCTTCCTCTTGGGTTGGCCCTGGGAAGCCCAATCTTCCCCTCGAGTGAGAGGGAAAGCTGGGGTTTGCGCTCGAGTCACTGCAGGGCCCAAGAGACCTCACCTAGGCGTGTGTCCGGGACCTAATATTCCTCTCAAGGGAAGGCAGGGATCTCGGGGTTGCATTCCAGGCTCCCCCGGGGAGTCAGGCCTCGTCTCGAGGGGAAGCCAAGGAATCCGCCCTCCTCTCGAGTCACGACGCGGGTCTCTGGGAGCCCCCTGAGCGGCCTCAAGGGAGTCCAGCCTCCTCTTCCGTTTGGAGAGAGGACCCGGGATTGCTCTCCAGGCCATGCAGGAAAAGAAGGCCCTCAGCTCGCGAGGACGGGGGCGTCTCAGGGGTTTCCTCGAGCTGCGGCGCCCGTCGGGGTTTTCTCCCGAGGCACGACGAGGATCTGAGGGAGCCTCTCGTGCGGCGCCAGGGAAGTCAGGTCTCCATGCGCGTGGCGAGGGGGAGCGCGTCCTGGCTCTCGAGTCACGGGAGGGGACCAGGGCCTCGAGACGCGTTGAAGAAGGACTCTCGAGGTCTTTCTCGGGGGGCGGCGGGAAACCCTCGTTTCCCTCGCCTTCTGCCGGGGACCTTAGGGAACTTCCCAGGGTGCCTCTGAGAGGCGAGGGATCCTGTGGAGGTGGCGGGGCCCCTCGGGACTCCGCTGGGTCTGGCGCAACGGAAGAGGGCCTCACCTCGAGGGGAGGCAGGAACCTCAGGCTTCCTTTCCGTTTCAGACTCCGACCGCAGGGTCCCTGCAGAGTTGGGACAGGAGAGTCAGGCCTCGTCTTGTCTGAGGAAGGGAACCCCGCTGGCCTCTCGAGTTGCTCAGGGGGTCTCAGGCCCCTCGTCGAGCTGTGTGTGGAACCCGCGGGTCTTTGCGGACGATGCACGGGGGTGGCAGTGCCCCTTCGCCTTGTGCCTTCACCCACAGGGTTGCCTTCGAAGAGGGGTCCGGGCCTCGGGTCCTTCTCAAGGGCGGACCGGGGAATCGGGGGCGTTCGGCATGTGGCCCCACCCACGTGGCTCGTCTCGAATTTCCTCGTGAGACCGGCCTCATCCTGAGGTGCGCCGGGAAGGCCGGGAACCCCTTCCAGACCACGCAGGGGAATCGCCTCTCCTGTCACGATCAGGAGGGGAGAAAGGGCTCAGAGGAAGCGGTGCCGGGACCCTCGGTGTTCCCCTCGAGGGAACCCGGCGTGTCGGGGGACTTTTGGGGGTCGCAGGAAGGCTGTCAGGGACCGTCTCGCCCTTCAGGGCGGAACAGGGGACTTCCCTTGAGACGCCGTGGCGGGCAAGGGCCTCATCTTGCCAAGAGGTGGGAACCACGTGGTTTTTCTCGAGTTGCGGTGGCATTCTCGAGATACGACGGGGATCTCAGCCTTCCCCTTGGGTTGGCCCTGGGAAGCCCAAACTTCCCCTCGGGTTGCGAGGGAAAGCTGGGGGTTGCGCTCGAGTCACTGCAGGGCCGAAGAGACCTCACCTAGGCGTGTGTCCGGGACCTAATATTCCTCTCCAGGGAAGGCAGGGATCTCGGGGTTGCATTCCAGGCTCCCCCGGGGAGTCAGGCTGCCGGGTCCAGCCCCAGCTGATCCAGGGTATTCGAAGGAGAGACGGCTAGGCGAGGGTCGGGGAACAACTGCTTAATTAAACGTTAATTAAGGAATAGAATAAGGATAGCTCAGTGAGGAAAATTCAGTGGAGAAAAGAGGCTGAGTAGCTTGGTTTACGCGGGGGACCAATAAAACTTCAAGACAAGAAGCTTGCACCACTTACGTAGGCCGCAGGCGTCCTTCCGTTCTCCCGAAGGAGAGGAGACACTGAGGCCTCCCCGGTCGGATCTTAGAAGCCCAGGCATAATTAGTAAGCATGGTGGGTTCCGCGCTCCAGATGGAGACTCAACCAGAGTGAGAGAGAGAGAGACATGGGGAGACCAGTCTTTCGAGGAACTGATCCCAATTCTTTATTTTCCATGGTCTACTTTTATACACTGAGGTGTTATGCAAGTCACGCGGGGTCAGCAGTCCTGACTTTTATCAAAGTCAGGTGCTTCATACAAATGTATACAGAGGTCTTAGGGGTGTTACATCATCTTCTGGCCAGGGCGCCTGCTGACAATTTACGACCCTCTCCTTGTGACAGCGGTCAGTCAACCAGGACACTTATTTCTCCAGGGGTGATTATTCTTAAAACAGACGCCACCCAAATAAAGTTACATTCCTATAGGGTGAGGGTGTAGTGGGTTTTAGTTAAGGAAAGAATTTACTTAGCCTAAGGTCTAACGTGATTAATATCAAAGGTTAATACTTATGTCTTCTATATATTCATTAATGTGTATAAGGGCAGGGGATGTGGAGACTTAGCAGTAAACATTGGCTCAACAAATGAAAAACCCTTCACCAATACGATTTCTAATCAGCCCATTACACTTATACTAATAATTTTCTAACTTTTCTAAAGAACCTGTTTTTAGAAGGTTTAAAGCATCTTGTGCCTCTCATGGTTGGGAGGCTGTGAGCAATCACATGTGGCCGGACAAGCCTGTCAGGCAGGCTAGAGAACCTTCAGAGGAGTTTGTAGATTAAAACACTCTTGTCACGCCCAGGGATTATTAACTGGAGCTGTAAGCTAACTCTTTTTTCAGAGAGAGGTAGTGGAAGACAGCCCCCCGTAAAGTCAGAGGTGTAGGTGAAAGCACAAAGCAGAAAGTAGGCAGACTCTGGTTTTGGGGGTAGATGCTCGAGGATTTCCAGGGGGACTCCTGAGGCTCGATCCCGCCTTTGCGTATGCCGAGCCTCCTTCCTCATGACCTTTGTCATGGGCGGAGTGCCTCACGCTGGCTCCAGGCAGTGATAGAATTCCAGTTGAGCTATTACAGATCCTCACTCAATATGCAATATGCCGGCTCCCGGCATCTCCCCCTTTTTTATTTCTTAAAACAGCCAGATGCAGCTCAGTCGCGAGCTTCTGAATGTTCTGCCGAAGAATCCTGACAATACAAGGAAGAATGATTATGAGAAGATTAGACAGAATTTTTTTTCCAGAAATTAAGTTAGAGAAGGTGTGAAAAAAGTCATTAGCTGCTCCAGCGGCGGTAAAATCCAGTCGAGAGTGTTCCAAGGTCTGTATTTGATTATGAAGTTTCCCTAAGTCCAGGCCAATATCAGAACTATTCCAAACACCTGAGATATGATTTTTAATCTTTTCCCATTCATAATCTGTCTCGTTTACCTTCAAAGATGTCACGCATATCCACCTGTAATCAGTGTGGCATGTCAAAGCCATCTTCACCTTTAAAGCCTGTAACTCAGTCCCAATATGCATAATTGCTTCTTCTAAGGCGTCTACTCTCATCTCTAATTTCCTATCTATAGCTTCCTGAGTCGCTAGAGTTAAAGAAACATTTTTAGACATGGTATCAACATATTGGGCAGTATGCACTTGTTGAGTCAATGATATTGCTGCCGCAGTAACAGAACTAATTGCTGCTATTAAAGCTGATATTCCTAAAATAAGTAAGCCCACAAACCGTCGCGATCGCATTAAATCCTGTAGTTGTAACACAGAGAGACCGTAGCTATCATATAGGCACCATAAGATAGGATGGGCATTGTAACACCACAAAGGAGCAAACATTACATTGAGGGTTTAAACAAGATGAAAGCATACATTGTTCACAAGTTACCACGTTAGGTCCACCTGAATAATTCATGAATACATTAAGTTTGTTGGAGTCATTAGTAAAAAGGAAAACATAAGGCAAGGGTAGACAAGCTAAAACAGAATAAGTAGAATTATTTTTTGGTTGGAGTTCACGCTGCAGCAGCCCTGTCAGTCTCGCCGGGATCTCGATGTTTATCTTGTCTCCCCTGCTGGCGGGCGCTGCGCTGGTCTGGATGGCACTTTGCGGGTGAGCTCTCCTCTCTGGCCCTCACTTGCTGCACAAACTTCTTTGCTCTAGGTCGTGGGGTGCAGCGAGGAGGGTGCAGGGCGAGGCTGGAGGCGCGGAGGCGAGAGCTGCCTGGTGGGCGGGGCGAGCGAGCGCGCGCTGCGAACCTGGCCTGTCTGGAACCCAAATTGGTGAATCTGCGTCCTGTGGAAAAATACAAGCACATCCTCGACCGCTAGTTAATAATGGGTCAGGACCCTCCCATTGTCCTGAGAAGAGGTCCTTCCATTTGACTAATGGTTTTGCATTTAATTGCTCTAGGCACCAATGACGAAGCATTGCAGTAGTTCCAGCCAGATCAGTATTTAGAATATTTATTACGAAAAGAGCATGTTTGATGGGGAGATTTGATGGGGAGAGCTATACTTAAACTCCCCTTCTTTTAGTTTTTGAATTTGGATTTTTAATGTTTGATGCACTCTTTCAACAATGGCCTGTCCCTGGGGATTATAAGGGATGACAGTATTATGTTTAATTTGAAACTTTATACAAAATTCCTGAAAAGACTTAGAAGTGTAAGCAGGAGCGTTGTCAGTTTTCAGAGCTTTTGGCAGGCCCAAATATGAAAAACAAGTAAAGAGATGTTGTATCACATCTTTAACTACTTCCCCTGTACGAGCAGTTGCAATAATAACGTGAGAAAAGGTATCTACAGTTACATTAACAAAAGACAGTTTTCCAAATGAAGAGACATGAGTTAACATCCATTTGCCAGAGTACGTTAGGTTTGAGACCGCGAGGATTAACTCCCATAGGTAGACTATTATAAACAGTGGGGCAGTGTAAGCAAGAGCGCACAATCTCCCTAGCAGTTTCTCTGGGAATTTGGAATTGATATCTTAAAGCAGTAGCATTTTGATGATGAAGTAAGTGGGAGGCTCTGGCTTCCTCAATCGCCGTAGCCACTGTATTTCTGGTTAACAAGTCAGCCAAATCATTAAAGGCATTTAAAGGGCCAGGCAATCCGGAATGAGCCCAAATGTGTCCAATAAAAAATATTTTATTTCTTTTCCAAATTTGTTGCTGTAATTTAGTTAACAAATGAAATATGGTAGTTTTATTTTCAGGCAAAACCGCTGTTTCAATGTGTGGAAACAACCTGACAATATACTGAGAATCAGAGTAAAGATTAAATTCCTCATCTGCAAACATAGCAAAAGCCTCTATGACTGCTGTTATTTCAGCTCTTTGACCTGAAGTTTCCCATGTTTCTAAAACCTTTTGGTGATTTTTAGTGACTATGGAGGCTTTACCATTTGCTGACCCATCAGTAAAAACTATCTGGGCATTTGGAATAGGAGATTGTTTACATCTGACAGGAAAAATAACTGGATGTCTGGATATAAAATTCAACAAAACATGTGAAGGTAAATGATGCAAAAATTTGACCAAAATAGTTTCCTATAGCAATCTGCCAATTTTCAAACATTAGAAGAGCATCAAGTTGTTTCTTCTTATACGGAATTACAATTTCTGATGTCTCTTTACCAAATAATTTAATGTTCCGCTTTTTTCTTTTAATATCAAAGTAGCTATCAATCCTGGATAAGAAGCCGCTACTTTTTTAGTTTGAGCGGGAAGATGGACCCATTCTAGGGGGGCCGTTTTGCCATAAAACCAATTTTTGTCTGGCTACCCCAATTACACCTATGGGGGTTTCATGGTAAAGGAATTGTCAAGCAGTTGTCAATTTAATTTTTAAAATTTTTAAAATTTACATTTTAACAACATAAATTTAGGGATATGTTAATTTAGGTCTAATGTTTAGTTTGGGTCTCTGTATAAATTTAAATAATAAATGTATAAACTCCTTATCTCATTTTGGTATATAGATATGCCTAAATGCAAAATGTATTTATATATGTATTTATATATGGCAACAAGTATAAACTTATTGACATCTAATATATATAAATCAATATACTTGAATTAATCGTTATAATTAATATATTAATTAATATATATACTACAGCAATACAACACGTACACAGCTAATACCAACCAACACAAACCAATGCACTGCAATAATACATGTCACACATATATAATATAATTATACGGTATATAGAACATATATCATCACAGCATCAATCCATACCAATTAATATCAGCCACACACACATTATATTACTGCAATATACATTTAATTATACAGTATATATATAATATGCATATATAGTATACATTTTAATTTATATACAAATTAGTTAAGTATAGATCTATAAATAGAATTATGTATACCCATATCTAATTAGGCAAACTGTAATTAGGCAAATATATTTATATTATGTATTTATAATAATAATATATATAGTATTGTTAATTGTACCGCCTGTTGATAACTAAGAAATTGAAAAAACCCTTCTCTGAGTATCTCCTATTTGAGACAGCACGTCCCTCCCCCATAGGGTAAAGGGGAGCGTAGGAACTACATAGGGTTGGAAAGTTCCACAGGTATCCTCAAACTGCCAATCTAACATTTTTGAACTTTTAACTACTGTGGGGGCTTGAGGGCAAATGAAACAAAATTTGACCCCTGAAATCTATCAGGGCAACTTGCCAATCATCACTATTTTGTAAAAGACTTGCAGTTGATCCTTATTGAATGGAATTACTATATTTGTTACTTCTTTTTGTAAAAAGTTCCACACTTCTTTTTTCCTCCTTTTATAATTAATTGTGCCACCAAGCTGGGATAAGATAAAACTATTTTTCTTGGGGTCACTGGTAGATGGAACCAACGGGCCTTTTTGTCACAAGCACCCTGTAGGTGTATGTTTTGTGGCAAGAATAATTTAATCTCATCTTTTGGTATTATTAATCCTAATTAACTGATCACTTAAAGTCTCATCTACTTTAACAAGAGCCTTAGAACTGGAATTAGGATCGCTTTTTAAGCAATCAAATAAAGGCTTTAAATCTGCAGTAGTCAGTTTTAAATGTGGGCGTATCTAGTTAATGTCCCCTAATAATTTTTGGAAATCATTTAAAGTTAGTAAACAATCTTCAAATGGGCATTATCAATTTTCAAAACTTTTGGCACCTAAATATGAGAAGCAAGTAAAGAGGTGTTGCACAACATCTTTATAAGCTTCTCCAATTATCGTTTTGTAAACTAAATCTGGTCAATAGCTTTTTATATGACAAGCAACCATCTAATCTTTGCTTGAATACTTCCAGCAATGGGGAACTCACTACTCCTCAAGGTTTTAAACTCTCCCTCACCTTTTTTTCTACAGCATTCCCACCCTGCATACCACTTTCTCTAATCTCACCAACTTATTTTCAGTAGTATGCGTGGGCCAGGAACTGGGCCAGTCTTTCCCAGCAATGTTAAGAGACGTTTGTTCTTGTGTCTAATAGCCCTGACATTTTATTTTCTTGAATTAAAAGATCTTTTAAAGGCCTTGGAGCTGTAATTTCCTGCACCCAAAAAGCTAGATCACTAAATCCAAATACTCTGTGGCTCCTAGCCTGAGAAGTCAAGTTTTTTTCCTGTCTGATACTAAGGTAAAAAGCAAAAGCTGTGTTACTCTTTGACCTTTATTAATTTGCAGTTTTAGTAGGCGGTGAGGTCAAAATTTTAATTTCTCAATATAATCAGAATCTACTACACCATGCACCACCGAAATTTTTCTTTTCTCTTTTTTTTTTTTTTTTTTCAGAAAGCGAGCTACGCCCTAGCACAAGTCCTACAATGCCCTCAGGTAGGGGGCCAGCCACTCCCATTGGAATTGGAGTAACCGGCTTGTCAAGGGTTAATATTGTTGCTAAATCCCCTTACCTTTCTGCTTTTCTCTTAGCCTGGGTGAGACCCCCCTGAGGGGGTTTTCTCCAAGGAGCACCTTTGCATATTGTGCATGCAGTCTGTTTTAAAAGCTCCACTGTTTAAAAAACTTTTTATCTTTTTCAGGCTTAGGCAACACTTTGAGAGGCTTTGGGGGCAAAGTGGGGAACTCTTGGGCCCTGGAAGGCGCAAACGGAGGCGGCGGCTATCGCCCCAAATCAGAAAGTGGTGGATAAGTTTTTTTTTAAAGTTTGCGCAGAGGGGGAGGTAGCTCGCCAGGGCGTCAGGCCACAGTGTCCTCTAAGTCCTCTCCTCTCTCCTCTGCTGATTTTTTTTTTCTTTCTTCTCTAAATCTTTCTCAAGTTTTCTTTCCCTCACTCTATCTTTTTTCCTTCCTCTTCTCTTCTCTTTTACTTTCTATCATTTCCTTCCTGTTTCCCTCTTTCATTCCCCCTTTTTCCTTCTTACTTTATTTCTCTCTCTCCCCCTCTCTTTCTCTCTGTATCTCTTTTTCTAACTTCCTTTTTTCCTTTTTCTATCTTGCTGCATTCCCTGATTCCTTATTTCTCCGTTCCTCTCTCCTTTTCACTCTTTAGTTCTTTTTTTATCTTTAGATCTTTCTCTATTTTCTTTCCTTTTTTCTTTTTCACTTTTTTCTTTTTCTCTTTTTTTTTTTTTTTGCTTGGGTGAGGCCCCCCTGAGGGGGTTTTTTGCAAGGAGCAGGCTCTGTATATTGTGTATTCTTTAAAAGCTACTTTGTTTAAAAGAAAACTTTTAATCTTTTTCAACCCTAAGCAATGCTCTGGGAGGCTTTGGATGTAAACTGGGGAATTCTTAGGCCCTGGGAGGTGCAAGCGGAGGTGGAGTAGTCGCCTTAAATCAGAAATTGTTGGATAAATTTTTAAAGGTTTGTGTAGAGGGAGAGGGGGCTCACCAGGGCGCCCGGCCGCAGCGTCCTGTAAGCCCTCTCACTCCTCGGGAGGTAGAGCACAGTCTCCCTCCTTTTCCTCATCAATGGCAGAAAATATGATCTGTGTAGAAGGTGGAGACCCACTACCATCCACCGCTATAGCCTCTCCCATAGGTTATCCCACAGCCTCATGACGAGGGTTCAGAACATTTTGAATCATATTTATAGGATAAGTTTTTAGTTGGTTTTTTACCTTCACCCAAGTATCTAAATTAACAGTAGCCTCTTTAACAGTTTCAAGATTACTTGTATAAAGAGTTGCCATTCTTAGTTTCAGTGTTACCCATGTCAGAAAATTAAGTATAATAGATTTTGCTTTTAGCTATCAAAAGATCAGGCCTTTCTTGTCAGCCTTTTTAGAAACCGTTTTTTCTCTCTAACTCTTCAACACTTTCAACACTTCCCACTCCTCTCGCCCTGTCTATCCTACAGGGGGGTCCGTGGCACCCTTGAGTGGGGTCCTAGCCGTCCCGAACACTGGAAGAACAATTGGGCTGATTACCCAGATTGTCCCGGGGGGGGAACAGCGGGCTGATGGCCCAAAACTGTTCCGAGGGAGAAGCAGTAGAGCTGATGACCCAAACTGCTCCGTGGGGGAACAAGAGGGCTGATGACCCAGTTGTTCCGAGAACGGGGGAGCAATAGAGCTGATGACCCTAATTGCAGGGAGCTTACCTTGGAATATCCTGTCTCGGGCGCCACCTGCCGGGATCCAGCCCCAGCTGATCCAGGGTATTCGAAGGAGAGACGGCTAGGCGAGGGTCGGGGAACAACTGCTTAATTAAACGTTAATTAAGGAATAGAATAAGGATAGCTCAGTGAGGAAAATTCAGTGCAGAAAAGAGGCTGAGTAGCTGGTTTACGCGGGGGACCAATAAAACTTCAAGACAAGAAGCTTGCACCACTTACGTAGGCCGCAGGCGTCCTTCCATTCTCCCGAAGGAGAGGAGACACTGAGGCCTCCCCGGTCGGATCTTAGAAGCCCAGGCATAATTAGTAAGCATGGTGGGTTCCGCGCTCCAGATGGAGACTCAACCAGAGTGAGAGAGAGAGAGAGACATGGGGAGACCAGTCTTTCGAGGAACTGATCCCAATTCTTTATTTTCCATGGTCTACTTTTATACACTGAGGTGTTATGCAAAAGTCACGCGGGGTCAGCAGTCCTGACTTTTATCAAAGTCAGGTGCTTCATACAAATGTATACAGAGGTTTTAGGGGTGTTACATCATCTTCTGGCCAGGGCGCCTGCTGACAATTTACGACCCTCTCCTTGTGACAGCGGTCAGTCAACCAGGACACTTATTTCTCCAGGGGTGATTATTCTTAAAACAGACGCCACCCAAATAAAGTTACATTCCTATAGGGTGAGGGTGTAGTGGGTTTTAGTTAAGGAAAGAATTTACTTAGCCTAAGGTCTAACGTGATTAATATCAAAGGTTAATACTTATGTCTTCTATATATTCATTAATGTGTATAAGAGCAGGGGATGTGGAGACTTAGCAGTAAACATTGGCTCAACAAATGAAAAACCCTTCACCAATACGATTTCTAATCAGCCCATTACACTTATACTAATAATTTTCTAACTTTTCTAAAGAACCTGTTTTTAGAAGGTTTAAAGCATCTTGTGCCTCTCATGGTTGGGAGGCTGTGAGCAATCACATGTGGCCGGACAAGCCTGTCAGGCAGGCTAGAGAACCTTCAGAGGAGTTTGTAGATTAAAACACTTTTGTCACGCCCAGGGATTATTAACTGGAGCTGTAAGCTAACTCTTTTTTCAGAGAGAGGTAGTGGGAGACAGCCCCCCGTAAAGTCAGAGGTGTAGGTGAAAGCACAAAGCAGAAAGTAGGCAGATTCTGGTTTTGGGGGTAGATGCTCGAGAATTTCCAGGGGGACTCCTGAGGCTCGATCCCGCCTTTGCGTATGCCGAGCCTCCTTCCTCATGACCTTTGTCATGGGCGGAGTGCCTCACGCTGGCTCCAGGCAGTGATAGAATTCCAGTTGAGCTATTACAGATCCTCACTCAATATGCAATATGCCGGCTCCCGGCATCAGGCCTCGTCTCGAGGGGAAGACAAGGACTGCGCTCTCCTCTCGAGTCGCGACGCGGGTCTCTTGGAGCCCCCTGAGCGGCCTCAAGGGAGTCCAGCCTCCTCTTCCATTTGGAGAGAGGACCCGGGATTGCTCTCCAGGCCATGCAGGAAAAGAAGGCCCTCAGCTCGCGAGGACGGGGGCGTCTCAGGGGTTTCCTCGAGCTGCGGCGCCCGTGGGGGTTTTCTCCCGAGGCACGACGAGGATCTCAGGGAGCCTCTCGTGCGGCGGCAGGGAAGTCAAGTCTCCATGCGCGTGGAGAGGGGGAGCGCATCCTGGCTCTCGAGTCACGGGAGGGGACCAGGGCCTCGAGACGCGTTGAAGAAGGACTCTCGAGGTCTTTGTCGGGGGGCGGAGGGAAACCCTCGTTTCCCTCGCTTTCTGCCGGGGACCTTAGGGAACTTCCCAGGGTGCCTCTGAGAGGCGAGGGATCCTGTGGAGGTGGCGGGGCCCCTCGGGACTCCGCTGGGTCTGGCGCAACGGAAGAGGGCCTCACCTCGAGGGGAGGCAGCAAACTCAGGCTTCCTCTCCGTTTCGGACTCCGACCGCAGGGTCCCTGCAGAGTTGGGACAGGAGAGTCAGGCCTCGTCTTGTCTGAGGAAGGGAACCCCGCTGGCCTCTCGAGTTGCTCAGGGGGTCTCAGGCCCCTCGTCGAGCTGTGTGTGGAACCCGCGGGGCTTTGCGGACGATGCACGGGGGTGGCAGTGTCCCTTCTCGTTGTGCCTTCACCCACAGGGTTGCCTTCGAAGAGGGGTCCGGGCTTCGGGTACTTCTCAAGGGCGGACCGGGGAATCGGGGGCGTTCGGCATGTGGCCCCACCCACGTGGCTCGTCTCGAATTTCCTCGTGAGACCGGCCTCATCCTGAGGTGCGCCGGGAAGGCCGGGAACCCCTTCCAGACCACGCAGGGGAATCGCCTGTCCTGTCGCGATCAGGAGGGGAGAAGGGGCTCAGAGGAAGCGGTGCCGGGACCCTCGGTGTTCCCCTCGAGGGAACCCGGCGTGTCGGGGGACTTTTGGGGGTCGCAGGAAGGCTGTCAGGGACCGTTTCGCCCTTCAGGGCGGAACAGGGGACTTCGCTTGAGACGCCGTGGCGGGCAAGGGCCTCATCTTGCCAAGAGGTGGGAACCACGTGGTTTTTTTCGAGTTGCGGCGGGATTCTCGAGTTACGACGGGGATCTCAGCCTTCCCCTTGGGTTGGCCCTGGGAAGCCCAATCTTCCCCTCGGGTTGCGAGGGAAAGCTGGGGGTTGCGCTCGAGTCACTGCAGGGCCGAAGAGACCTCACCTAGGCGTGTGTCCGGGACCTAATATTCCTCTCCAGGGAAGGCAGGGATCTCGGGGTTGCATTCCAGGCTCCCCCGGGGAGTCAGGCCTCGTCTCGAGGGGAAGCCAAGGACTCCGCTCTCCTCTCGAGTCGCGACGCGGGTCTATTGGAGCCCCCTGAGCGGCCTCAAGGGAGTCCAGCCTCCTCTTCCGTTTGGAGAGAGGACCCGGGATTGCTCTCCAGGCCATGCAGGAAAAGAAGGCCCTCAGCTCGCGAGGACGGGGGCGTCTCAGGGGTTTCCTCGAGCTGCGGCGCCCGTCGGGGTTTTCTCCCGAGGCACGACGAGGATCTCAGGGAGCCTCTCGTGCGGCGCCAGGGAAGTCAGGTCTCCATGCGCGTGGCGAGGGGGAGCGCGTCCTGGCTCTCGAGTCACGGGAGGGGACTAGGGCCTCGAGACGCGTTGAAGAAGGACTCTCGAGGTCTTTCTCGGGGGGCGGCGGGAAACCCTCGTGTCCCTCGCCTCTGCCGGGGACCTTAGGGAACTTCCCAGGGTGCCTCTGAGAGACGAGGGATCCTGTGGAGGTGGCGGGGCCCCTCGGGACTCCGCTGGGTCTGGCGCAACGGAAGAGGGCCTCACCTCGTGGGGAGGCAGGAACCTCAGGCTTCCTCTCCGTTTCGGACTCCGACCGCAGGGTCCCTGCAGAGTTGGGACAGGAGAGTCAGGCCTCGTCTTGTCTGAGGAAGGGAACCCCGCTGGCCTCTCGAGTTGCTCAGGGTGTCTCAGGCCCCTCGTCGAGCTGTGTGTGGAACCCGCGGTTCTTTGCGGGCGATGCACGGGGGTGGCAGTGCCACTTCGCGTTGTGCCTTCACCCACAGGGTTGCCTTCGAAGAGGGGTCCGGGCCTCGGATCCTTCTCAAGAGCGGACCGGGGTATCGGGGGCGTTGGGAATGTGGCCCCACCCACGTGGCTCGTCTCGAATTTCCTCGTGAGACCGGCCTCATCCTGAGGTGCGCCGGGAAGGCCGGGAACCCCTTCCAGACCACGCAGGGGAATCGCCTCTCATGTCGCGATCAGGAGGGGAGAAGGGGCTCAGAGGAAGCGGTGCCGGGACCCTCGGTGTTCCCCTCGAGGGAACCCGGCGTGTCGGGGGACTTTTGGGGGTCGCAGGAAGGCTGTCAGAGAACGTTTCGCCCTTCAGGGCGGAACAGGGGACTTCCCTTGAGACGCCGTGGCGGGCAAGGGCCTCATCTTGCCAAGAGGTGGGAACCACGTGGTTTTTCTCGAGTTGCGGCGGCATTCTCGAGTTACGACGGGGATCTCAGCCTTCCCCTTGGGATGGCCCTGGGAAGCCCAATCTTCCCCTCGGGTTGGGAGGGAAAGCTGGGGGTTGCGCTCGAGTCACTGCAGGGCCGAAGAGACCTCACCTAGGCGTGTGTCCGGGAACTAATATTCCTCTCCAGGGAAGGCAGGGATCTCGGGGTTGCATTCCAGGCTCCCGAGGGGAGTCAGGCCTCGTCTCGAGGGGAAGCCAAGGACTCCGCTCTCCTCTCGAGTCGCGACGCGGGTCTCTTGGAGCCCCCTGAGCGGTCTCAAGGGAGTCCAGCCTCCTCTTCCGTTTGGAGAGAGGACCCGGGATTGCTCTCCAGGCCATGCAGGAAAAGAAGGCCCTCAGCTCGCGAGGACGGGGGCGTCTCAGGGGTTTCCTCGAGCTGCGGCGCCCGTGGGGGTTTTCTCCCGAGGCACGACGAGGATCTCAGGGAGCCTCTCGTGCGGCGCCAGGGAAGTCAGGTCTCCATGCGCGTGGCGAGGGGGAACGCGTCCTGGCTCTCGAGTCACGGGAGGGGACTAGGGCCTCGAGACGCGTTGAAGAAGGACTCTCGAGGTCTTTCTCGGGGGGCGGCGGGAAACCCTCGTGTCCCTCGCCTTCTGCCGGGGACCTTAGGGAACTTACCAGGGTGCCTCTGAGAGGCGAGGGATCCTGTGGAGGTGGCGGGGCCCCTCGGGACTCCGCTGGGTCTGGCGCAACGGAAGAGGGCCTCACCTAGAGGGCAGGCAGGAACCTCAGGCTTCCTCTCCGTTTCGGACTCCGACCGCAGGGTCCCTGCAGAGTTGGGACAGGAGAGACAGGCCTCGTCTTGTCTGAGGAAGGGAACCCCGCTGGCCTCTCGAGTTGCTCAGGGGGTTTCAGGCCCCTCGTCGAGTTGTGTGTGGAACCCGCGGGTCTTTGCGGACGATGCACGGGGGTGGCAGTGCCCCTTCGTGTTGTGCCTTCCCCCACAGGGTTGCCTTCGAAGAGGGGTCCGGGCCTCGGGTCCTTCTCAAGGGCGGACCTGGGAATCGGGGGCGTTCGGCATGTGGCCCCACCCACGTGGCTCGTCTCGAATTTCCTCGTGAGACCGGCCTCCTCCTGAGGTGCGCCGGGAAGGCCGGGAAACCCTTCCAGACCACGCAGGGGAATCGCCTCTCCTGTCGCGATCAGGAGGGGAGAAGGTGCTCAGAGGAAGCGGTGCCGGGACCCTCGGTGTTCCCCTCGAGGGAACCCGGCGTGTCGGGGGACTTTTGGGGGTCGCAGGAAGGCTGTCAGGGACCGTTTCGCCCTTCAGGGCGGAACAGGGGACTTCCATTGAGACGCCGTGGCGGGCAAGGGCCTCATCTTGCCAAGAGGTGGGAACCACGTGGTTTTTCGCGAGTTGCGGCGGGATTCTCGAGTTACGACGGGGATCTCAGCCTTCCCCTTGGGTTGGCCCTGGGACGCCCAATCTTCCCCTCGGGTTGTGAGGGAAAGCTGGGGGTTGCGCTCTAGTCACCTCAGGGCCGAAGAGACCTCACCTAGGCGTGTGTCCGGGACCTAATATTCCTCTCCAGGGAAGGCAGGGATCTCGGGGTTGCATTCCAGGCTCCCGCGGGGAGTCAGGCCTCGTCTCGAGGGGAAGCCAAGGACTCCGCTCTCCTCTCGAGTCGCGACGCGGGTCTCTTGGAGCCACCTGAGCGGCCTCAAGGGAGTCCAGCCTCCTCTTCCGTTTGGAGAGAGGACCCGGGATTGCTCTCCAGGCCATGCAGGAAAAGAAGGCCCTCAGCTCGCGAGGACGGGGGCGTCTCAGTGGTTTCCTCGAGCTGCGGCGCCCGTGGGGGTTTTCTCCCGAGGCACGACGAGGATCTCAGGGAGCCTCTCGTGCGGCGCCAGGGAAGTCAGGTCTCCATGCGCGTGGCGAGGGGGAGCGCGTCCTGGCTCTCGAGTCACGGGAGGGGACTAGGGCCTCGAGACGCGTTGAAGAAGGACTCTCGAGGTCTTTCTCGGGGGGCGGCGGGAAACCCTCGTGTCCCTCGCCTTCTGCCGGGGACCTTAGGGAACTTCCCAGGGTGCCTCTGAGAGGCGAGGGATCCTGTGGAGGTGGCAGGGCCCCTCGGGACTCCGCTGCGTCTGGCGCAACGGAAGAGGGCCTCAGCTCGAGGGGAGGCAGGAACCTCAGGCTTCCTCTCCGTTTCGGACTCCGACCGCAGGGTCCCTGCAGAGTTGGGACAGGAGAGTCAGGCCTCGTCTTGTCTGAGGAAGGGAACCCTGCTGGCCTCTCGAGTTGCTCAGGGGGTCTCAGGCCCCTCGTCGAGCAGTGTGTGGAACCCGCGGGTCTTTGCGGACGATGCACGGGGGTGGCAGTGCCCCTTCGTGTTGTGCCTTCCCCCACAGGGTTGCCTTCGAAGAGGGGTCCGGGCCTCGGGTCCTTCTCAAGGGCGGACCGGGGAATCGGGGGCGTTCGGCATGTGGCCCCACCCACGTGGCTCGTCTCGAATTTCCTCGTGAGACCGGCCTCCTCCTGAGGTGCGCCGGGAAGGCCGGGAACCCCTTCCAGACCACGCAGGGGAATCGCCTCTCCTGTCGCGATCAGGAGGGGAGAAGGGGCTCAGAGGAAGCGGTGCCGGGACCCTCGGTGTTCCCCTCGAGGGAACCCGGCGTGTCGGGGGACTTTTGGGGGTCGCAGGAAGGCTGTCAGGGACCGTTTCGCCCTTCAGGGCGGAACAGGGGACTTCCCTTGAGACGCCGTGGCGGGCAAGGGCCTCATCTTGCCAAGAGGTGGGAACCACGTGGTTTTTCTCGAGTTGCGGCGGGATTCTCGAGTTACGACGGGGATCTCAGCCTTCCCCTTGGGTTGGCCCTGGGAAGCCCAATCTTCCCCTCGGGTTGCGAGGGAAAGCTGGGGGTTGCGCTCGAGTCACCGCAGGGCCGAAGAGACCTCACTTAGGCGTGTGTCCGGGACCTAATATTCCTCTCCAGGGAAGGCAGGGATCTCGGGGTTGCATTCCAGGCTCCCCCGGGGAGTCAGGCCTCGTCTCGAGGGGAAGCCAAGGACTCCGCTCTCCTCTCGAGTCGCGACGCGGGTCTCTTGGAGCCCCCTGAGCGGCCTCAAGGGAGTCCAGCCTCCTCTTCCGTTTGGAGAGAGGACCTGGGATTGATCTCCAGGCCATGCAGGAAAAGAAGGCCCTCAGCTCGCGAGGACGGGGGCATCTCAGGTGTTTCCTCGAGCTGCAGCGCCCGTGGGGGTTTTCGCCCGAGGCACGACGAGGATCTCAGGGAGCCTCTCGTGCGGCGCCAGGGAAGTCAGGTCTCCATGCGCGTGGCGAGGGGGAGCGCGTCCTGGCTCTCGAGTCACGGGAGGGGACTAGGGCCTCGAGACGCGTTGAAGAAGGACTCTCGAGGTCTTTCTCGGGGGGCGGCGGGAAACCCTCGTGTCCCTCGCCTTCTGCCGGGGACCTTAGGGAACTTGCCAGGGTGCCTCTGAGAGGCGAGGGATCCTGTGGAGGTGGCGGGGCCCCTCGGGACTCCGCTGGGTCTGGCGCAACGGAAGAGGGCCTCACCTCGAGGGCAGGCAGGAACCTCAGGCTTCCTCTCCGTTTCGGACTCCGACCGCAGGGTCCCTGCAGAGTTGGGACAGGAGAGACAGGCCTCGTCTTGTCTGAGGAAGGGAACCCCGCTGGCCTCTCGAGTTGCTCAGGGGGTCTCAGGCCCCTCGTCGAGCTGTGTGTGGAACCCGCGGGTCTTTGCGGACGATGCACGGGGGTGGCAGTGCCCCTTCGTGTTGTGCCTTCCCCCACAGGGTTGCCTTCGAAGAGGGGTCCGGGCCTCGGGTCCTTCTCAAGGGCAGACCGGGGAATCGGGGGCGTTTGGCATGTGGCCCCACCCACGTGGCTCGTCTCGAATTTCCTCGTGAGACCGGCCTCCTCCTGAGGTGCGCCGGGAAGGCCGGGAACCCCTTCCAGACCACGCAGGGGAATCGCCTCTCCTGTCGCGATCAGGAGGGGAGAAGGGGCTCAGAGGAAGCGGTGCCGGGACCCTCGGTGTTCCCCTCGAGGGAACCCGGCGTGTCGGGGGACTTTTGGGGGTCGCAGGAAGGCTGTCAGGGAACGTTTCGCCCTTCAGGGCGGAACAGGGGACTTCCATTGAGACGCCGTGGCGGGCAAGGGCCTCATCTTGCCAAGAGGTGGGAACCACGTGGTTTTTCTCGAGTTGCGGCGGGATTCTCGAGTTACGACGGGGATCTCAGCCTTCCCCTTGGGTTGGCCCTGGGAAGCCCAATCTTCCCCTCGGGTTGCGAGGGAAAGCTGGGGGTTGTGCTCGAGTCACCTCAGGGCCGAAGAGACCTCACCTAGGCGTGTGTCCGGGACCTACTATTCCTCTCCAGGGAAGGCAGGGATCTCGGGGTTGCATTCCAGGCTCCCGCGGGGAGTCAGGCCTCGTCTCGAGGGGAAGCCAAGGACTCCGCTCTCCTCTCGAGTCGCGACGCGGGTCTCTTGGAGCCACCTGAGCGGCCTCAAGGGAGTCCAGCCTCCTCTTCCGTTTGGAGAGAGGACCCGGGATTGCTCTCCAGGCCATGCAGGAAAAGAAGGCCCTCAGCTCGCGAGGACGGGGGCGTCTCAGGGGTTTCCTCGAGCTGCGGCGCCCGTGGGGGTTTTCTCCCGAGGCACGACGAGGATCTCAGGGAGCCTCTCGTGCGGCGCCAGGGAAGTCAGGTCTCCATGCGCGTGGCGAGGGGGAGCGCGTCCTGGCTCTCGAGTCACGGGAGGGGACTAGGGCCTCGAGACGCGTTGAAGAAGGACTCTCGAGGTCTTTCTCGGGGGGCGGCGGGAAACCCTCGTGTCCCTCGCCTTCTGCCGGGGACCTTAGGGAACTTCCCAGGGTGCCTCTGAGAGGCGAGGGATCCTGTGGAGGTGGCGGGGCCCCTCGGGACTCCGCTGGGTCTGGCGCAACGGAAGAGGGCCTCACCTCGAGGGCAGGCAGGAACCTCAGGCTTCCTCTCCGTTTCGGACTCCGACCGCAGGGTCCCTGCAGAGTTGGGACAGGAGAGTCAGGCCTCGTCTTGTCTGAGGAAGGGAACCCCGCTGGCCTCTCGAGTTGCTCAGGGGGTCTCAGGCCCCTCGTCGAGCTGCGTGTGGAACCCGCGGGTCTTTGCGGACGATGCACGGGGGTGGCAGTGCCCCTTCGTGTTGTGCCTTCACCCACAGGGTTGCCTTCGAAGAGGGGTCCGGGCCTCGGGTCCTTCTCAAGGGCGGACCGGGGAATCGGGGGCGTTCGGCATGTGGCCCCACCCACGTGGCTCGTCTCGAATTTCCTCGTGAGACCGGCCTCCTCCTGAGGTGCGCCGGGAAGGCCGGGAACCCCTTCCAGACCACGCAGGGGAATCGCCTCTCCTGTCGCGATCAGGAGGGGAGAAGGGGCTCAGAGGAAGCGGTGCCGGGACCCTCGGTGTTCCCCTCGAGGGAACCCGGCGTGTCGGGGGACTTTTGGGGGTCGCAGGAAGGCTGTCAGGGACCGTTTCGCCCTTCAGGGCGGAAGAGGGGACTTCCCTTGAGACGCCGTGGCGGGCAAGGGCCTCATCTTGCCAAGAGGTGGGAACCACGTGGTTTTTCTCGAGTTGCGGCGGGATTCTCGAGTTACGACGGGGATCTCAGCCTTCCCCTTGGGTTGGCCCTGGGAAGCCCAATCTTCCCCTCGGGTTGCGAGGGAAAGCTGGGGGTTGCGCTCGAGTCACTGCAGGGCCGAAGAGACCTCACCTAGGCGTGTGTCCGGGACCTACTATTCCTCTCCAGGGAAGGCAGGGATCTCGGGGTTGCATTCCAGGCTCCCCCGGGGAGTCAGGCCTCGTCTCGAGGGGAAGCCAAGGACTCCGCTCTCCTCTCGAGTCGCGACGCGGGTCTCTTGGAGCCCCCTGAGCGGCCTCAAGGGAGTCCAGCCTCCTCTTCCGTTTGGAGAGAGGACCCGTGATTGCTCTCCAGGCCATGCAGGAAAAGAAGGCCCTCAGCTCGCGAGGACGGGGGCGTCTCAGGGGTTTCCTCGAGCTGCGGCGCCCGTGGGGGTTTTCTCCCGAGGCACGACGAGGATCTCAGGGAGCCTCTCGTGCGGCGCCAGGGAAGTCAGGTCTCCATGCGCGTGGCGAGGGGGAGCGCGTCCTGGCTCTCGAGTCACGGGAGGGGACTAGGGCCTCGAGACGCGTTGAAGAAGGACTCTCGAGGTCTTTCTCGGGGGGCGGCGGGAAACCCTCGTGTCCCTCGCCTTCTGCCGGGGACCTTAGGGAACTTCCCAGGGTGCCTCTGAGAGGCGAGGGATCCTGTGGAGGTGGCGGGGCCCCTCGGGACTCCGCTGGGTCTGGCGCAACGTAAGAGGGCCTCACCTCGAGGGGAGGCAGGAACCTCAGGCTTCCTCTCCGTTTCGGACTCTGACCGCAGGGTCCCTGCAGAGTTGGGACAGGAGAGTCAGGCCTCGTCTTGTCTGAGGAAGGGAACCCCGCTGGCCTCTCGAGTTGCTCAGGGGGTCTCAGGCCCCTCGTCGAGCTGTGTGTGGAACCCGCGGGTCTTTGCGGACGATGCACGGGGGTGGCAGTGCCCCTTCGTGTTGTGCCTTCACCCACAGGGTTGCCTTCGAAGAGGGGTCCGGGCCTCGGGTCCTTCTCAAGGGCCGTCCTGGGGAATCGGGGGCGTTCGGCATGTGGCCCCACCCACGTGGCTCGTCTCGAATTTCCTCGTGAGACCGGCCTCCTCCTGAGGTGCGCCGGGAAGCCCGGGAACCCCTTCCAGACCACGCAGCGGAATCGCCTCTCCTGTTGCGATCAGGAGGGGAGAAGGGGCTCAGAGGAAGCTGTTCCGGGACCCTCGGTGTTCCCCTCGAGGGAACCCGGCGTGTCGGGGGACTTTTGGGGGTCGCAGGAAGGCTGTCAGGGACCGTTTCGCCCTTCAGGGCGGAACAGGGGACTTCCCTTGAGACGCCGTGGCGGGCAATGGCCTCATCTTGCCAAGAGGTGGGAACCACGTGGTTTTTCTCGAGTTGCGGCGGGATTCTCGAGTTACGACGGGGATCTCAGCCTTCCCCTTGGGTTGGCCCTGGGAAGCCCAATCTTCCCCTCGGGTTGCGAGGGAAAGCTGGGGGTTGCGCTCGAGTCACTGCAGGGCCGAAGAGACCTCACCTAGGCGTGTGTCCGGGACCTACTATTCCTCTCCAGGGAAGGCAGGGATCTCGGGGTTGCATTCCAGGCTCTCCCGGGGAGTCAGGCCTCGTCTCGAGGGGAAGCCAAGGACTCCGCTCTCCTCTCGAGTCGCGACGCGGGTCTCTTGGAGCCCCCTGAGCGGCCTCAAGGGAGTCCAGCCTCCTCTTCCGTTTGGAGAGAGGACCCGGTATTGCTCTCCAGGCCATGCAGGAAAAGAAGGCCCTCAGCTCGCGAGGACGGGGGCGTCTCAGGGGTTTCCTCGAGCTGCGGCGCCCGTGGGGGTTTTCTCCCGAAGCACGACGAGGATCTCAGGGAGCCTCTCGTGCGGCGCCAGGGAAGTCAGGTCTCCATGCGCGTGGCGAGGGGGAGCGCGTCCTGGCTCTCGAGTCACGGGAGGGGTCTAGGGCCTCGAGACGCGTTGAAGAAGGACTCTCGAGGTCTTTCTCGGGGGCGGTGGGAAACCCTCGTGTCCCTCGCCTTCTGCCGGGGACCTTAGGGAACTTCCCAGGGTGCCTCTGAGAGGCGAGGGATCCTGTGGAGGTGGCGGGGCCCCTCGGGACTCCGCTGGGTCTGGCGCAACGGAAGAGGGCCTCACCTCGAGGGGAGGCAGGAACCTCAGGCTTCCTCTCCGTTTCGGACTCCGACCGCAGGGTCCCTGCAGAGTTGGGACAGGAGAGTCAGGCCTCGTCTTGTCTGAGGAAGGGAACCCCGCTGGCCTCTCGAGTTGCTCAGGGGGTCTCAGGCCCCTCGTCGAGCTGCGTGTGGAACCCGCGGGTCTTTGCGGACGATGCACGGGGGTGGCAGTGCCCCTTCGTTTGTGCCTTCACCCACAGGGTTGCCTTCGAAGAGGGGTCCGGGCCTCGGGTCCTTCTCAAGGGCAGACCGGGGAATCGGGGGCGTTCGGCATGTGGCCCCACCCACGTGGCTCGTCTCGAATTTCCTCGTGAGACCGGCCTCCTCCTGAGGTGCGCCGGGAAGGCCGGGAACCCCTTCCAGACCACGCAGGGGAATCGCCTCTCCTGTCGCGATCAGGAGGGGAGAAGGGGCTCAGAGGAAGCGGTGCCGGGACCCTCGGTGTTCCCCTCGAGGGAACCCGGCGTGTCGGGGGACTTTTGGGGGTCGCAGGAAGGCTGTCAGGGACCGTTTCGCCCTTCAGGGCGGAACAGGGGACTTCCCTTGAGACGCCGTGGCGGGCAAGGGCCTCATCTTGCCAAGAGGTGGGAACCACGTGGTTTTTCTCGAGTTGCGGCGGGATTCTCGAGTTACGACGGGGATCTCAGCCTTCCCCTTGGGTTGGCCCTGGGAAGCCCAATCTTCCCCTCGGGTTGCGAGGGAAAGCTGGGGGTTGCGCTCGAGTCAATGCAGGGCCGAAGAGACCTCACCTAGGCGTGTGTCCGGGACCTACTATTCCTCTCCAGGGAAGGCAGGGATCTCGGGGTTGCATTCCAGGCTCCCCTGGGGAGTCAGGCCTCGTCTCGAGGGGAAGCCAAGGACTCCGCTCTCCTCTCGAGTCGCGACGCGGGTCTCTTGGAGCCCCCTGAGCGGCCTCAAGGGAGTCCAGCCTCCTCTTCCGTTTGGAGAGAGGACCCGGGATTGCTCTCCAGGCCATGCAGGAAAAGAAGGCCCTCAGCTCGCGAGGACGGGGGCGTCTCAGGGGTTTCCTCGAGCTGCGGCGCCCGTGGGGGTTTTCTCCCGAGGCACGACGAGGATCTCAGGGAGCCTCTCGTGCGGCGCCAGGGAAGTCAGGTCTCCATGCGCGTGGCGAGGGGGAGCGCGTCCTGGCTCTCGAGTCACGGGAGGGGACTAGGGCCTCGAGACGCGTTGAAGAAGGACTCTCGAGGTCTTTCTCGGGGGGCGGCGGGAAACCCTCGTGTCCCTCGCCTTCTGCCGGGGACCTTAGGGAACTTCCCAGGGTGCCTCTGAGAGGCGAGGGATCCTGTGGAGGTGGCGGGGCCCCTCGGGACTCCGCTGGGTCTGGCGCAACGGAAGAGGGCCTCACCTCGAGGGGAGGCAGGAACCTCAGGCTTCCTCTCCGTTTCGGACTCTGACCGCAGGGTCCCTGCAGAGTTGGGACAGGAGAGTCAGGCCTCGTCTTGTCTGAGGAAGGGAACCCCGCTGGCCTCTCGAGTTGCTCAGGGGGTCTCAGGCCCCTCGTCGAGCTGTTTGTGGAACCCGCGGGTCTTTGCGGACGATGCACGGGGGTGGCAGTGCCCCTTCGTGTTGTGCCTTCACCCACAGGGTTGCCTTCGAAGAGGGGTCCGGGCCTCGGGTCCTTCTCAAGGGCCGTCCTGGGGAATCGGGGGCGTTCGGCATGTGACCCCACCCACGTGGCTCGTCTCGAATTTCCTCGTGAGACCGGCCTCCTCCTGAGGTGCGCCGGGAAGGCCGGGAACCCCTTCCACACCACGCAGCGGAATCGCCTCTCCTGTCGCGATCAGGAGGGGAGAAGGTGCTCAGAGGAAGCGGTGCCGGGACCCTCGGTGTTCCCCTCGAGGGAACCCGGCGTGTCGGGGGACTTTTGGGGGTCGCAGGAAGGCTGTCAGGGACCGTTTCGCCCTTCAGGGCGGAACAGGGGACTTCCCTTGAGACGCCGTGGCGGGCAAGGGCCTCATCTTGCCAAGAGGTGGGAACCACGTGGTTTTTCTCGAGTTGCGGCGGGATTCTCGAGTTACGACGGGGATCTCAGCCTTCCCCTTGGGTTGGCCCTGGGAAGCCCAATCTTCCCCTCGGGTTGCGAGGGAAAGCTGGGGGTTGCGCTCGAGTCACTGCAGGGCCGAAGAGACCTCACCTAGGCGTGTGTCCGGGACCTAATATTCCTCTCCAGGGAAGGCAGGGGTCTCGGGGTTGCATTCCAGGCTCCCCCGGGGAGTCAGGCCTCGTCTCGAGGGGAAGCCAAGGACTCCGGTCTCCTCTCGAGTCGCGACGCGGGTCTCTTGGAGCCCCCTGAGCGGCCTCAAGGGAGTCCAGCCTCCTCTTCCGTTTGGAGAGAGGACCCGGGATTGCTCTCCAGGCCATGCAGGAAGAGAAGGCCCTCAGCTCGCGAGGACGGGGGCGTCTCAGGGGTTTCCTCGAGCTGCGGCGCCCGTGGGGGTTTTCTCCCGAGGCACGACGAGGATCTCAGGGAGCCTCTCGTGCGGCGCCAGGGAAGTCAGGTCTCCATGCGCGTGGCGAGGGGGAGCGCGTCCTGGCTCTCGAGTCACGGGAGGGGACTAGGGCCTCGAGACGCGTTGAAGAAGGACTCTCGAGGTCTTTCTCGGGGGGCGGCGGGAAACCCTCGTGTCCCTCGCCTTCTGCCGGGGACTTTAGGGAACTTCCCAGGGTGCCTCTGAGAGGCGAGGGATCCTGTGGAGGTGGCGGGGCCCCTCGGGACTCCGCTGGGTCTGGCGCAACGGAAGAGGGCCTCACCTCGAGGGGAGGCAGGAACCTCAGGCTTCCTCTCCGTTTCGGACTCCGACGGCAGGGTCCCTGCAGAGTTGGGACAGGAGAGTCAGGCCTCGTCTTGTGTGAGGAAGGGAACCCCGCTGGCCTCTCGAGTTGCTCAGGGGGTCTCAGGCCCCTCGTCGAGCTGCGTGTGGAACCCGCGGGTCTTTGCGGACGATGCACGGGGGTGGCAGTGCCCCTTCGTGTTGTGCCTTCACCCACAGGGTTGCCTTCGAAGAGGGGTCCGGGCCTCGGGTCCTTCTCAAGGGCGGACCGGGGAATCGGGGGCGTTCGGCATGTGGCCCCACCCACGTGGCTCGTCTCGAATTTCCTCGTGAGACCGGCCTCCTCCTGAGGTGCGCCGGGAAGGCCGGGAACCCCTTCCAGACCACAAAGGGGAATCGCCTCTCCTGTCGCGATCAGGAGGGGAGAAGGGGCTCAGAGGAAGCGGTGCCGGGACCCTCGGTGTTCCCCTCGAGGGAACCCGGCGTGTCGGGGGACTTTTGGGGGTCGCAGGAAGGATGTCAGGGACCGTTTCGCCCTTCAGGGCGGAACAGGGGACTTCCCTTGAGACGCCGTGGCGGGCAAGGGCCTCATCTTGCCAAGAGGTGGGAACCACGTGGTTTTTCTCGAGTTGCGGCGGGATTCTCGAGTTACGACGGGGATCTCAGCCTTCCCCTTGGGTTGGCCCTGGGAAGCCCAATCTTCCCCTCGGGTTGCGAGGGAAAGCTGGGGGTTGCGCTCGAGTCACTGCAGGGCCGAAGAGACCTCACCTAGGCGTGTGTCCGGGACCTAATATTCCTCTCCAGGGAAGGCAGGGGTCTCGGGGTTGCATTCCAGGCTCCCCCGGGGAGTCAGGCCTCGTCTCGAGGGGAAGCCAAGGACTCCGGTCTCCTCTCGAGTCGCGACGCGGGTCTCTTGGAGCCCCCTGAGCGGCCTCAAGGGAGTCCAGCCTCCTCTTCCGTTTGGAGAGAGGACCCGGGATTGCTCTCCAGGCCATGCAGGAAGAGAAGGCCCTCAGCTCGCGAGGACGGGGGCGTCTCAGGGGTTTCCTCGAGCTGCGGCGCCCGTGGGGGTTTTCTCCCGAGGCACGACGAGGATCTCAGGGAGCCTCTAGTGCGGCGCCAGGGAAGTCAGGTCTCCATGCGCGTGGCGAGGGGGAGCGCGTCCTGGCTCTCGAGTCACGGGAGGGGACTAGGGCCTCGAGACGCGTTGAAGAAGGACTCTCGAGGTCTTTCTCGGGGGGCGGCGGGAAACCCTCGTGTCCCTCGCCTTCTGCCGGGGACCTTAGGGAACTTCCCAGGGTGCCTCTGAGAGGCGAGGGATCCTGTGGAGGTGGCGGGGCCCCTCGGGACTCCGCTGAGTCTGGCGCAACGGAAGAGGGCCTCACCTCGAGGGGAGGCAGGAACCTCAGGCTTCCTCTCCGTTTCGGACTCCGACCGCAGGGTCCCTGCAGAGTTGGGACAGGAGAGTCAGGCCTCGTCTTGTCTGAGGAAGGGAACCCCGCTGGCCTCTCGAGTTGCTCAGGGGGTCTCAGGCCCCTCGTCGAGCTGCGTGTGGAACCCGCGGGTCTTTGCGGACGATGCACGGGGGTGGCAGTGCCCCTTCGTGTTGTGCCTTCACCCACAGGGTTGCCTTCGAAGAGGGGTCCGGGCCTCGGGTCCTTCTCCAGGGCGGACCGGGGAATCGGGGGCGTTCGGCATGTGGCCCCACCCACGTGGCTCGTCTCGAATTTCCTCGTGAGACCGGCCTCCTCCTGAGGTGCGCCGGGAAGGCCGGGAACCCCTTCCAGACCACGCAGGGGAATCGCCTGTCCTGTCGCGATCAGGAGGGGAGAAGGGGCTCAGAGGAAGCGGTGCCGGGACCCTCGGTGTTCCCCTCGAGGGAACCCGGCGTGTCGGGGGACTTTTGGGGGTCGCAGGAAGGCTGTCAGGGACCGTTTCGCCCTTCAGGGCGGAACAGGGGGCTTCCCTTGAGACGCCGTGGCGGGCAAGGGCCTCATCTTGCCAAGAGGTGGGAACCACGTGGTTTTTCTCGAGTTGCGGCGGGATTCTCGAGTTACGACGGGGATCTCAGCCTTCCCCTTGGGTTGGCCCTGGGAAGCCCAATCTTCCCCTCGGGTTGCGAGGGAAAGCTGGGGGTTGCGCTCGAGTCACCGCAGGGCCGAAGAGACCTCACCTAGGAGTGTGTCCGGGACCTAATATTCCTCTCCAGGGAAGGCAGGGATCTCGGGGTTGCATTCCAGGCTCCCCCGGGGAGTCAGGCCTCGTCTCGAGGGGAAGCCAAGGACTCCGCTCTCCTCTCGAGTCGCGACGCGGGTCTCTTGGAGCCCCCTGAGCGGCCTCAAAGGAGTCCAGCCTCCTCTTCCGTTTGGAGAGAGGACCCGGGATTGCTCTCCAGGCCATGCAGGAAAAGAAGGCCCTCAGCTCGCGAGGACGGGGGAGTCTCAGGGGTTTCCTCGAGCTGCGGCGCCCGTGGGGGTTTTCTCCCGAGGCACGACGAGGATCTCAGGGAGCCTCTCGTGCGGCGCCAGGGAAGTCAGGTCTCCATGCGCGTGGCGAGGGGGAGCGCGTCCTGGCTCTCGAGTCACGGGAGGGGACTAGGGCCTCGAGACGCGTTGAAGAAGGACTCTCGAGGTCTTTCTCGGGGGGCGGCGGGAAACCCTCCTGTCCCTCGCCTTCTGCCGGGGACCTTAGGGAACTTGCCAGGGTGCCTCTGAGAGGCGAGGGATCCTGTGGAGGTGGCGGGGCCCCTCGGGACTCCGCTGGGTCTGGCGCAACGGAAGAGGGCCTCACCTCGAGGGCAGGCAGGAAACTCAGGCTTCCTCTCCGTTTCGGACTCCGACCGCAGGGTCCCTGCAGAGTTGGGACAGGAGAGTCAGGCCTCGTCTTGTCTGAGGAAGGGAACCCCGCTGGCCTCTCGAGTTGCTCAGGGGGTCTCAGGCCCCTCGTCGAGCTGTGTGTGGAACCCGCGGGTCTTTGCGTACGATGCACGGGGGTGGCAGTGCCCCTTCGTGTTGTGCCTTCACCCACAGGGTTGCCTTCGAAGAGGGGTCCGGGCCTCGGGTCCTTCTCCAGGGCGGACCGGGGAATCGGGGGCGTTCGGCATGTGGCCCCACCCACGTGGCTCGTCTCGAATTTCCTCGTGAGACCGGCCTCCTCCTGAGGTGCGCCGGGAAGGCCGGGAACCCCTTCCAGACCACGCAGGGGAATCGCCTCTCCTGTCGCGATCAGGAGGGGAGAAGGGGCTCAGAGGAAGCGGTGCCGGGACCCTCGGTGTTCCCCTCGGGGGACCCCGGCGTGTCGGGGGACTTTTGGGGGTCGCAGGAAGGCTGTCAGGGACCGTTTCGCCCTTCAGGGCGGAACAGGGGACTTCCCTTGAGACGCCGTGGCGGGCAAGGGCCTCATCTTGCGAAGAGTTGGGAACCACGTGGTTTTTCTCGAGTTGCAGCGGGATTCTCGAGTTACGACGGGTATTTTAGGCTTCCTCTTGGGTTGGCCCTGGGAAGCCCAATCTTCCCCTCGAGTTGCGAGGGAAAGCTGGGGGTTGCACTCGAGTCACTGCAGGGCCCAAGAGACCTCACCACGGCGTGTGTCCGGGACCTAATATTCCTCTCCAGGGAAGGCAGGGATCTCGGGGTTGCATTCCATGCTCCCCCGGGGAGTCAGGCCTCGTCTCGAGGGGAAGCCAAGGACTCCGCTCTCCTCTCGAATCGCGACGCGGGTCTCTGGTAGCCCCCTGAGTGGCCTCAAGGGAGTCCAGCCTCCTCTTTAGTTTGGAGACAGGACCCGGGATTGCTCTCCAGGCCATGCAGAAAAAGAAGGCCCTCTGCTCGCGAGGATGCGGTGTCTCAGGGGTTTCCACAAGCTGTGGCGCCCCTAGGGGTTTTCTCCCTAGGCACGACGAGGATCTCAGGAAGCCTCTCGTGCGGCGCCAGGGAAGTCAGGTCTCCATGCGCGTGGCGAGGGGGAGCGCGTCCTGGCTCTCGAGTCATGGGAGGGGACTAGGGCCTCGAGACGCGTTGATGAAGGACTCTCGAGGTCTTTCTCGGGGGGCGGCAGGAGACCCTCGTTTCCCTCGCCTTCTGCCGGGGACCTTAGGGAACTTCCCAGGGTGCCTCTGAGAGGCGAGGGATCCTGTAGAGGTGGCGGGGCCTCTCGGGACTCCGCTGAGTCTGGCGCAACGAATGAGGGCCTCACCCGAGGGGAGGCAGGAAGCCCAGGCTTCCTCTCCGTTTCGGACTCCGACCGTAGGGTCCCTGCAGAGTTGGGACAGGAGAGTCAGGCCTCATCTTGTCTGAGGAAGGGAACCCCGCTTGCCTCTCGAGTTGTTCAGAGGGCCACAGGCCCCTCGTCGAGTTGTGTGTGGAACCCGCGGTTGTTTCCGGACGATGCACGGGGGTGTCAGTGCCGCTTCGGGCTGTGCCTTCACCCACAGGGTTGCCTTCGAAGAGGGGTCCATCATCGGGTTCTTCTCAAGAGCGGACCGGGGAATCGGGCTCGTTCGGCATGTGGCACCACTCACGTGGCTCGTCTCGAATGTCCTCGTGTGACCGGCCTCCTCTTGAGGTGCTCCGGCAAGTCCGGGAACCCCTTCCAGACCACGCAGGGGAATCGCCTCTCCTGTCGCGATCAGGAGGGGAGAAGGGGCTCAGATGAAGCGGTGTCGGCACCCTCGGTGTTCCACTCGAGGGAACCCGGCGTATCGGGGAACATTTTGGGGTCGCATGTAGGCTGTCAGGTTCCGTTTCGCACTTCAGGGCGGAACAGGGGACTTCCCTTGAGACGCCGTCACGGGCAAGTGCCTCATCTTGCCAAGAGGTGGGAACCACGTGGTTTTTCTCGAGTTGCGGCGGGATTCTCATGTTACGACAGGGGATTACAGGCTTCCTCTTTTGTCGGCCCTGGGTAACCCAACCTTATATTCTACTGGCGAGGGAAAGCTGGGGGTTGCGCTCGAGTCACTGCAGGGCCAAAGAGACCTCATCTAGGCGTGTGTCCAGGACCTAATGCTCCTCTCCAGGGAAGACAAGGATCTCGGGGTTGCATTCCATGCTCCCCCGGGGAGTCAGGCCTCGCCTCGAGAGGAAGCAAAGGACTCCGCTCTCCTCCAGAGTCGCGACGCTGATATCTTGCTGCCCCCTGAGTGGCCTCAAGGGCGTCCAGCCTCCTCTTCACTTTTGAGAGAGGACACCTGATTGCTCTCCAGGCCAGGCAGGAAAAGACGGCCCTCACCTCGCGAGGACGGTGGCATCTCAGGGGTTTCCTCGAGCTGCGGCACCCGTGGGGGTTTTCTCCCGAGGCACGACGAGGATCTCAGGGAGCCTCTCGTGCGGCGCCAGGGAAGTCATGTCTCCATGCACGTGGCGAGAAGGAGCGCGTCATTGTTCTCGAGTCATGGGAGGGGACTAGGGCCTCAAGACGCGTTGAAGAAGGACTCTCGATGTCTTTCTCGGGTTGCAGCGGGAAACCCTCGTTTCCCCCGACTTTTGTCGGGTACCTGAGGGAACTTCCCAGGGTGCCTATGAGAGTTGAGGGTCGCTGTGGTGTTGGTGGGGCCTCTCGGGACTCCACTGGGTTTGTCGCAATGGATGAGGGCCTCATCTCGAGTGGAGTCAGGAACCTCAGTCTTCCTCTCCAATTCTGACTCTGATCGTAGTGTCCCTGCAGAGTTGGGACAGGAGAGTCAGGCTATGTCTTTTCTGAGGAATGGAACTCCGCTTGCCTCTTGAGTTGTTCATGGGGTTTCAGGCCCCTTGTCAAACTGTGTGTGAAATCTGAAGGTTTTTCCAGACGATGCATGGGGGTGTCAGTGACCCTTCGTTTTGTGTCTTCATCCACAGGGTTGCCTTCGAAGAGGTGTCCGGGCATTGTGTTCTTATGAAGAGCAGACTGGGAAATCGGGGTCGTTCAGCATTTGGCACCACCCACGTGGCTAATCTCGAATTTCCTCATGAAACCGGCCTCATCCTGAGGTGTGCCGCGAAGGTCATGAAACCCTTCCAGACAAAGCAGAGGATTCGACCCTCCTGTGGCGATCAGGAGGAGAGAAGTGGCTCAGATGAAGTGCTGCTGGGAACCTCGGTGTTTCCCTCAAGTGAGACAGGTATGTCGGGTAACTTTTGGGGTCGCATAACGCGTTCCAAGTACCGTTTCTCTCTTCAAATTGGAACGTGGGACTTCTCTTGGGGTGCTCCAGCGGGCAAGGGCCTCATCTTGGAATGACTGGGGAACCACTTGGTTTTTCTCTAGTTGCGGTGGGATATTTGAGTTACCATAGGGAATTCATGCTTCCTCTTGTGTTGGCCCACAAAAGTCTTATCTTCCATTCGAGATTCGAGGAAGAGCTGGAGGTGCGCTCTAGTCACTGAAGGCAAAAGAGACCCCACCAAGGCTTGTGTGCAGGACCTAATGTTCATGTCAAGGGGCGACAGGAATCTCGGGGTTGCATTCCAGACTCACCCTGGAGTCAGGCCTCGTCTCGAGGGGAAGCAAAGGACTCTGCTCTCCTCTCGAGTTGGACGGGTATGTCTTGGAGCCCACTGAGTGGCTTAAAGGGAGTCAAACCTCCTCTGGTGTTTGGAGGGAGGACACGGGATTGCTCTCCAGGCAATGCAGGAAATGAAGGCCCTCGTCTCCCGATGACTGGGGCGTCTCGTAGGTTTTCTCGAGCTGTGGCGCTAGTGTGGGGTTTCTCACGAAGTAAGACTGGGAGCTCAGTGAGCCTCTCACGTGGTGCCAGGGCAGTCAGGTCTCTATGCACGTGGTGAGAGGGAGCCCGTCATTGTTCTCGAGTCATGGTAGGGGAATTGGGCCTGAAAACGTGTTAAAGAAGGACTCTCGAGGTCTTTCTTGGGTTGCAGCAGGAAACCCTGGGTTCCATCGACTTGTGCCAGTGACCTCAGGAAGCTTCTCAGCGTGCCTCTGAGAAGTCAGGGTCACTGTGGAGTTGGGAGGGGCCTCTCGGAACTCCACTGGGTTTGGTGCAATGGAAGAGGGCCTCATGACAAGTTGAGGCAGGAACCTCAGGGTTCCTCTCCTGGCTTCGAATGCGCCGGATCTGACTCGGATCGCAGAGTCCCTGCAGAGCTGGGACAGGAGAGTCAGGCCTCGTCTTGTGTGGAGGAATGGAACTCCGCTTGACTCTCGCGTTGTTCATGGGGTGACAGGCCACTTGTCGATTTGTATGTGGAACTTGCGGGTTTTTCTGGACGATGCACTGGGGTGTCACTGCCCCTTCGTGTTGTGCCTTGTTCCACAGGATTGCCTTCGAGTTGGGTTCTGCCATCGGGTTCTTATCAAGAGCGGACCAGGGAATCGGGGTCTTTTGGCATGCCGCACCACCCACGAGGCTATGTCTCGAATTTCCTCGTGAGACTGGCCTCATCTTGATGTGCGCCAGGAAGGTCGGGAACGCCTTCCAGACAATGCAGGGGAATCGAACCTCCTGTCGCGATCAAGAGGGGAGAAGAGTCTCAGATGAAGTGGTGCCAGGAACCTCGGTGTTCTCCTCAAGTGAGACTGGTATGTCGGGGAACTTTTGGGGTCGCATCAAGGGTTCCAAGTAACTTTTCGCTCTTCAATACGGAACGTGGGACTTCTCTTGAGACGCTGTAGCGGGCAAGGGCCTCATCTTTCGATGACGGGGGAACCACGTGGTTTTTCTTGAGTTGGGGCGGGATTCTCGAGTTACAACCGGGAATTCAGGCTTCCTCTTCAACTGGCCCAGGGAAGTCCAGTTTTCATTCGAATTGTGAGTTAGAACTGGGGATTGCTCTCGAGACACTGCAGGGCCAAATAGACCTCATCTAGGCTTGTGTCCAGGACCTAATGTTCCTCTGCTGGGGCGAAAGCGATCTCAGCATTGCATTCTCGACTCACCCGGGGAGTCAGGCCTCGTCTCGAGGGGAAGCCAAGGACACCGCTCTCCTGTCAAGTCACGACGGGTATATCTTGGAGCTCACTGTGTGGCCTAAAATGAGTCAAGCCTCCTGTGGAGTTTGGAGAGAGGACTCAGGATTGCTCTCCAGGCCATACAGCAAAAAAAGGCCCTCATCTCGTGAGGACTGGGGCGTCTCGTGGGTATTCTCGAGCTGTGGCTCCAGTGTGGTGTTGCTCACGAGGTATAATGGGGAGCTCAGGGAGCCTCTCCTGTGGCTCCAGGGAAGTCAGGTTTATATGCGCGTGGCTAGGGGGAGCGCGTCATTGCTCTCGAGTCATGGTAGGGGAATGGCACCTCAAGACGCGTTGAAGAAGGACTCTCGAGGTCTTTTACGGGTTGGGGCAGGAAACCCTTGGTTCCCTCGACTTGTGCCGGTGATCTCAGGAAGGTCTAAGGGTGCCTCTGAGAAGTCAGGGATACTGTGCAGTTGGGAGGGGTCTCTCGGGACTCCACTGGGTTCGGTGCAATGGAAGAGGGCCTCATCTCGAGTGGAGGCAGGAAACTCATGTTTCCTCTCCTGACTTCCCCTGGGCCAGATGTGACTCGGATCGCAGTTTCGCTGCAGAGTTCGAACAGGAGAGTCAGGCCTCGTCTTGTGTGGAGGAATGGAACTCTGCTTGCCTCTCCAGTTGTTCACGGGGTGACAGGTCACTTCTCGAGCTGTGTGTGGTACCTGCGGGTTTCTCCGGACGATACCCAGGGGTGTCAGTGCCCCTAAGTGTTGTGCCTTCATCAAAAGGGTTATCTTCAAAGAGGTGTCCGGGCATCAGGATCTTATCAAGAGCGGACCGGGAAATCGGGGTCTTTTGGCATGTGTCACCATCCACGTGGCTATGTCTCGAATATCCTCGTGAGACCGGCCTCATCCTGAGATGCACCGGGAAAGGCGGGAACCCCTTCAAGACAAAACAGGGGAATCGACCCTCCTGTCGCGATCAGGAGGGGAGAAGGGGCCCAGATGTAGTGGTGCCGGGAACCTCGGTGTTCTCCTCGAGTCAGACTGGTGTGTCGAGGAACTTTTGAGGGCGCATCAAGGGTGCCAATACCGTTTCGCACTTCAAGACGGAACGTGGGACTTCTCTTGAGACGCTGTAGGGGGCAAGGGCCTCATCTTGGGATGACGGGGGAACCACGTGGCGTTTCTCGAGTTGTGGCGGGATTCTCGAGTTTCGACGGGGAATACAGTCTTCCTCATGTGTTGGGCCAGGGAAGTCCTATCTTCCATTCGAGTTTAAAGGGAGAGCTGGGGATTGCTCTCGAGTCACTGCAGGGCAAAATAGACCTCATCTAGGCTTGTGTCCAGGACTTAATGTTCGTCCCTAGGGGCGACAGGGATCTTGGGGTTGCATACCAGACTCACCCGGGGAATCAGGCCTCGTCTCGAGGGGAAGCAAAGAACTCCGCTGTCCTTTTGAGTCGCGATGGGTATCTCTTGGAGCCCACTGTGTGCCCTAAAGGGAGTCAAGCCTCCTGTGGTGTTTGGATAGAGGACTCGGGATTCCTCTCCAGGCCATGCAGGAAAAGAAGGCCCTCATCTCGCGATGATGGCGGCGTCTCGTGGGTTTTCTAGACTGCCGTGCTAGGGCCGGGTTTCTGACGAGGTACGAGAGGGAGCTCAGGGAGCCTCTCGTGTGGCGCCAGGGAAGTCAGGTCCCCATGAGATGGCTAGGGGGAGCTCGTCATTGCTCTCGAGTCATGGTAGGGTAATCGGGCCTCAAGACGGGTTGAAGAAGGACTCTCGAGGTCTTTCTCGGGTCACTGCATAAAACCCAGGGTTCCCTTGACTTGTGCCTGCGACCTCAGGGAGCTTCTCAGAGTGCCTCTGAGAAGTCAGGGATACTGTGCAGTTTGGAGGGGCCTCTCGAGACTCCTCTGCATTTGGTGGAATGTAAGAGGGACTCATCTCGAGTTGAAGCAGGAACCTCAGTGTTCCTCTCCATTTCTGACTCAGATCGCAAGGTCCCTGCATGTTGGTACAGGAGAGTCAGGCCTCGTCTTTTCTGGAGGATGGGACTCCTCTTGCCTCTCGAGTTGTTCTCGAGGTGACAGGCCACTTGTCGAGCTGTGTGTGTAACCTGCCCGTTTTTCCGGATGATGCACAGGTGTGTTAGTGCCCCTTCGTGTTGTACCTTCATACTCAAGGCTGCCTTCCAAGAGGTGTCCGAGCATCGGATTCTTATCAAGAGCGGACCGGGAAATTGGAGTCTTTCAGCAAGTGGCACCACCCACAAAGCTACGTATCGAATTTCCCCATGAGACCGGCCTCATCCTGAGTTGTGCAGGGAAGGTCGGGCCCCCTTGCAGACAAAGCAGGGGAATCGACCCACCGGTCACGATCAGGAGGGGAGAAGGGGCTTAAATGAAGTGGTGCCGGGAACCTCGGTGTTCCCCTTGAGTGAGACCGGCGTGTTGGGGGACTTTTGGGGTCGCATCAAGGGTGCCAAGTACCGTTTCGCATTTCAAGACGGAACCTGGGACATCTTTTGAAACGCTGTAGCGGGCAAGGGCCTCATCTTGCGATGACGGGAGAACCACGTGGTTTTGCTCGAGTTGCGGCGGGATTCTCGAGTTATGACCGGGAATTTAGGCTTCCTCTTGTTGGCCTTGAAATCCAATCTTCCATTCGGGTTGCGAGGGGGAGCTGGGGATTGCGCTAGAGTCACTGCAGGGCAAAAGAGACCTAATCTAGGCTTGTGTCCAGGATCTAACGTTGCTCTCCAGGGGCGACAGGGATCTCGGGTTTGCATTCCAGACTCATCCGGGGAGTCAGTTCTCACCTCGAGGGTAAGCAAAGAATTCCGCTCTCGTCTCGAGTCGCGATGGGTATCTCTTGGAGCCCACTGTGTGTACTAAAGGGAGTCAAGCCTCCTGTGGAGTTTGGAGAGAGGACTCGGGATTGGACTCCAGGCCATGCAGGAAAAGAAGGCCCTCATCTCGAGATGACGGTGGCGTCTCGTGGGTTTTCTCGAGCTGTGGCGCCAGTGTGGGGTGTCTCATGAAGTACCACGGGGATCTCAGGGAGCCTCTTGTGTGGCGCCAGGAAAATCCAGTATTCCATTCGAGTTGCAAGTTAGAACTGGGGATTGCTCTCCAGTCACTGCAGGGCAAAATAGACCTCATCTACGCTTGTGTCCAGGACCTAGTGTTCCACTACTGGGCCAACAGAGATCTCAGGGTTGCATTCTCGACTCACCCGGAGAGTCAGGCCTCGTCTTGAGGGGAAAAAAAGGACTCCGCTCTCCTGTCGAGTCGCGACGGGTATCTCTTGGAGCCCACTGCGTGGCGTAAAGGGAGTGAAGCCTCCTATGGAGTTTGGAGAGATGACTCGGGATTGTTTTCCTGGCCATGCAGGAAAAAAGGCCCTCATCTCGCGATGACGGGGGCATCTCGTGGGTTTTCTCCAGCTGCGGCGCCAGTATCAGATTTCTCACGAGGTACAACAGGGAGCTCAGAGAGCCTCTCGTGTGGTGCTAGGGACGTCAGGTCTCCGTGCGTGTGGTGAAGGGGAGTGCGTGATTGCTCTCGAGTCATAGTAGGCGAATCGGGCCTCAAGACGCATTGAAGAAAGACTCTTGAGGTCTTTCTCGGGTTGCGGCAGGGAACCCTGGGTTCCCTTGATTTGTGTCGGTGACCTCAGGCAACTTCTAAGGGTGCCTCTGAGAAGTCAGGGACACTGTGGATTTGGGAGGGGCCCTTCGTTACTCAACTGGGTTTGGTGCAATCGAAGAGGGCCTCATCTCGAATGGAGGCAGGAACGTCAGGGGTCCTCTCCATTTCTGACTAGGGTCGCAGGGTACCTGCAGAGTATGGACAAGAGAGTCATGCCTCGTCTTCTGTGGAGGAATGGATTTCCCCTTGCCTTTAGAGTTGTTCACGGAGTGACAGGCCACTTGTTGAGCTGAGTGTGGAACCTGCGGGGTTTTCCGGACGATGCACGGGGGTGTCAGTGCCCCTTCGTGTTGTGCCTTTATCCACAGGGTTGCCTTCAAAGAGGTTTCCGGGCATCGGGTTCTTTTCAAGAGCGTTCCGGAAAATTGGGGTCTTTCAGCATGTGGTACCACCCACGAGGCTACGTCTCGAATTTCCTCGGGATACTGGTCTCATCCTGAGGTGCGCCGGGAAGGTCGGGAACCCCTTGCAGACAAAGCAGGGGAATCGACTCACCGCTCGCGATCAGAAGGGGAGAAGGGGCTCAGATGAAGTGGTGCCGGGAACCTCGGTGGTCCCCTCGAGTGAGACCGGTATGTCACGGCACTTTTGAGGTCGCATCAAGGCTGCCAAGTACAGTTTCGCACTTCAAGACGGAACGTGGGAATTCTCTGGAGATGCTCTAGCGGGCAAGGGCCTCATATTGCGATGACGAGGGAAACACGTGGTTTTTCTCGAGTTGAGGCGGGATTCTCGAGTTACAACGGGGAATTCAGGCTTCCTCTTGTGTTGGCCCAGGAAGTCCAATCTTCCTTTCAACTTGTCAGAGAGAGCTGAGGGTTGCTCTCGAGTCACTTCAGGGCAAAGAGTCCTCATCTAGGCTTGGGTCCAGGACGTAATGTTCCTCTCCAGGGGCGACAGGGATATCGGGGTCGCATTCCAGTCTCACCCGGTGGGTCACGCCTCGTCTCGAGTGGAAGCAAAGGACTCCACTATCCTCTCGAGTCGCGACACGTAACTCTTGGAGCCCAATGAGTGGCCTAAAGGGAGTCAAGAGTCCTGTGTAGCTTCGACAGAAGGTTCACGCTTGATCTGCATACCATGCAGTTAAAGATGGCCCTCCTCTCGAGATGATGGGGGCGTCTCATGGGTTTTCTCGAGCTGCGGCGCCAGTGTGGGGTTTCTCACGAGATATGATGGGGAGTTCAGGGAGCCTCTTGTGCAGCGCCAGAGAAGCCTGACTCCATGCGTGTGGCCAGGCAGATCGCGTCATTGCTCTCGAGTCATGGGAGGGACTAGGGCCTCAAGAGGCATTTAAGAAGGACTCTCAAGGTCTTTCTTGGGTTGGGGCGGGAAACACTCGTTTCCCTCGACCTCTACAGGGGACCTTAGGGAACTTCCCAGGTGCCTCTGAGAGGTGAGGGATACTGAGGAGTTAGAGGGGCCTCTCGGGACTCCACTAGGTTTGACGAAATGAAAGAGGGCCTCATCTCGATTGGAGGCAGGAACCTCAGGCTTCCTCTCCATTTCTGACTCCGACCGCAGGGTCCCTGCAGAGTTGGGACAGGAGAGTCAGGCCTCGTCTTGTCTGAGTAATGGAACTCTGCTTGCCTCTCGAGTCGTTCAGGGGGTCTCAGGGCCCTTGACAAGCTGTGTGTGGAACCTGCGGGTGTTTCCAGAAGATGCATGGGGGTGTCAGTGCCCCTTCGTTTTGTGCCTTCCCCCACAGGGTTGCCTTCAAAGAGGTGTCCGGGCATCGGGTTCATTTCAAGAGCGGACCGGGAAATCGGGGTCATTCGGCATGTGGCACCAACCACGTGGCTCATCTCGAATTTCCTCATGAGACCAGCATCATCCTGAGGTGCGCCAGGAAGGCCGGGAACCCCTTCCACACAAAGTAGGGGAATCGATTCTCCTGTCGCGATCAGGAGGGGAGATGGGGCTCAGATGAAGTGGTGCCGGGACCCTCGGTGTTCCACTCGGGGGAACCCGGCGTTTCAGGGAACTTTAGGTGTCGCATCAAGGGAGCCAAGTACCGTTTCCCACTTCAGGACGGAACATGGGACTTCCCTGGAGACGCTGTAGCGGGCAAGGGCCTCATCCTGTGAAGACGTTGGAACCACGTCGTTTTTCTTGAGTTGCATCGGGATTCTCGAAAACGACAGGAATTTCAGGTCTCTCTTGGGTTGGCCCTGGGAAGCCCAATCTTCAATTCGAGTTGCGATGGAAAGCTGGGGGTTCTGCTCGAGTCACTACAGGGCCAAAGAGACCTCATCGAGGCGTGTGTCCAGGACCTAATATTCCTCTCAAGGGAAGACAGGGATCCAGGGTTTCCATTCCAGACTCCCCCGGGGAGTCAGGACTCGCCTGGAGGGGAAGCAAAGGACTCCGCTTTCCTCTCAAGTCGCGACACGGATCTCTTGGAGCCCACTGAGTGGACTCAAGGGTGTCGAGCCTCCTCTTCAGTTTGGAGAGAGGACTCGGGATTGCTCTCCAGGCCAGGCAGGAAAAGAAGGCCCTCATCTCGCGATGACGGGGGCGTCTCATGGGTTTCCTCAGGCTGCTGCGCCCATGGAGGTTTTCTCACGAGGCACGACGAGGACCTCAGGGAGCCTCTCGTGCGGCGCCAGGGAAGTCAGGTCTCCATGCGCATGGCGAGGGGGAGCTGGTCATCACTCTCGAGTCATGGGAAGCGGCTAGGTCCTCAAGAGGCGTTGAAGAAGGACTCTCGAGGTCTTTCTTGGGTTGCGGCGGGAAACCCTCGTTTCCCTCGACTTCTGCAGCGGACCTTAGCGAACTTCCAACGGTGCCTCTGAGAGGTGAGGGATGCTGTGTAGTTGGCAGGGCCTCTCGGGACTCTGCTGGATTCGGCGCAATGGAAGAGGGCCTCATCTCGAGGGGAGGCAGGAACCTCAGGCTTCCTCTCGGTTTCGGACTCTGACTGCATGGTCCCTGCAGTGTTGGGACAGGAGAGTCATGCCTCGTCTTGTCTGAGGAATGGAATTCTGGTTACCTCTCGAGTTGTTCCGGGAGTCTCAGGCCCCTTGTCGAGCTGTGTGTAGACCCTGCGGGTTTTTCCGGATGATGCACGGGGGTGTCAGTGCCCCTTCGTGTTGTGCCTTCACCCACAGGGTTGCCTTCGAAGAGGTGTCCGGGCATCGGGTTCTTATCAAGAGCGGACCGGAAAATCGGGGTCGTTCGGCACGTGGCACCTCACACGTGGCTAGTCTCGAATTTCCTCCTGAGACCGGCCTCATCCTGAGGTGCGCCAGGAAGGCCGGGAACCCCTTCCAGACAAAGCAGGGGAATCGACTCTCCTGTCGCGATCAGGAGGGGAGAAGGGGCTCAGATGAAGTGGTGCCGGGACCCTCGGTGTTCCCCTCGAGGGAACCCAGCGTGTCGGGGAACTCTTGCGGTCGCATCAAGGGTGTCAAGTACCGTTTCGCACTTAAGGACGGAATATGGGACTTCCCTGGAGACACCAGGAACTTCGGTGTTCCCTTGGAGTGAGACCGGTATGTTGGGGAACTTTGGGGTCGCATCAAGGGTGCCAAGTAGCATTTCGAACTTTAAGATGGAACGTGGGACTTCTCTTGAGACTCTAGCTGGCAAGGGCCTCATATTGGGATGAAGGGGGAACCACATGGTTTTTAAGACTTGAGGCTGAATTCTCGAATTACGATGGGAAATTCAGACTTCCTCTTGTGTTGACCGTGGGAAGACCAATCTTCCATTCAAATTGTGAGGGAGAGATGGAGGTTGCTCTCGAGTCACTGTAGGGCAAAATAGACCTCATCTAGGCTTGTGTCTAGGACAAAATGTTCCACTCCAGGGGCGACAGGGATCTCGGGGTTGCATTCCAAACTCACCCGGGGAGTCAGGCCTCGTCTCCAGGGAAGCAAAGGACTCCGCTCTCCTCTCGAGTCGCACCGGGTATTTCTTGGACCCAACTGAGGGGCCTAAATGGAGTCAATACTCCTGTGAAGTTTGGAGAGAGGACCAGGAATTGCTCTCCAGGTCAGGCAGGAAAAGAAGGCCCCCATCTCTCCTTGACGGGGGCATCTTGTGGTTTTTCTCAAACTGAGGCGCCAGTGTGGTTTTTCTCACGAGGTACGATGGGGTACTCAGGGAGCCTCTTGTGTGGTACTAGGGAAGTCAGTTTTCCTGCTTGTGGCGAGGGGAGCGCGTCCTTGCTCTGGAGTCATGGTAGGGGAATCGGGCATCAAGAGACGTTGAAAAAGGACTCTCCAAGTCTTTCTCGGGTTACTTCAGGAAACTCTGGGTTCCCTCGACTTGTGCCAGTGACCTCAGGTAGCTTCTCACGGAGCCTCTGAGAATTCAGGGATACTGTGGTGTTGGGAGGGGCCTCTCGGGACACCACTGAGTTTGGTTCAATGGAAGAGGGCCTCTTCTCTAGTTGAGGCAGGAACCTCAGGGTTCCTCTCCATTTCTGACTCCAATTGCAGGGTCCCTGAAGAGTTGGGACAGGAGAGTAAGGCCTCGTCTTGTGTGAAGGAATGCAACTTCACTTGCCTCTCGAGTTGTTCACGAGGTGACAGTCCACATTTGGAGCTGTGAGTGGAATCTGCGGGTTTTTCCAGACGACGCATGGGGATGTCAGTGTCCCTTCGTGTTGTGCCTTCATCCACAGGGTTGCCTTCGAAGAGATGTCCGGGCGTCAGGTTCTTATCTAGAGTGGACCGGGAATTCGGGATCTTTCAGCATATGGCACCAACCATGAGGCTACTTTTCGAATTTCCTCATGAGACCGGCCTCATCCGGAGGTTCGCGGGGAACGTCGGGAACCCCTTGCAGACAAAACATGGGAATCGACCCTTCTGTCGCGATCAGGAGGGGTGAAGGGGCTCAGAGGAAGTGGTGCCGTGAACTTTGGTGTTGCCCTCGAGTGAGACCGGTATGTCAGGGAACTTTGGGGGTCGCATCAAGGGTGCCAAGTACAGTTTTGTACTTCAGGATGGAACGTGGGACTTCTCTTGATACGCTGTAGCGGCCAAGGGCCTCATCTTGCGATGACGGGGGAGCCACGTGGTTTTTCTCGAGTTGCGGCGGGATTCTTGAGTTACGACGGGGATTTCAGGCTTCCTCTTGTGTTGGGCCAGGGAAGTCCAATCATCCATTCGAGTTGCGAGGGAGAGCTGGGGGTTGCGCTCGAGTCACGTCAGGGCAAAGGAGACCTCATCTAGGCTTGTGTCCAGGACCTAATGTTCCTCTCCAAGGGCCACAGGGATCTCAGGTTTGCATTCCAGACTCACCCAGGGAGTCAGGCCTCATGTCAAAGGGAAGCAAAGGACTCCGCTCTCCTTTCGAGTCGCGACGGGCACCTCTTGGAGCCCACTTTGTGGCCTAAAGGGAGTCAAGCCTCCTGTGAAGTTTGGAGAGAGGACTTGGGACTGCTCTCCAGGCCATGCAGGAAAAGATGGCCCTCATCTCGCGATGACGGAGGGATCTTGTGGGTTTTCTCGAGCTGCGGCGCCAGTGTGGGGTTTCACACGAGGTAGGACGGGGAGCTCAGGGAGCCTCTCGTGTGGTGCCAGGGAAGTCAGGTCTCCATGTGCGTGGCGAGGGGGAGCGCATTATTGCTCTCGAGCTATGGTAGGGGAATCTGACCTCAAGACGCATTGAAGAAGGACTCTCGAGGTCTTTCTTTGGTTGTGGCAGGAAACTCTTATTTCCCTCGACTTTTGCCGGTGGCCTCAAGGAGCTTCTCAGAATGCCTATGAGAAGTCAGGGATACTGTGGAGATGGGAGGCGCCTCTCGGGACTCCGCTGGCGTTGTCGCAATGGAAGAGGGCCTTATCTCGAGGGGAGGCAGTAACCTCAGGCTTCCTCTCTGTTTCTGACTCCGACCCTCCGACCTCAGGGTCCCTGCAGAGTTGGGAGCGGAGAGTTAGGCCTCGTCTTGTCTGAGGAAGGGAACTCCGCTTGCCTCTCGAGTTGCTCAGGGGGTCTCAGGCCCCTCTTCAAGCTGTGTGTGGAACCCACGGGTGTTTCTGGACAATGCACGGGAGTGTCAGTGCCCCTTCGTGTTGTGCCATCACCCACAGGGTTGCCTTCGAAGAGGTGTCCGTGCAACGGGTTCTTCTCAAGAGTGGACCGGGAAATCGAGGTCGATAGGCATGTGGCACCACCCCCGTGGCTCATCTCGAATTTCCTTGTGCGGACGGCCTCATCCTGAGATGCGCCGGGAAGGCCGGGAATCCCTTCCAGACCACGCAGGGGAATCGACACTCCTGTCGCCATCAGGAGGGGAGAAGGGGCTCAGATGAAGTGGTGTCGGGACCCTCGGTGTTTCCCTCGAGGGAACTCGGTGTGTCGGGGAAATTCTGGGGGTCGCATGAAAGGTGTCAGGTACTGTTTGGCACTTCAGGACAGAAACTGGGACTTCCCTTGAGACGCCATAGCGGGCAAGAGGCTCATCTTGCAAAGACGTAGGAACCACGTGGATTTCCTCGAGTTGCCGCGGGATTCTCGAGTTACGACGGGGATCTCAGGCTTCCCCTTGGGTTGGCCCTGGGAAGCCCAATCTTCCCCTCGAGTGAGAGGGAAAGCTGGGGGTTGCGCTCGAGTCACTGCAGGGCGCAAGAGACCTCACCTAGGCGTGTGTCCGGGACCTAATATTCCTCTCCAGGGAAGGCAAGGATCTCGGGGTTGCATTCCAGGCTCCCCCGGGGAGTCAGGCCTCGTCTCGAGGGGAAGCCAAGGACTCCGCTCTCCTCTCGAGTCGCGACGCGGGTCTCTGGGAGCCCCCTGAGCGGCCTCAAGGGAGTCCAGCCTCCTTTTCAGTTTGGAGACAGGACACGGGATTGCTCTGCAGGCCATGCAGGAAAAGAAGGCCCTCAGTTCGAGAGGACGGGGGCGTCTCAGGGGTTTCCTGGAGCTGCGGTGCCCATTGGGGTTTTCTCCCGAGGCACTACGAGGATCTCAGGGAGCCTCTCGTGTGGCGCCAGGGAAGTCAGGTCTCCATGCGGTGGCGATGGGGATCGAGTCCTGGCTCTCGAGTCACGGGAGGGGACTAGGGCCTCGAGACGCGTTGAAGAAGGACTCTCGAGGTCTTTTTCGGGGGGCGGCGGGAAACCCTCGTTTCCCTCGCCTTCTGCCGGGGACCTTAGGGAACTTCCCAGGGTGCCTCTGAGAGGCGAGGGATCCTGTGGAGGTGGCGGGGCCTCTCGGGACTCCGCTGGGTCTGGCGCAACGGAAGAGGGCCTCACCTCGAGGGGAGGCAGGAACCCCAGGCTGCCTCTCCGTTTCGGACTCCGACCGCAGGGTCCCTGCAGAGATGGGACAGGAGAGTCAGGCCTCGTCTTGTCTGAAGAAGAGAACCCCGCTTGCCTCTCGAGTTGTTCAGGGGGTCTCAGGCCCCTCGTCGAGCGGTGTGTGGAAGCCGCGGGTCTTTGCGGACGATGCACGGGGGTGGCAGTGCCCCTTCGTGTTGTGCCTTCACCCACAGGGTTGCCTTCGAAGAGGAGTCCGGGCCTCGGGTCCTTCTCAAGGGCAGACCGGGGAACCGGGGGCGTTCGGCATATGGCCCCACCCACGTGGCTCGTCTCGAATTTCCTCGTGAGACCGGCCTCCTCCTGAGGTGCGCCGGGAAGGCCAGGAACCCCTTCCAGACCACGCAGGGGAATCGCCTCTCCTGTCGCGATCAGGAGGGGAGAAGGGGCTCAGAGGAAGAGGTGCCGGGACCCTCGGTGTTCCCCTCGGGGCAACCCGGCGTGTCGGGGGACTTTTGGGGGTTGCAGGAAGGCTGTCAGGGACCGTTTCGCCCTTCAGGGCGGAACAGGGGACTTCCCTTGAGACGCCGTGGCGGGCAAGGGCCTCATCTTGCCAAGAGGTGGGAACCACGTGGTTTTTCTCGAGTTGCGGCGGGATTCTCGAGTTACGACGGGGATCTCAGCCTTCCCCTTGGGTTGGCCCTGGGAAGCCCAATCTTCCCCTCGGGTTGTGAGGGAAAGCTGGGGGTTGCGCTCGAGTCACCGCAGGGCCGAAGAGACCTCACCTAGGCGTGTGTCCGGGACCTAATATTCCTCTCCAGGGAAGGCAGGGATCTCGGGGTTGCATTCCAGGCTCCCCCGGGGAGTCAGGCCTCGTCTCGGGGGGAAGCCAAGGACTCCGCTCTCCTCTCGAGTCGCGACGCGGGTCTCTTGGAGCCCCCTGAGCGGCCTCAAGGGAGTCCAGCCTCCTCTTCCGTTTGGAGAGAGGACCCGGGATTGCTCTCCAGGCCATGCAGGAAAAGAAGGCCCTCAGCTCGCGAGGACGGGGGAGTCTCAGGGGTTTCCTCGAGCTGCGGCGCCCGTGGGTGCCGGGGTCCAGCCCCGGCTGATCCAGGGTCTTCGAAGGAGAGACGGCTAGGCGACCTATTCAAATGTTAATTAGATATAATTAAGAGGAATAGAATGAGGATAGCTCAGTAGGAAAATTCAGTGGAGAAAAGAAGCTGAGTGGCTTGGTTTACGCGGAAAATCAATCTAACCCGTGACACCAGGTTAGCTCTGACCACGGAGGCCGCAGGCGCCCTCTCGAATAGCGGAAGGTGCCCCACCTTAGACACCTTCTCGAGTGGGTCTTAGAAGCCCAGGCAAATAAATGGTCGCAGAGGACATCCACGCTCCAGATGGACACTCAGCTAGAAGTTAAAGGGAAGAATGACATGGGGAGACCAAGCGTTGGTGAGCAAGGCCCATAGCTTTATTTTCAAAAGGGGCTTTTATACCCTAAGTTACACATAGAGGACAATAGGGGATGCAAAATCAGCAGTCTTTGATGCTTATCAAAAACCAGGGTTTCTTTCCTGCAGATTTATCGTATACAAATGGTTTAGGTGATTTACATCATCTTCTGGCCAGAGGCCTATTAACATTTTATGACTCTTGACAAGGACTTATCAACAAAGACTTATTTTCTCTAAGAGTAATCATTTTAAGGTTTGGCGCCATCCTCCGAAGATAAGATTACGTTCCTATAGGGTGGATGTGTAATGGGTTTACAAAGGAAAGAATTTACTACCTTAAGGGTCTAAAGTTACTAACACCAAGGCCACTACTTATTTTTTCTACATACCAACTATATTAATTAATGCACATTCAAGGATACAATTCAAGGGATGTGAAAACTTGGCAACAAACATTGGCTCATCAATGAAATCTTTTACTAGTTTTATTCTGACAGTTTCTAATTCTCTGAGAGGCTCTAAGCTATTTGAATATCTTAAGCTTCCCGTGCCTCTGGAGGCTGGGAGACTGTAAACAATCGTATGCATAGCTGTAGGTGTTCGGGTAAACTTGTCAGGCGAGTTAGAGAGCCATCTGAGGGGTTTGGATTTAAACACTCCTAATTGCCCAGGAACTTTATTAATTGGAGCTGTAAGTTAACTCTTTGACAGAGAGAGTGAGATGGTGGTGGGGGACAGCCCCCAGTAAAGTCAGAGGCGAGAGCACAAAGCAATAAAGTAGGCAGACTCTGGTTTTTGGGGGGTAGATGCTCGAGAATATCCGGGGGCACTCCCGAGGCTCGATCCCGCCTTTGCGTATGCCGAGCCCCCTTCCTCATGACCTTTGTCACGAGTGGAATGTCTCTCGCCGGCTCCCGGCATCTCCCCCTTTTTTATTTCTTAAAACAGCCAGATGTAGCTCAGTCGCGAGCCTCTGAATGCTCTGCCGAAGAATCCTGACAATACAAGGAAGAATGAATATGAGAAGCAGAATTAAAACAGCCACAGTAACATAGCTAAGGAAGGTAGACTGCATATTTTTTCCTGAAATGTAGTTAGAGAAAGTATGGAAGAAATCATTTGCTGTTCCAGCGGCAGTAAAATCTAATCGGGAGTGTTCCATAGTTGCTATTTGATTGTGAAGTTTCCCTAAGTCTAGACCAATGTCAGAGCTGTTCCAGATACCTGAAATGTGGTTTTTAATCTTTTCCCATTCAAAATCTGTCTCATTTACTTTCAGGGGTGTTACACATATCCACCGATAGTCAGCATGACAGGACAATGCCATTTTCACCTTTAAAGCCTGCAATTCAGTCCCAATATGTATTACTGCTTCCTCTAGGGCGTCTACCCTCATTTCTAATTTCCTGTCTATAGCTTCCTGTGTTGCCAATGCTAAAGAAACATTTTTGGACATAGAATCAACATATTGAGCAGTATGTACTTGTTGAGTCAATGATATTGCTGTCACAGTAACAGAAGTGATTGCACTTATCAAAGCTGCTATTCCCAAGATAAGTAAGCCCACAAACCGTCGGGTTCGCATTAAATCCTGCAGTTGTTGTGATACAGCCAAACCGTAATTATCATACCAATAAGAATGCACAGACACAGGTATCATGAGATAGGGTGGGCGTTTCAACACAACAAAAGAACAAACATTATATTGGGGGGTCAAACAAGATGAAAGCACACATTGTTCACAACACCACTACCACAAAGGAGCAAACATTATATTGAGGGTTTAAACAAGATGAGCCAGGAAGCAGCTGCAGGCGTCGGCCCCGGGGAGCAGTGTCCCCAGCATCAGGAGGCAGAACGCGAGCGGCAAGCTGTGGGCCTCGGCGCTTAGGGCGGGCGGAGGGGCGGGGCTCGCAGCCTTGGGCTAGCCGCCGCGGCTTGGGCTCTCAGCGTTCCCCTCTCGCCGGCGGGAGCGCGCTGGTCTGGACTGCATTCCGCGGGCGCGCTTTCCTCTCTGGCCCTCACTCACCGCACAGACTTCTTTGCTCTAGGTCGCAGGGTGCAGCGAGAAGGGTACTGGGCGCTGCTGGCGGCGCGGAGGCGAGAGCTGGCTGGGGGAGGGGGAGCGAGCGAGTGCGCGCAGCGAACCTGGTGTTTGGGGAACGTGACATGACGAATTTGTCTGAGATTCAAATCGAAGAATCTGCATTCTGTAGAAATATACAAGCATACCCTCTCCCACAAGTTAGCAACACATCTGGCCTTTTTCACTCTCCAGTATTGGAGGTCTTTTTACTTGACCAGGGGCCGAGTCGTAGCCTGTAATTCAGGCATCTAGTGTCTCATCATTGTAGTCTGCCCCTGTGTGTTTACGTTTAAGTGATTAATTACAATTTGGACATAACTATTTGTCTAGCTGTTTACCTAGAGATATGAAATTTATACCTTGAACCAGCTGCATTTTGATGGTGAATTTTGTGAGAATTTTTGGCCTTATCAATCTTTTTATTTAAGTTTAAAACAAATACTTTAGTCAATGCATCTGCCAAAGCATTTCCTTCATGTAAAGGGCCGGGCAAGCTGGAATGGGCTCTATGTCCCACAAAATATTTTTTATCTCTGTGTTTAATCTTTCTGTAAATCAGATAACAAGGAGAAGATAGTAGTTTTATTTTTTGGAATATTAGCAGTTTCAATATGAGGAAACAACCCTACAATATATCAGGAGTCAGTCAAAAGATTAAAGGTGTGGTCTCCTAAATGTTGAAAGGCCTAAATAACTGCTTGTAACTCAGTCTTGACATTTTATTCCCTTGAATTAAAAGATCTTTTAAAGGCCTTGGAGCTGTAATTTCCTGCACCCAAAAGGCTAGATCACTAGATTCAAATGTTTTGTGGCTCTTATCTTGAGAAGTCAAGTTTTTTCTTTTCTGATAATAAGGTAAAAGCAAAAGCTATGTTACTCTTTAACCTTTATTAATTTATACAGTTTTGGTAGACAGTGAGATCAAGACTTTAATTTCTCAATATAATCAGAATCTACTACACCATGCACCACCGAAATTTCTTTTTTTCTTTCTTTCTTTTTTTTTTTTTATTTGAAAAGAAAGCGAGCTACGCCCCAGGACAAATCTTCCAAAGTCCTCGGGTATGGGGCCAGCCACTCCCGTTGGAATTGAAGTAAGCGGCACGTCAGGGGTTAATATTGTTGCTCAATCCTCTTGCCTTTTCTCCTAGCCTGGGTGAGACCCCCCCTGAGGGGGTTTTCTCCAAGGAGCACGCTCTGCATATTGTGTACTAAAAGCTCCTTTGTTTAAAAAACTTTTTATCTTCCTCAGGCTTAGGCAACTCTTTGAGAGGCTTTGGGGGCAAAGTGGGGAACTCCTGGGTCCTGGGAGGCACAAACGGAGGCGGTGGCAATCGCCTTAAATCAGAAAGTGGTGGATAAGTTTTTTAAAGGTTTGCGCAGAGGGGGAGGGAGCTCGCCAGGGCGCTCAGCCGCAGCGTCCTGTAAGCCCTCTCCTTCCTTGGGAGGTAAAGCACTTTCTCCCTCTTTTTTTTTTTTTCCAATAGCAGAAATTATGATCTGTGCAGAAAGTGGAGACTCACCACCATCCACCGCTATAGCCTCTCTCATAGGCTATTTAACAGCCTCATGACGGAGGTCCAGGACATGTCTAATCATAATACACAGAGCCAATAAACATTTGTCTATTCTTAGATGCAGAGAAACCCATTTTTTTTTGAGAATATTTTTATTTATTTTGTACCCTCTTTACCCTATCTAAACTGCAGAGGGGACTAAAAAAGAAGCCTCAAGGTGAGGATCAAATTTATCCTCGGGACTAGAGAAAACCCCTTTCCGGGAAACTCCTAGCGGAGGCCCTTTACCCCCACATGGAGGAGGAGGCATGGGGGGATGGGAGCGTCCCGTATTTCTCTTCTCCTGTTCTGGAGATCTTTTAACTGTTTGGTGACTAAATCTTACAGACTGTCTGATAAGGGATGTTTCCCTCAAGCTCCTAGGAACGGGTGGTCTGACAGGGGAAGTTTCTCTTAGGCCTTTTGGGGCATCATTGTTTAAGAGATGCCGATCTCCATCAGAGTGATATTTAGCTATTATCTCGCCTAAATTCTCTTTTTCTTTTGGGGAAGGCTGATCTTGTTTCTCATCCCTAACTTTAAGTTGTTCCTGAGTAGTCATGGCTGCTAACATTTTTCTTAGTTGCCGATAGTCAGGTGGGTCTTCATTTTTCTCATTTTCCTGAGGTTTAACTACAGTTTCGACCTCATTTTCCTCTTTAAAGGTTACTTTTTTAGATTCAGGGGCAGGTTTAGCCACAGCATTTTCTTCACTATCCCCTTTAAGATGTACTTTTTCTGAATCGGGGGCAGGGTCTAAGACATCTCTAATGATGTTCCATAAGGAAAAAGCGTCATTAAGGACATTTTCTGAGCCATGTTCGGCATGGTAAGTTTTTAGCTGTTTTCCTACTTTTTCCCAGACATCTAAGTTAACAGAGCCTTCGTCTGGGAACCAGGGACAGTGCTCTTGTACAAATGAAAAAAATGATTGAATGGCAGATTTTTTAACTTTGATTCCTCTTTTGTTTAATAACTGTAAGATTACTCCTATAAAGAGCTGTCTTTCATTTGATTCAGTGTTACCCATGTCAGAAAATTAAGTATAGTAAAAGATTTTGCTTTTAGCTATCAAAAGATCAGGCTTTTCTTTGGCCTTTTAACTTCAGAAACTGTTTTCTCTCTCTAAGTCTAACACTTTAACACTTTCAACACTTCCCACTCCTCTCGCCCTGTCTGTCCTACAGGGGGGTCCGCGGCACCCTTGAGTGGGGTCCTAGCCGTCCCGAACACTGGAAGGACATTAGGGCTGATGACCCAGATTGTCCCGGGGGGGGGGAACAGAAGGCTGGTGACCCAAACTGTTCCGAGGGGGGAGCAGTAGAGCTGATGACCCAAACTGCTCCGTGGGGGAACAAGAGAGCTGATGACCCAGTTGTTCCGAGAACGGGGGAGCAAAAGGGCTGATGACCCTAATTGCTTTGGGGAGCTTACCTTCGAAAAACCTGTTTCGGGCGCCACCTGCCGGGGTCCAGCCCCGGCTGATCCAGGGTCTTCGAAGGAGAGACGGCTAGGCGACCTATTCAAATGTTAATTAGATATAATAAAGAGGAATAGAATGAGGATAGCTCAGTAGGAAAATTCAGTGGAGAAAAGAAACTGAGTGGCTTGGTTTACGCGGAAAATCAATCTAACCCGTGACACCAGGTTAGCTCTGACCACGGAGGCCGCAGGCGCCCTCTCGAATAGCGGAAGGTGCCCCACCTTAGACACCTTCTCGAGTGGGTCTTAGAAGCCCAGGCAAATAAATGGTCGCAGAGGACATCCACGCTCCAGATGGACACTCAGCTAGAAGTTAAAGGGAAGAATGACATGGGGAGACCAAGCGTTGGTGAGCAAGGCCCATAGCTTTATTTTCAAAAGGGGCTTTTATACCCTAAGTTACACATAGAGGACAATAGGGGATGCAAAATCAGCAGTCTTTGATGCTTATCAAAAACCAGGGTTTCTTTCCTGCAGATTTATCGTATACAAATGGTTTAGGTGATTTACATCATCTTCTGGCCAGAGGCCTATTAACATTTTATGACTCTTGACAAGGACTTATCAACAAAGACTTATTTTCTCTAAGAGTAATCATTTTAAGGTTTGGCGCCATCCTCCGAAGATAAGATTACGTTCCTATAGGGTGGATGTGTAATGGGTTTACAAAGGAAAGAATTTACTACCTTAAGGGTCTAAAGTTACTAACACCAAGGCCACTACTTATTTTTTCTACATACCAACTATATTAATTAATGCACATTCAAGGATACAATTCAAGGGATGTGAAAACTTGGCAACAAACATTGGCTCATCAATGAAATCTTTTACTAGTTTTATTCTGACAGTTTCTAATTCTCTGAGAGGCTCTAAGCTATTTGAATATCTTAAGCTTCCCGTGCCTCTGGAGGCTGGGAGACTGTAAACAATCGTATGCATAGCTGTAGGTGTTCGGGTAAACTTGTCAGGCGAGTTAGAGAGCCATCTGAGGGGTTTGGATTTAAACACTCCTAATTGCCCAGGAACTTTATTAATTGGAGCTGTAAGTTAACTCTTTGACAGAGAGAGTGAGATGGTGGTGGGGGACAGCCCTCAGTAAAGTCAGAGGCGAGAGCACAAAGCAATAAAGTAGGCAGACTCTGGTTATTGGGGGGTAGATGCTCGAGAATATCCGGGGGCACTCCCGAGGCTCGATCCCGCCTTTGCGTATGCCGAGCCCCCTTCCTCATGACCTTTGTCACGAGTGGAATGTCTCTCGCCGGCTCCCGGCACGTGGGGGTTTTCTCCCGAGGCACGACGAGGATCTCAGGGAGCCTCTCGTGCGGCGCCAGGGAAGTCAGGTCTCCATGCGCGTGGCGAGGGGGAGCGCGTCCTGGCTCTCGAGTCACGGGAGGGGACTAGGGCCTCGAGACGCGTTGAAGAAGGACTCTCGAGGTCTTTCTCGGGGGGCGGCGGGAAACCCTCGTGTCCCTCGCCTTCTGCCGGGGACCTTAGGGAACTTCCCAGGGTGCCTCTGAGAGGTGAGGGATCCTGTGGAGGTGGCGGGGCCCCTCGGGACTCCGCTGGGTCTGGCGCAACGGAAGAGGGCCTCACCTCGAGGGGAGGCAGGAACCTCAGGCTTCCTCTCCGTTTCGGACTCCGACCGCAGGGTCCCTGCAGAGTTGGGACAGGAGAGTCAGGCCTCGTCTTGTCTGAGGAAGGGAACCCCGCTGGCCTCTCGAGTTGCTCAGGGGGTCTCAGGCCCCTCGTCGAGCTGTGTGTGGAACCTGCGGGTTTTGCGGACGATGCACGGAGCTGGCAGTGCCCCTTCGTGTTGTGCCTTCACCCACAGGGTTGCCTTCGAAGAGGGGTCCGGGCCTCGGGTCCTTCTCAAGGGCGGACCGGGGAACCGGGGGCGTTCGGCATGTGGCACCACCCACGTGGCTCGTCTCGAATTTCCTCGTGAGACCGGCCTCATCCTGAGGTGCGCCGGGAAGGCCGGGAACCCCTCCCAGACCACGCAGGGGAATCGCCTCTCCTGTCGCGATCAGGAGGGGAGAAGGGGCTCAGAGGAAGCGGTGCCGGGACCCTCGGTGTTCCCCTCGAGGGAACCCGGCGTGTCGGGGGACTTTTGGGGGTCGCAGGAAGGCTGTCAGGGACCGTTTCGCCCTTCAGGGCGGAACAGGGGACTTCCCTTGAGACGCCGTGGCGGGCAAGGGCCTCATCTTGCCAAGAGGTGGGAACCACGTGGTTTTTCTCGAGTTGCGGCGGGATTCTCGAGTTACGACGGGGATCTCAGCCTTCCCCTTGGGTTGGCCCTGGGAAGCCCAATCTTCCCCTCGGGTTGCGAGGGAAAGCTGGGGGTTGCGCTCGAGTCACCTCAGGGCCGAAGAGACCTCACCTAGGCGTGTGTCCGGGACCTACTATTCCTCTCCAGGGAAGGCAGGGATCTCGGGGTTGCATTCCAGGCTCCCGCGGGGAGTCAGGCCTCGTCTCGAGGGGAAGCCAAGGACTCCGCTCTCCTCTCGAGTCGCGACGCGGGTCTCTTGGAGCCACCTGAGCGGCCTCAAGGGAGTCCAGCCTCCTCTTCCGTTTGGAGAGAGGACCCGGGATTGCTCTCCAGGCCATGCAGGAAAAGAAGGCCCTCAGCTCGCGAGGACGGGGGCGTCTCAGGGGTTTCCTCGAGCTGCGGCGCCCGTGGGGGTTTTCTCCCGAGGCACGACGAGGATCTCAGGGAGCCTCTCGTGCGGCGCCAGGGAAGTCAGGTCTCCATGCGCGTGGCGAGGGGGAGCGCGTCCTGGCTCTCGAGTCACGGGAGGGGACTAGGGCCTCGAGACGCGTTGAAGAAGGACTCTCGAGGTCTTTCTCGGGGGGCGGCGGGAAACCCTCGTGTCCCTCGCCTTCTGCCGGGGACCTTAGGGAACTTCCCAGGGTGCCTCTGAGAGGCGAGGGATCCTGTGGAGGTGGCGGGGCCCCTCGGGACTCCGCTGGGTCTGGCGCAACGGAAGAGGGCCTCACCTCGAGGGCAGGCAGGAACCTCAGGCTTCCTCTCCGTTTCGGACTCCGACCGCAGGGTCCCTGCAGAGTTGGGACAGGAGAGTCAGGCCTCGTCTTGTCTGAGGAAGGGAACCCCGCTGGCCTCTCGAGTTGCTCAGGGGGTCTCAGGCCCCTCGTCCAGCTGCGTGTGGAACCCGCGGGTCTTTGCGGACGATGCACGGGGGTGGCAGTGCCCCTTCGTGTTGTGCCTTCACCCACAGGGTTGCCTTCGAAGAGGGGTCCGGGCCTCGGGTCCTTCTCAAGGGCGGACCGGGGAATCGGGGGCGTTCGGCATGTGGCCCCACCCACGTGGCTCGTCTCGAATTTCCTCGTGAGACCGGCCTCCTCCTGAGGTGCGCCGGGAAGGCCGGGAACCCCTTCCAGACCACGCAGGGGAATCGCCTCTCCTGTCGCGATCAGGAGGGGAGAAGGGGCTCAGAGGAAGCGGTGCCGGGACCCTCGGTGTTCCCCTCGAGGGAACCCGGCGTGTCGGGGGACTTTTGGGGGTCGCAGGAAGGCTGTCAGGGACCGTTTCGCCCTTCAGGGCGGAACAGGGGACTTCCCTTGAGACGCCGTGGCGGGCAAGGGCCTCATCTTGCCAAGAGGTGGGAACCACGTGGTTTTTCTCGAGTTGCGGCGGGATTCTCGAGTTACGACGGGGATCTCAGCCTTCCCCTTGGGTTGGCCCTGGGAAGCCCAATCTTCCCCTCGGGTTGCGAGGGAAAGCTGGGGGTTGCGCTCGAGTCACTGCAGGGCCGAAGAGACCTCACCTAGGCGTGTGTCCGGGACCTACTATTCCTCTCCAGGGAAGGCAGGGATCTCGGGGTTGCATTCCAGGCTCCCCCGGGGAGTCAGGCCTCGTCTCGAGGGGAAGCCAAGGACTCCGCTCTCCTCTCGAGTCGCGACGCGGGTCTCTTGGAGCCCCCTGAGCGGCCTCAAGGGAGTCCAGCCTCCTCTTCCGTTTGGAGAGAGGACCCGTGATTGCTCTCCAGGCCATGCAGGAAAAGAAGGCCCTCAGCTCGCGAGGACGGGGGCGTCTCAGGGGTTTCCTCGAGCTGCGGCGCCCGTGGGGGTTTTCTCCCGAGGCACGACGAGGATCTCAGGGAGCCTCTCGTGCGGCGCCAGGGAAGTCAGGTCTCCATGCGCGTGGCGAGGGGGAGCGCGTCCTGGCTCTCGAGTCACGGGAGGGGACTAGGGCCTCGAGACGCGTTGAAGAAGGACTCTCGAGGTCTTTCTCGGGGGGCGGCGGGAAACCCTCGTGTCCCTCGCCTTCTGCCGGGGACCTTAGGGAACTTCCCAGGGTGCCTCTGAGAGGCGAGGGATCCTGTGGAGGTGGCGGGGCCCCTCGGGACTCCGCTGGGTCTGGCGCAACGGAAGAGGGCCTCACCTCGAGGGGAGGCAGGAACCTCAGGCTTCCTCTGCGTTTCGGACTCCGACCTCAGGGTCCCTGCAGAGTTGGGACAGGAGAGTCAGGCCTCGTCTTGTCTGAGGAAGGGAACCCCGCTGGCCTCTCGAGTTGCTCAGGGGGTCTCAGGCCCCTCGTCGAGCTGCGTGTGGAACCCGCGGGTCTTTGCGGACGATGCACGGGGGTGGCAGTGCCCCTTCGTGTTGTGCCTTCACCCACAGGGTTGCCTTCGAAGAGGGGTCCGGGCCTCGGGTCCTTCTCAAGAGCGGACCGGGGAATCGGGGGCGTTCGGCATGTGGCCCCACCCACGTGGCTCGTCTCGAATTTCCTCGTGAGACCGGCCTCCTCCTGAGGTGCGCCGGGAAGGCCGGGAACCCCTTCCAGACCACGCAGGGTAATCGCCTCTCCTGTCGCGATCAGGAGGGGAGAAGGGGCTCAGAGGAAGCGGTGCCGGGACCCTCGGTGTTCCCCTCGAGGGAACCCGGCGTGTCGGGGGACTTTTGGGGGTCGCAGGAAGGCTGTCAGGGACCGTTTCGCCCTTCAGGGCGGAACAGGGGACTTCCCTTGAGACGCCGTGGCGGGCAAGGGCCTCATCTTGCCAAGAGGTGGGAACCACGTGGTTTTTCTCGAGTTGCGGCGGGATTCTCGAGTTACGACGGGGATCTCAGCCTTCCCCTTGGGTTGGCCCTGGGAAGCCCAATCTTCCCCTCGGGTTGCGAGGGAAAGCTGGGGGTTGCGCTCGAGTCACTGCAGGGCCGAAGAGACCTCACCTAGGCGTGTGTCCGGGACCTACTATTCCTCTCCAGGGAAGGCAGGGATCTCGGGGTTGCATTCCAGGCTCCCCCGGGGAGTCAGGCCTCGTCTCGAGGGGAAGCCAAGGACTCCGCTCTCCTCTCGAGTCGCGACGCGGGTCTCTTGGAGACCCCTGAGCGGCCTCAAGGGAGTCCAGCCTCCTCTTCCGTTTGGAGAGAGGACCCGGGATTGCTCTCCAGGCCATGCAGGAAAAGAAGGCCCTCAGCTCGCGAGGACGGGGGCGTCTCAGGGGTTTCCTCGAGCTGCGGCGCCCGTGGGGGTTTTCTCCCGAGGCACGACGAGGATCTCAGGGAGCCTCTCGTGCGGCGCCAGGGAAGTCAGGTCTCCATGCGCGTGGCGAGGGGGAGCGCGTCCTGGCTCTCGAGTCACGGGAGGGGACTAGGGCCTCGAGACGCGTTGAAGAAGGACTCTCGAGGTCTTTCTCGGGGGGCGGCGGGAAACCCTCGTGTCCCTCGCCTTCTGCCGGGGACCTTAGGGAACTTCCCAGGGTGCCTCTGAGAGGCGAGGGATCCTGTGGAGGTGGCGGGGCCCCTCGGGACTCCGCTGGGTCTGGCGCAACGGAAGAGGGCCTCACCTCGAGGGGAGGCAGGAACCTCAGGCTTCCTCTCCGTTTCGGACTCTGACCGCAGGGTCCCTGCAGAGTTGGGACAGGAGAGTCAGGCCTCGTCTTGTCTGAGGAAGGGAACCCCGCTGGCCTCTCGAGTTGCTCAGGGGGTCTCAGGCCCCTCGTCGAGCTGTGTGTGGAACCCGCGGGTCTTTGCGGACGATGCACGGGGGTGGCAGTGCCCCTTCGTGTTGTGCCTTCACCCACAGGGTTGCCTTCGAAGAGGGGTCCGGGCCTCGGGTCCTTCTCAAGGGCCGTCCTGGGGAATCGGGGGCGTTCGGCATGTGGCCCCACCCACGTGGCTCGTCTCGAATTTCCTCGTGAGACCGGCCTCCTCCTGAGGTGCGCCGGGAAGCCCGGGAACCCCTTCCAGACCACGCAGCGGAATCGCCTCTCCTGTTGCGATCAGGAGGGGAGAAGGGGCTCAGAGGAAGCTGTTCCGGGACCCTCGGTGTTCCCCTCGAGGGAACCCGGCGTGTCGGGGGACTTTTGGGGGTCGCAGGAAGGCTGTCAGGGACCGTTTCGCCCTTCAGGGCGGAACAGGGGACTTCCCTTGAGACGCCGTGGCGGGCAATGGCCTCATCTTGCCAAGAGGTGGGAACCACGTGGTTTTTCTCGAGTTGCGGCGGGATTCTCGAGTTACGACGGGGATCTCAGCCTTCCCCTTGGGTTGGCCCTGGGAAGCCCAATCTTCCCCTCGGGTTGCGAGGGAAAGCTGGGGGTTGCGCTCGAGTCACTGCAGGGCCGAAGAGACCTCACCTAGGCGTGTGTCCGGGACCTACTATTCCTCTCCAGGGAAGGCAGGGATCTCGGGGTTGCATTCCAGGCTCTCCCGGGGAGTCAGGCCTCGTCTCGAGGGGAAGCCAAGGACTCCGCTCTCCTCTCGAGTCGCGACGCGGGTCTCTTGGAGCCCCCTGAGCGGCCTCAAGGGAGTCCAGCCTCCTCTTCCGTTTGGAGAGAGGACCCGGTATTGCTCTCCAGGCCATGCAGGAAAAGAAGGCCCTCAGCTCGCGAGGACGGGGGCGTCTCAGGGGTTTCCTCGAGCTGCGGCGCCCGTGGGGGTTTTCTCCCGAAGCACGACGAGGATCTCAGGGAGCCTCTCGTGCGGCGCCAGGGAAGTCAGGTCTCCATGCGCGTGGCGAGGGGGAGCGCGTCCTGGCTCTCGAGTCACGGGAGGGGTCTAGGGCCTCGAGACGCGTTGAAGAAGGACTCTCGAGGTCTTTCTCGGGGGCGGTGGGAAACCCTCGTGTCCCTCGCCTTCTGCCGCGGACCTTAGGGAACTTCCCAGGGTGCCTCTGAGAGGCGAGGGATCCTGTGGAGGTGGCGGGGCCCCTCGGGACTCCGCTGGGTCTGGCGCAACGGAAGAGGGCCTCACCTCGAGGGGAGGCAGGAACCTCAGGCTTCCTCTCCGTTTCGGACTCCGACCGCAGGGTCCCTGCAGAGTTGGGACAGGAGAGTCAGGCCTCGTCTTGTCTGAGGAAGGGAACCCCGCTGGCCTCTCGAGTTGCTCAGGGGGTCTCAGGCCCCTCGTCGAGCTGCGTGTGGAACCCGCGGGTCTTTGCGGACGATGCACGGGGGTGGCAGTGCCCCTTCGTTTGTGCCTTCACCCACAGGGTTGCCTTCGAAGAGGGGTCCGGGCCTCGGGTCCTTCTCAAGGGCAGACCGGGGAATCGGGGGCGTTCGGCATGTGGCCCCACCCACGTGGCTCGTCTCGAATTTCCTCGTGAGACCGGCCTCCTCCTGAGGTGCGCCGGGAAGGCCGGGAACCCCTTCCAGACCACGCAGGGGAATCGCCTCTCCTGTCGCGATCAGGAGGGGAGAAGGGGCTCAGAGGAAGCGGTGCCGGGACCCTCGGTGTTCCCCTCGAGGGAACCCGGCGTGTCGGGGGACTTTTGGGGGTCGCAGGAAGGCTGTCAGGGACCGTTTCGCCCTTCAGGGCGGAACAGGGGACTTCCCTTGAGACGCCGTGGCGGGCAAGGGCCTCATCTTGCCAAGAGGTGGGAACCACGTGGTTTTTCTCGAGTTGCGGCGGGATTCTCGAGTTACGACGGGGATCTCAGCCTTCCCCTTGGGTTGGCCCTGGGAAGCCCAATCTTCCCCTCGGGTTGCGAGGGAAAGCTGGGGGTTGCGCTCGAGTCAATGCAGGGCCGAAGAGACCTCACCTAGGCGTGTGTCCGGGACCTACTATTCCTCTCCAGGGAAGGCAGGGATCTCGGGGTTGCATTCCAGGCTCCCCTGGGGAGTCAGGCCTCGTCTCGAGGGGAAGCCAAGGACTCCGCTCTCCTCTCGAGTCGCGACGCGGGTCTCTTGGAGCCCCCTGAGCGGCCTCAAGGGAGTCCAGCCTCCTCTTCCGTTTGGAGAGAGGACCCGGGATTGCTCTCCAGGCCATGCAGGAAAAGAAGGCCCTCAGCTCGCGAGGACGGGGGCGTCTCAGGGGTTTCCTCGAGCTGCGGCGCCCGTGGGGGTTTTCTCCCGAGGCACGACGAGGATCTCAGGGAGCCTCTCGTGCGGCGCCAGGGAAGTCAGGTCTCCATGCGCGTGGCGAGGGGGAGCGCGTCCTGGCTCTCGAGTCACGGGAGGGGACTAGGGCCTCGAGACGCGTTGAAGAAGGACTCTCGAGGTCTTTCTCGGGGGGCGGCGGGAAACCCTCGTGTCCCTCGCCTTCTGCCGGGGACCTTAGGGAACTTCCCAGGGTGCCTCTGAGAGGCGAGGGATCCTGTGGAGGTGGCGGGGCCCCTCGGGACTCCGCTGGGTCTGGCGCAACGGAAGAGGGCCTCACCTCGAGGGGAGGCAGGAACCTCAGGCTTCCTCTCCGTTTCGGACTCTGACCGCAGGGTCCCTGCAGAGTTGGGACAGGAGAGTCAGGCCTCGTCTTGTCTGAGGAAGGGAACCCCGCTGGCCTCTCGAGTTGCTCAGGGGGTCTCAGGCCCCTCGTCGAGCTGTTTGTGGAACCCGCGGGTCTTTGCGGACGATGCACGGGGGTGGCAGTGCCCCTTCGTGTTGTGCCTTCACCCACAGGGTTGCCTTCGAAGAGGGGTCCGGGCCTCGGGTCCTTCTCAAGGGCCGTCCTGGGGAATCGGGGGCGTTCGGCATGTGACCCCACCCACATGGCTCGTCTCGAATTTCCTCGTGAGACCGGCCTCCTCCTGAGGTGCGCCGGGAAGGCTGGGAACCCCTTCCACACCACGCAGCGGAATCGCCTCTCCTGTCGCGATCAGGAGGGGAGAAGGGGCTCAGAGGAAGCGGTGCCGGGACCCTCGGTGTTCCCCTCGAGGGAACCCGGCGTGTCGGGGGACTTTTGGGGGTCGCAGGAAGGCTGTCAGGGACCGTTTCGCCCTTCAGGGCGGAACAGGGGACTTCCCTTGAGACGCCGTGGCGGGCAAGGGCCTCATCTTGCCAAGAGGTGGGAACCACGTGGTTTTTCTCGAGTTGCGGCGGGATTCTCGAGTTACGACGGGGATCTCAGCCTTCCCCTTGGGTTGGCCCTGGGAAGCCCAATCTTCCCCTCGGGTTGCGAGGGAAAGCTGGGGGTTGCGCTCGAGTCACTGCAGGGCCGAAGAGACCTCACCTAGGCGTGTGTCCGGGACCTAATATTCCTCTCCAGGGAAGGCAGGGGTCTCGGGGTTGCATTCCAGGCTCCCCCGGGGAGTCAGGCCTCGTCTCGAGGGGAAGCCAAGGACTCCGGTCTCCTCTCGAGTCGCGACGCGGGTCTCTTGGAGCCCCCTGAGCGGCCTCAAGGGAGTCCAGCCTCCTCTTCCGTTTGGAGAGAGGACCCGGGATTGCTCTCCAGGCCATGCAGGAAGAGAAGGCCCTCAGCTCGCGAGGACGGGGGCGTCTCAGGGGTTTCCTCGAGCTGCGGCGCCCGTGGGGGTTTTCTCCCGAGGCACGACGAGGATCTCAGGGAGCCTCTCGTGCGGCGCCAGGGAAGTCAGGTCTCCATGCGCGTGGCGAGGGGGAGCGCGTCCTGGCTCTCGAGTCACGGGAGGGGACTAGGGCCTCGAGACGCGTTGAAGAAGGACTCTCGAGGTCTTTCTCGGGGGGCGGCGGGAAACCCTCGTGTCCCTCGCCTTCTGCCGGGGACTTTAGGGAACTTCCCAGGGTGCCTCTGAGAGGCGAGGGATCCTGTGGAGGTGGCGGGGCCCCTCGGGACTCCGCTGGGTCTGGCGCAACGGAAGAGGGCCTCACCTCGAGGGGAGGCAGGAACCTCAGGCTTCCTCTCCGTTTCGGACTCCGACGGCAGGGTCCCTGCAGAGTTGGGACAGGAGAGTCAGGCCTCGTCTTGTGTGAGGAAGGGAACCCCGCTGGCCTCTCGAGTTGCTCAGGGGGTCTCAGGCCCCTCGTCGAGCTGCGTGTGGAACCCGCGGGTCTTTGCGGACGATGCACGGGGGTGGCAGTGCCCCTTCGTGTTGTGCCTTCACCCACAGGGTTGCCTTCGAAGAGGGGTCCGGGCCTCGGGTCCTTCTCAAGGGCGGACCGGGGAATCGGGGGCGTTCGGCATGTGGCCCCACCCACGTGGCTCGTCTCGAATTTCCTCGTGAGACCGGCCTCCTCCTGAGGTGCGCCGGGAAGGCCGGGAACCCCTTCCAGACCACAAAGGGGAATCGCCTCTCCTGTCGCGATCAGGAGGGGAGAAGGGGCTCAGAGGAAGCGGTGCCGGGACCCTCGGTGTTCCCCTCGAGGGAACCCGGCGTGTCGGGGGACTTTTGGGGGTCGCAGGAAGGCTGTCAGGGACCGTTTCGCCCTTCAGGGCGGAACAGGGGACTTCCCTTGAGACGCCGTGGCGGGCAAGGGCCTCATCTTGCCAAGAGGTGGGAACCACGTGGTTTTTCTCGAGTTGCGGCGGGATTCTCGAGTTACGACGGGGATCTCAGCCTTCCCCTTGGGTTGGCCCTGGGAAGCCCAATCTTCCCCTCGGGTTGCGAGGGAAAGCTGGGGGTTGCGCTCGAGTCACTGCAGGGCCGAAGAGACCTCACCTAGGCGTGTGTCCGGGACCTAATATTCCTCTCCAGGGAAGGCAGGGGTCTCGGGGTTGCATTCCAGGCTCCCCCGGGGAGTCAGGCCTCGTCTCGAGGGGAAGCCAAGGACTCCGGTCTCCTCTCGAGTCGCGACGCGGGTCTCTTGGAGCCCCCTGAGCGGCCTCAAGGGAGTCCAGCCTCCTCTTCCGTTTGGAGAGAGGACCCGGGATTGCTCTCCAGGCCATGCAGGAAGAGAAGGCCCTCAGCTCGCGAGGACGGGGGCGTCTCAGGGGTTTCCTCGAGCTGCGGCGCCCGTGGGGGTTTTCTCCCGAGGCACGACGAGGATCTCAGGGAGCCTCTAGTGCGGCGCCAGGGAAGTCAGGTCTCCATGCGCGTGGCGAGGGGGAGCGCGTCCTGGCTCTCGAGTCACGGGAGGGGACTAGGGCCTCGAGACGCGTTGAAGAAGGACTCTCGAGGTCTTTCTCGGGGGGCGGCGGGAAACCCTCGTGTCCCTCGCCTTCTGCCGGGGACCTTAGGGAACTTCCCAGGGTGCCTCTGAGAGGCGAGGGATCCTGTGGAGGTGGCGGGGCCCCTCGGGACTCCGCTGAGTCTGGCGCAACGGAAGAGGGCCTCACCTCGAGGGGAGGCAGGAACCTCAGGCTTCCTCTCCGTTTCGGACTCCGACCGCAGGGTCCCTGCAGAGTTGGGACAGGAGAGTCAGGCCTCGTCTTGTCTGAGGAAGGGAACCCCGCTGGCCTCTCGAGTTGCTCAGGGGGTCTCAGGCCCCTCGTCGAGCTGCGTGTGGAACCCGCGGGTCTTTGCGGACGATGCACGGGGGTGGCAGTGCCCCTTCGTGTTGTGCCTTCACCCACAGGGTTGCCTTCGAAGAGGGGTCCGGGCCTCGGATCCTTCTCCAGGGCGGACCGGGGAATCGGGGGCGTTCGGCATGTGGCCCCACCCACGTGGCTCGTCTCGAATTTCCTCGTGAGACCGGCCTCCTCCTGAGGTGCGCCGGGAAGGCCGGGAACCCCTTCCAGACCACGCAGGGGAATCGCCTCTCCTGTCGCGATCAGGAGGGGAGAAGGGGCTCAGAGGAAGCGGTGCCGGGACCCTCGGTGTTCCCCTCGAGGGAACCCGGCGTGTCGGGGGACTTTTGGGGGTCGCAGGAAGGCTGTCAGGGACCGTTTCGCCCTTCAGGGCGGAACAGGGGGCTTCCCTTGAGACGCCGTGGCGGGCAAGGGCCTCATCTTGCCAAGAGGTGGGAACCACGTGGTTTTTCTCGAGTTGCGGCGGGATTCTCGAGTTACGACGGGGATCTCAGCCTTCCCCTTGGGTTGGCCCTGGGAAGCCCAATCTTCCCCTCGGGTTGCGAGGGAAAGCTGGGGGTTGCGCTCGAGTCACCGCAGGGCCGAAGAGACCTCACCTAGGAGTGTGTCCGGGACCTAATATTCCTCTCCAGGGAAGGCAGGGATCTCGGGGTTGCATTCCAGGCTCCCCCGGGGAGTCAGGCCTCGTCTCGAGGGGAAGCCAAGGACTCCGCTCTCCTCTCGAGTCGCGACGCGGGTCTCTTGGAGCCCCCTGAGCGGCCTCAAAGGAGTCCAGCCTCCTCTTCCGTTTGGAGAGAGGACCCGGGATTGCTCTCCAGGCCATGCAGGAAAAGAAGGCCCTCAGCTCGCGAGGACGGGGGAGTCTCAGGGGTTTCCTCGAGCTGCGGCGCCCGTGGGGGTTTTCTCCCGAGGCACGACGAGGATCTCAGGGAGCCTCTCGTGCGGCGCCAGGGAAGTCAGGTCTCCATGCGCGTGGCGAGGGGGAGCGCGTCCTGGCTCTCGAGTCACGGGAGGGGACTAGGGCCTCGAGACGCGTTGAAGAAGGACTCTCGAGGTCTTTCTCGGGGGGCGGCGGGAAACCCTCCTGTCCCTCGCCTTCTGCCGGGGACCTTAGGGAACTTGCCAGGGTGCCTCTGAGAGGCGAGGGATCCTGTGGAGGTGGCGGGGCCCCTCGGGACTCCGCTGGGTCTGGCGCAACGGAAGAGGGCCTCACCTCGAGGGCAGGCAGGAAACTCAGGCTTCCTCTCCGTTTCGGACTCCGACCGCAGGGTCCCTGCAGAGTTGGGACAGGAGAGTCAGGCCTCGTCTTGTCTGAGGAAGGGAACCCCGCTGGCCTCTCGAGTTGCTCAGGGGGTCTCAGGCCCCTCGTCGAGCTGTGTGTGGAACCCGCGGGTCTTTGCGTACGATGCACGGGGGTGGCAGTGCCCCTTCGTGTTGTGCCTTCACCCACAGGGTTGCCTTCGAAGAGGGGTCCGGGCCTCGGGTCCTTCTCAAGGGCGGACCGGGGAACCGAGAGCGTTCGGCATGTGGCCCCACCCACGTGGCTCGTCTCGAATTTCCTCGTGAGACCGGCCTCATCCTGAGGTGCGCCGGGAAGGCCGGGAACCCCTTCCAGACCACGCAGGGGAATCGCCTCTCCTGTCGCGATCAGGAGGGGAGAAGGGGCTCAGAGGAAGCGGTGCCGGGACCCTCGGTGTTCCCCTCGGGGGACCCCGGCGTGTCGGGGGACTTTTGGGGGTCGCAGGAAGGCTGTCAGGGACCGTTTCGCCCTTCAGGGCGGAACAGGGGACTTCCCTTGAGACGCCGTGGCGGGCAAGGGCCTCATCTTGCGAAGAGTTGGGAACCACGTGGTTTTTCTCGAGTTGCAGCGGGATTCTCGAGTTACGACGGGTATTTTAGGCTTCCTCTTGGGTTGGCCCTGGGAAGCCCAATCTTCCCCTCGAGTTGCGAGGGAAAGCTGGGGGTTGCACTCGAGTCACTGCAGGGCCCAAGAGACCTCACCACGGCGTGTGTCCGGGACCTAATATTCCTCTCCAGGGAAGGCAGGGATCTCGGGGTTGCATTCCATGCTCCCCCGGGGAGTCAGGCCTCGTCTCGAGGGGAAGCCAAGGACTCCGCTCTCCTCTCGAATCGCGACGCGGGTCTCTGGTAGCCCCCTGAGTGGCCTCAAGGGAGTCCAGCCTCCTCTTTAGTTTGGAGACAGGACCCGGGATTGCTCTCCAGGCCATGCAGAAAAAGAAGGCCCTCTGCTCGCGAGGATGCGGTGTCTCAGGGGTTTCCACAAGCTGTGGCGCCCCTAGGGGTTTTCTCCCTAGGCACGACGAGGATCTCAGGAAGCCTCTCGTGCGGCGCCAGGGAAGTCAGGTCTCCATGCGCGTGGCGAGGGGGAGCGCGTCCTGGCTCTCGAGTCATGGGAGGGGACTAGGGCCTCGAGACGCGTTGATGAAGGACTCTCGAGGTCTTTCTCGGGGGGCGGCAGGAGACCCTCGTTTCCCTCGCCTTCTGCCGGGGACCTTAGGGAACTTCCCAGGGTGCCTCTGAGAGGCGAGGGATCCTGTAGAGGTGGCGGGGCCTCTCGGGACTCCGCTGAGTCTGGCGCAACGAATGAGGGCCTCACCCGAGGGGAGGCAGGAAGCCCAGGCTTCCTCTCCGTTTCGGACTCCGACCGTAGGGTCCCTGCAGAGTTGGGACAGGAGAGTCAGGCCTCATCTTGTCTGAGGAAGGGAACCCCGCTTGCCTCTCGAGTTGTTCAGAGGGCCACAGGCCCCTCGTCGAGTTGTGTGTGGAACCCGCGGTTGTTTCCGGACGATGCACGGGGGTGTCAGTGCCGCTTCGGGCTGTGCCTTCACCCACAGGGTTGCCTTCGAAGAGGGGTCCATCATCGGGTTCTTCTCAAGAGCGGACCGGGGAATCGGGCTCGTTCGGCATGTGGCACCACACACGTGGCTCGTCTCGAATGTCCTCGTGTGACCGGCCTCCTCTTGAGGTGCTCCGGCAAGTCCGGGAACCCCTTCCAGACCACGCAGGGGAATCGCCTCTCCTGTCGCGATCAGGAGGGGAGAAGGGGCTCAGATGAAGCGGTGCCGGCACCCTCGGTGTTCCACTCGAGGGAACCCGGCGTATCGGGGAACATTTTGGGGTCGCATGTAGGCTGTCAGGTTCCGTTTCGCACTTCAGGGCGGAACAGGGGACTTCCCTTGAGACGCCGTCACGGGCAAGTGCCTCATCTTGCCAAGAGGTGGGAACCACGTGGTTTTTCTCGAGTTGCGGCGGGATTCTCATGTTACGACAGGGGATTACAGGCTTCCTCTTTTGTCGGCCCTGGGTAACCCAACCTTATATTCTACTGGCGAGGGAAAGCTGGGGGTTGCGCTCGAGTCACTGCAGGGCCAAAGAGACCTCATCTAGGCGTGTGTCCAGGACCTAATGCTCCTCTCCAGGGAAGACAAGGATCTCGGGGTTGCATTCCATGCTCCCCCGGGGAGTCAGGCCTCGCCTCGAGAGGAAGCAAAGGACTCCGCTCTCCTCCAGAGTCGCGACGCTGATATCTTGCTGCCCCCTGAGTGGCCTCAAGGGCGTCCAGCCTCCTCTTCACTTTTGAGAGAGGACACCTGATTGCTCTCCAGGCCAGGCAGGAAAAGACGGCCCTCACCTCGCGAGGACGGGGGCATCTCAGGGGTTTCCTCGAGCTGCGGCACCCGTGGGGGTTTTCTCCCGAGGCACGACGAGGATCTCAGGGAGCCTCTCGTGCGGCGCCAGGGAAGTCATGTCTCCATGCACGTGGCGAGAAGGAGCGCGTCATTGTTCTCGAGTCATGGGAGGGGACTAGGGCCTCAAGACGCGTTGAAGAAGGACTCTCGATGTCTTTCTCGGGTTGCAGCGGGAAACCCTCGTTTCCCCCGACTTTTGTCGGGTACCTGAGGGAACTTCCCAGGGTGCCTATGAGAGTTGAGGGTCGCTGTGGTGTTGGTGGGGCCTCTCGGGACTCCACTGGGTTTGTCGCAATGGATGAGGGCCTCATCTCGAGTGGAGTCAGGAACCTCAGTCTTCCTCTCCAATTCTGACTCTGATCGTAGTGTCCCTGCAGAGTTGGGACAGGAGAGTCAGGCTATGTCTTTTCTGAGGAATGGAACTCCGCTTGCCTCTTGAGTTGTTCATGGGGTTTCAGGCCCCTTGTCAAACTGTGTGTGAAATCTGAAGGTTTTTCCAGACGATGCATGGGGGTGTCAGTGACCCTTCGTTTTGTGTCTTCATCCACAGGGTTGCCTTCGAAGAGGTGTCCGGGCATTGTGTTCTTATGAAGAGCGGACTGGGAAATCGGGGTCGTTCAGCATTTGGCACCACCCACGTGGCTAATCTCGAATTTCCTCATGAAACCGGCCTCATCCTGAGGTGTGCCGCGAAGGTCATGAAACCCTTCCAGACAAAGCAGAGGATTCGACCCTCCTGTGGCGATCAGGAGGAGAGAAGTGGCTCAGATGAAGTGCTGCTGGGAACCTCGGTGTTTCCCTCAAGTGAGACAGGTATGTCGGGTAACTTTTGGGGTCGCATAACGCGTTCCAAGTACCGTTTCTCTCTTCAAATTGGAACGTGGGACTTCTCTTGGGGTGCTCCAGCGGGCAAGGGCCTCATCTTGGAATGACTGGGGAACCACTTGGTTTTTCTCTAGTTGCGGTGGGATATTTGAGTTACCATAGGGAATTCATGCTTCCTCTTGTGTTGGCCCACAAAAGTCTTATCTTCCATTCGAGATTCGAGGAAGAGCTGGAGGTGCGCTCTAGTCACTGAAGGCAAAAGAGACCCCACCAAGGCTTGTGTGCAGGACCTAATGTTCATGTCAAGGGGCGACAGGAATCTCGGGGTTGCATTCCAGACTCACCCTGGAGTCAGGCCTCGTCTCGAGGGGAAGCAAAGGACTCTGCTCTCCTCTCGAGTTGGACGGGTATGTCTTGGAGCCCACTGAGTGGCTTAAAGGGAGTCAAACCTCCTCTGGTGTTTGGAGGGAGGACACGGGATTGCTCTCCAGGCAATGCAGGAAATGAAGGCCCTCGTCTCCCGATGACTGGGGCGTCTCGTAGGTTTTCTCGAGCTGTGGCGCTAGTGTGGGGTTTCTCACGAAGTAAGACTGGGAGCTCAGTGAGCCTCTCACGTGGTGCCAGGGCAGTCAGGTCTCTATGCACGTGGTGAGAGGGAGCCCGTCATTGTTCTCGAGTCATGGTAGGGGAATTGGGCCTGAAAACGTGTTAAAGAAGGACTCTCGAGGTCTTTCTTGGGTTGCAGCAGGAAACCCTGGGTTCCATCGACTTGTGCCAGTGACCTCAGGAAGCTTCTCAGCGTGCCTCTGAGAAGTCAGGGTCACTGTGGAGTTGGGAGGGGCCTCTCGGAACTCCACTGGGTTTGGTGCAATGGAAGAGGGCCTCATGACAAGTTGAGGCAGGAACCTCAGGGTTCCTCTCCTGGCTTCGAATGCGCCGGATCTGACTCGGATCGCAGAGTCCCTGCAGAGCTGGGACAGGAGAGTCAGGCCTCGTCTTGTGTGGAGGAATGGAACTCCGCTTGACTCTCGCGTTGTTCATGGGGTGACAGGCCACTTGTCGATTTGTATGTGGAACTTGCGGGTTTTTCTGGACGATGCACTGGGGTGTCACTGCCCCTTCGTGTTGTGCCTTGTTCCACAGGATTGCCTTCGAGTTGGGTTCTGCCATCGGGTTCTTATCAAGAGCGGACCAGGGAATCGGGGTCTTTTGGCATGCCGCACCACCCACGAGGCTATGTCTCGAATTTCCTCGTGAGACTGGCCTCATCTTGATGTGCGCCAGGAAGGTCGGGAACGCCTTCCAGACAATGCAGGGGAATCGAACCTCCTGTCGCGATCAAGAGGGGAGAAGAGTCTCAGATGAAGTGGTGCCAGGAACCTCGGTGTTCTCCTCAAGTGAGACTGGTATGTCGGGGAACTTTTGGGGTCGCATCAAGGGTTCCAAGTAACTTTTCGCTCTTCAATACGGAACGTGGGACTTCTCTTGAGACGCTGTAGCGGGCAAGGGCCTCATCTTTCGATGACGGGGGAACCACGTGGTTTTTCTTGAGTTGGGGCGGGATTCTCGAGTTACAACCGGGAATTCAGGCTTCCTCTTCAACTGGCCCAGGGAAGTCCAGTTTTCATTCGAATTGTGAGTTAGAACTGGGGATTGCTCTCGAGACACTGCAGGGCCAAATAGACCTCATCTAGGCTTGTGTCCAGGACCTAATGTTCCTCTGCTGGGGCGAAAGCGATCTCAGCATTGCATTCTCGACTCACCCGGGGAGTCAGGCCTCGTCTCGAGGGGAAGCCAAGGACACCGCTCTCCTGTCAAGTCACGACGGGTATATCTTGGAGCTCACTGTGTGGCCTAAAATGAGTCAAGCCTCCTGTGGAGTTTGGAGAGAGGACTCAGGATTGCTCTCCAGGCCATACAGCAAAAAAAGGCCCTCATCTCGTGAGGACTGGGGCGTCTCGTGGGTATTCTCGAGCTGTGGCTCCAGTGTGGTGTTGCTCACGAGGTATAATGGGGAGCTCAGGGAGCCTCTCCTGTGGCTCCAGGGAAGTCAGGTTTATATGCGCGTGGCTAGGGGGAGCGCGTCATTGCTCTCGAGTCATGGTAGGGGAATGGCACCTCAAGACGCGTTGAAGAAGGACTCTCGAGGTCTTTTACGGGTTGGGGCAGGAAACCCTTGGTTCCCTCGACTTGTGCCGGTGATCTCAGGAAGGTCTAAGGGTGCCTCTGAGAAGTCAGGGATACTGTGCAGTTGGGAGGGGTCTCTCGGGACTCCACTGGGTTCGGTGCAATGGAAGAGGGCCTCATCTCGAGTGGAGGCAGGAAACTCATGTTTCCTCTCCTGACTTCCCCTGGGCCAGATGTGACTCGGATCGCAGTTTCGCTGCAGAGTTCGAACAGGAGAGTCAGGCCTCGTCTTGTGTGGAGGAATGGAACTCTGCTTGCCTCTCCAGTTGTTCACGGGGTGACAGGTCACTTCTCGAGCTGTGTGTGGTACCTGCGGGTTTCTCCGGACGATACCCAGGGGTGTCAGTGCCCCTAAGTGTTGTGCCTTCATCAAAAGGGTTATCTTCAAAGAGGTGTCCGGGCATCAGGATCTTATCAAGAGCGGACCGGGAAATCGGGGTCTTTTGGCATGTGTCACCATCCACGTGGCTATGTCTCGAATATCCTCGTGAGACCGGCCTCATCCTGAGATGCACCGGGAAAGGCGGGAACCCCTTCAAGACAAAACAGGGGAATCGACCCTCCTGTCGCGATCAGGAGGGGAGAAGGGGCCCAGATGTAGTGGTGCCGGGAACCTCGGTGTTCTCCTCGAGTCAGACTGGTGTGTCGAGGAACTTTTGAGGGCGCATCAAGGGTGCCAATACCGTTTCGCACTTCAAGACGGAACGTGGGACTTCTCTTGAGACGCTGTAGGGGGCAAGGGCCTCATCTTGGGATGACGGGGGAACCACGTGGCGTTTCTCGAGTTGTGGCGGGATTCTCGAGTTTCGACGGGGAATACAGTCTTCCTCATGTGTTGGGCCAGGGAAGTCCTATCTTCCATTCGAGTTTAAAGGGAGAGCTGGGGATTGCTCTCGAGTCACTGCAGGGCAAAATAGACCTCATCTAGGCTTGTGTCCAGGACTTAATGTTCGTCCCTAGGGGCGACAGGGATCTTGGGGTTGCATACCAGACTCACCCGGGGAATCAGGCCTCGTCTCGAGGGGAAGCAAAGAACTCCGCTGTCCTTTTGAGTCGCGATGGGTATCTCTTGGAGCCCACTGTGTGCCCTAAAGGGAGTCAAGCCTCCTGTGGTGTTTGGATAGAGGACTCGGGATTCCTCTCCAGGCCATGCAGGAAAAGAAGGCCCTCATCTCGCGATGATGGCGGCGTCTCGTGGGTTTTCTAGACTGCCGTGCTAGGGCCGGGTTTCTGACGAGGTACGAGAGGGAGCTCAGGGAGCCTCTCGTGTGGCGCCAGGGAAGTCAGGTCCCCATGAGATGGCTAGGGGGAGCTCGTCATTGCTCTCGAGTCATGGTAGGGTAATCGGGCCTCAAGACGGGTTGAAGAAGGACTCTCGAGGTCTTTCTCGGGTCACTGCATAAAACCCAGGGTTCCCTTGACTTGTGCCTGCGACCTCAGGGAGCTTCTCAGAGTGCCTCTGAGAAGTCAGGGATACTGTGCAGTTTGGAGGGGCCTCTCGAGACTCCTCTGCATTTGGTGGAATGTAAGAGGGACTCATCTCGAGTTGAAGCAGGAACCTCAGTGTTCCTCTCCATTTCTGACTCAGATCGCAAGGTCCCTGCATGTTGGTACAGGAGAGTCAGGCCTCGTCTTTTCTGGAGGATGGGACTCCTCTTGCCTCTCGAGTTGTTCTCGAGGTGACAGGCCACTTGTCGAGCTGTGTGTGTAACCTGCCCGTTTTTCCGGATGATGCACAGGTGTGTTAGTGCCCCTTCGTGTTGTACCTTCATACTCAAGGCTGCCTTCCAAGAGGTGTCCGAGCATCGGATTCTTATCAAGAGCGGACCGGGAAATTGGAGTCTTTCAGCAAGTGGCACCACCCACAAAGCTACGTATCGAATTTCCCCATGAGACCGGCCTCATCCTGAGTTGTGCAGGGAAGGTCGGGCCCCCTTGCAGACAAAGCAGGGGAATCGACCCACCGGTCACGATCAGGAGGGGAGAAGGGGCTTAAATGAAGTGGTGCCGGGAACCTCGGTGTTCCCCTTGAGTGAGACCGGCGTGTTGGGGGACTTTTGGGGTCGCATCAAGGGTGCCAAGTACCGTTTCGCATTTCAAGACGGAACCTGGGACATCTTTTGAAACGCTGTAGCGGGCAAGGGCCTCATCTTGCGATGACGGGAGAACCACGTGGTTTTGCTCGAGTTGCGGCGGGATTCTCGAGTTATGACCGGGAATTTAGGCTTCCTCTTGTTGGCCTTGAAATCCAATCTTCCATTCGGGTTGCGAGGGGGAGCTGGGGATTGCGCTAGAGTCACTGCAGGGCAAAAGAGACCTAATCTAGGCTTGTGTCCAGGATCTAACGTTGCTCTCCAGGGGCGACAGGGATCTCGGGTTTGCATTCCAGACTCATCCGGGGAGTCAGTTCTCACCTCGAGGGTAAGCAAAGAATTCCGCTCTCGTCTCGAGTCGCGATGGGTATCTCTTGGAGCCCACTGTGTGTACTAAAGGGAGTCAAGCCTCCTGTGGAGTTTGGAGAGAGGACTCGGGATTGGACTCCAGGCCATGCAGGAAAAGAAGGCCCTCATCTCGAGATGACGGTGGCGTCTCGTGGGTTTTCTCGAGCTGTGGCGCCAGTGTGGGGTGTCTCATGAAGTACCACGGGGATCTCAGGGAGCCTCTTGTGTGGCGCCAGGAAAATCCAGTATTCCATTCGAGTTGCAAGTTAGAACTGGGGATTGCTCTCCAGTCACTGCAGGGCAAAATAGACCTCATCTACGCTTGTGTCCAGGACCTAGTGTTCCACTACTGGGCCAACAGAGATCTCAGGGTTGCATTCTCGACTCACCCGGAGAGTCAGGCCTCGTCTTGAGGGGAAAAAAAGGACTCCGCTCTCCTGTCGAGTCGCGACGGGTATCTCTTGGAGCCCACTGCGTGGCGTAAAGGGAGTGAAGCCTCCTATGGAGTTTGGAGAGATGACTCGGGATTGTTTTCCTGGCCATGCAGGAAAAAAGGCCCTCATCTCGCGATGACGGGGGCATCTCGTGGGTTTTCTCCAGCTGCGGCGCCAGTATCAGATTTCTCACGAGGTACAACAGGGAGCTCAGAGAGCCTCTCGTGTGGTGCTAGGGACGTCAGGTCTCCGTGCGTGTGGTGAAGGGGAGTGCGTGATTGCTCTCGAGTCATAGTAGGCGAATCGGGCCTCAAGACGCATTGAAGAAAGACTCTTGAGGTCTTTCTCGGGTTGCGGCAGGGAACCCTGGGTTCCCTTGATTTGTGTCGGTGACCTCAGGCAACTTCTAAGGGTGCCTCTGAGAAGTCAGGGACACTGTGGATTTGGGAGGGGCCCTTCGTTACTCAACTGGGTTTGGTGCAATCGAAGAGGGCCTCATCTCGAATGGAGGCAGGAACGTCAGGGGTCCTCTCCATTTCTGACTAGGGTCGCAGGGTACCTGCAGAGTATGGACAAGAGAGTCATGCCTCGTCTTCTGTGGAGGAATGGATTTCCCCTTGCCTTTAGAGTTGTTCACGGAGTGACAGGCCACTTGTTGAGCTGAGTGTGGAACCTGCGGGGTTTTCCGGACGATGCACGGGGGTGTCAGTGCCCCTTCGTGTTGTGCCTTTATCCACAGGGTTGCCTTCAAAGAGGTTTCCGGGCATCGGGTTCTTTTCAAGAGCGTTCCGGAAAATTGGGGTCTTTCAGCATGTGGTACCACCCACGAGGCTACGTCTCGAATTTCCTCGGGATACTGGTCTCATCCTGAGGTGCGCCGGGAAGGTCGGGAACCCCTTGCAGACAAAGCAGGGGAATCGACTCACCGCTCGCGATCAGAAGGGGAGAAGGGGCTCAGATGAAGTGGTGCCGGGAACCTCGGTGGTCCCCTCGAGTGAGACCGGTATGTCACGGCACTTTTGAGGTCGCATCAAGGCTGCCAAGTACAGTTTCGCACTTCAAGACGGAACGTGGGAATTCTCTGGAGATGCTCTAGCGGGCAAGGGCCTCATATTGCGATGACGAGGGAAACACGTGGTTTTTCTCGAGTTGAGGCGGGATTCTCGAGTTACAACGGGGAATTCAGGCTTCCTCTTGTGTTGGCCCAGGAAGTCCAATCTTCCTTTCAACTTGTCAGAGAGAGCTGAGGGTTGCTCTCGAGTCACTTCAGGGCAAAGAGTCCTCATCTAGGCTTGGGTCCAGGACGTAATGTTCCTCTCCAGGGGCGACAGGGATATCGGGGTCGCATTCCAGTCTCACCCGGTGGGTCACGCCTCGTCTCGAGTGGAAGCAAAGGACTCCACTATCCTCTCGAGTCGCGACACGTAACTCTTGGAGCCCAATGAGTGGCCTAAAGGGAGTCAAGAGTCCTGTGTAGCTTCGACAGAAGGTTCACGCTTGATCTGCATACCATGCAGTTAAAGATGGCCCTCCTCTCGAGATGATGGGGGCGTCTCATGGGTTTTCTCGAGCTGCGGCGCCAGTGTGGGGTTTCTCACGAGATATGATGGGGAGTTCAGGGAGCCTCTTGTGCAGCGCCAGAGAAGCCTGACTCCATGCGTGTGGCCAGGCAGATCGCGTCATTGCTCTCGAGTCATGGGAGGGACTAGGGCCTCAAGAGGCATTTAAGAAGGACTCTCAAGGTCTTTCTTGGGTTGGGGCGGGAAACACTCGTTTCCCTCGACCTCTACAGGGGACCTTAGGGAACTTCCCAGGTGCCTCTGAGAGGTGAGGGATACTGAGGAGTTAGAGGGGCCTCTCGGGACTCCACTAGGTTTGACGAAATGAAAGAGGGCCTCATCTCGATTGGAGGCAGGAACCTCAGGCTTCCTCTCCATTTCTGACTCCGACCGCAGGGTCCCTGCAGAGTTGGGACAGGAGAGTCAGGCCTCGTCTTGTCTGAGTAATGGAACTCTGCTTGCCTCTCGAGTCGTTCAGGGGGTCTCAGGGCCCTTGACAAGCTGTGTGTGGAACCTGCGGGTGTTTCCAGAAGATGCATGGGGGTGTCAGTGCCCCTTCGTTTTGTGCCTTCCCCCACAGGGTTGCCTTCAAAGAGGTGTCCGGGCATCGGGTTCATTTCAAGAGCGGACCGGGAAATCGGGGTCATTCGGCATGTGGCACCAACCACGTGGCTCATCTCGAATTTCCTCATGAGACCAGCATCATCCTGAGGTGCGCCAGGAAGGCCGGGAACCCCTTCCACACAAAGTAGGGGAATCGATTCTCCTGTCGCGATCAGGAGGGGAGATGGGGCTCAGATGAAGTGGTGCCGGGACCCTCGGTGTTCCACTCGGGGGAACCCGGCGTTTCAGGGAACTTTAGGTGTCGCATCAAGGGAGCCAAGTACCGTTTCCCACTTCAGGACGGAACATGGGACTTCCCTGGAGACGCTGTAGCGGGCAAGGGCCTCATCCTGTGAAGACGTTGGAACCACGTCGTTTTTCTTGAGTTGCATCGGGATTCTCGAAAACGACAGGAATTTCAGGTCTCTCTTGGGTTGGCCCTGGGAAGCCCAATCTTCAATTCGAGTTGCGATGGAAAGCTGGGGGTTCTGCTCGAGTCACTACAGGGCCAAAGAGACCTCATCGAGGCGTGTGTCCAGGACCTAATATTCCTCTCAAGGGAAGACAGGGATCCAGGGTTTCCATTCCAGACTCCCCCGGGGAGTCAGGACTCGCCTGGAGGGGAAGCAAAGGACTCCGCTTTCCTCTCAAGTCGCGACACGGATCTCTTGGAGCCCACTGAGTGGACTCAAGGGTGTCGAGCCTCCTCTTCAGTTTGGAGAGAGGACTCGGGATTGCTCTCCAGGCCAGGCAGGAAAAGAAGGCCCTCATCTCGCGATGACGGGGGCGTCTCATGGGTTTCCTCAGGCTGCTGCGCCCATGGAGGTTTTCTCACGAGGCACGACGAGGACCTCAGGGAGCCTCTCGTGCGGCGCCAGGGAAGTCAGGTCTCCATGCGCATGGCGAGGGGGAGCTGGTCATCACTCTCGAGTCATGGGAAGCGGCTAGGTCCTCAAGAGGCGTTGAAGAAGGACTCTCGAGGTCTTTCTTGGGTTGCGGCGGGAAACCCTCGTTTCCCTCGACTTCTGCAGCGGACCTTAGCGAACTTCCAACGGTGCCTCTGAGAGGTGAGGGATGCTGTGTAGTTGGCAGGGCCTCTCGGGACTCTGCTGGATTCGGCGCAATGGAAGAGGGCCTCATCTCGAGGGGAGGCAGGAACCTCAGGCTTCCTCTCGGTTTCGGACTCTGACTGCATGGTCCCTGCAGTGTTGGGACAGGAGAGTCATGCCTCGTCTTGTCTGAGGAATGGAATTCTGGTTACCTCTCGAGTTGTTCCGGGAGTCTCAGGCCCCTTGTCGAGCTGTGTGTAGACCCTGCGGGTTTTTCCGGATGATGCACGGGGGTGTCAGTGCCCCTTCGTGTTGTGCCTTCACCCACAGGGTTGCCTTCGAAGAGGTGTCCGGGCATCGGGTTCTTATCAAGAGCGGACCGGAAAATCGGGGTCGTTCGGCACGTGGCACCTCACACGTGGCTAGTCTCGAATTTCCTCCTGAGACCGGCCTCATCCTGAGGTGCGCCAGGAAGGCCGGGAACCCCTTCCAGACAAAGCAGGGGAATCGACTCTCCTGTCGCGATCAGGAGGGGAGAAGGGGCTCAGATGAAGTGGTGCCGGGACCCTCGGTGTTCCCCTCGAGGGAACCCAGCGTGTCGGGGAACTCTTGCGGTCGCATCAAGGGTGTCAAGTACCGTTTCGCACTTAAGGACGGAATATGGGACTTCCCTGGAGACACCAGGAACTTCGGTGTTCCCTTGGAGTGAGACCGGTATGTTGGGGAACTTTGGGGTCGCATCAAGGGTGCCAAGTAGCATTTCGAACTTTAAGATGGAACGTGGGACTTCTCTTGAGACTCTAGCTGGCAAGGGCCTCATATTGGGATGAAGGGGGAACCACATGGTTTTTAAGACTTGAGGCTGAATTCTCGAATTACGATGGGAAATTCAGACTTCCTCTTGTGTTGACCGTGGGAAGACCAATCTTCCATTCAAATTGTGAGGGAGAGATGGAGGTTGCTCTCGAGTCACTGTAGGGCAAAATAGACCTCATCTAGGCTTGTGTCTAGGACAAAATGTTCCACTCCAGGGGCGACAGGGATCTCGGGGTTGCATTCCAAACTCACCCGGGGAGTCAGGCCTCGTCTCCAGGGAAGCAAAGGACTCCGCTCTCCTCTCGAGTCGCACCGGGTATTTCTTGGACCCAACTGAGGGGCCTAAATGGAGTCAATACTCCTGTGAAGTTTGGAGAGAGGACCAGGAATTGCTCTCCAGGTCAGGCAGGAAAAGAAGGCCCCCATCTCTCCTTGACGGGGGCATCTTGTGGTTTTTCTCAAACTGAGGCGCCAGTGTGGTTTTTCTCACGAGGTACGATGGGGTACTCAGGGAGCCTCTTGTGTGGTACTAGGGAAGTCAGTTTTCCTGCTTGTGGCGAGGGGAGCGCGTCCTTGCTCTGGAGTCATGGTAGGGGAATCGGGCATCAAGAGACGTTGAAAAAGGACTCTCCAAGTCTTTCTCGGGTTACTTCAGGAAACTCTGGGTTCCCTCGACTTGTGCCAGTGACCTCAGGTAGCTTCTCACGGAGCCTCTGAGAATTCAGGGATACTGTGGTGTTGGGAGGGGCCTCTCGGGACACCACTGAGTTTGGTTCAATGGAAGAGGGCCTCTTCTCTAGTTGAGGCAGGAACCTCAGGGTTCCTCTCCATTTCTGACTCCAATTGCAGGGTCCCTGAAGAGTTGGGACAGGAGAGTAAGGCCTCGTCTTGTGTGAAGGAATGCAACTTCACTTGCCTCTCGAGTTGTTCACGAGGTGACAGTCCACATTTGGAGCTGTGAGTGGAATCTGCGGGTTTTTCCAGACGACGCATGGGGATGTCAGTGTCCCTTCGTGTTGTGCCTTCATCCACAGGGTTGCCTTCGAAGAGATGTCCGGGCGTCAGGTTCTTATCTAGAGTGGACCGGGAATTCGGGATCTTTCAGCATATGGCACCAACCATGAGGCTACTTTTCGAATTTCCTCATGAGACCGGCCTCATCCGGAGGTTCGCGGGGAACGTCGGGAACCCCTTGCAGACAAAACATGGGAATCGACCCTTCTGTCGCGATCAGGAGGGGTGAAGGGGCTCAGAGGAAGTGGTGCCGTGAACTTTGGTGTTGCCCTCGAGTGAGACCGGTATGTCAGGGAACTTTGGGGGTCGCATCAAGGGTGCCAAGTACAGTTTTGTACTTCAGGATGGAACGTGGGACTTCTCTTGATACGCTGTAGCGGCCAAGGGCCTCATCTTGCGATGACGGGGGAGCCACGTGGTTTTTCTCGAGTTGCGGCGGGATTCTTGAGTTACGACGGGGATTTCAGGCTTCCTCTTGTGTTGGGCCAGGGAAGTCCAATCATCCATTCGAGTTGCGAGGGAGAGCTGGGGGTTGCGCTCGAGTCACGTCAGGGCAAAGGAGACCTCATCTAGGCTTGTGTCCAGGACCTAATGTTCCTCTCCAAGGGCCACAGGGATCTCAGGTTTGCATTCCAGACTCACCCAGGGAGTCAGGCCTCATGTCAAAGGGAAGCAAAGGACTCCGCTCTCCTTTCGAGTCGCGACGGGCACCTCTTGGAGCCCACTTTGTGGCCTAAAGGGAGTCAAGCCTCCTGTGAAGTTTGGAGAGAGGACTTGGGACTGCTCTCCAGGCCATGCAGGAAAAGATGGCCCTCATCTCGCGATGACGGAGGGATCTTGTGGGTTTTCTCGAGCTGCGGCGCCAGTGTGGGGTTTCACACGAGGTAGGACGGGGAGCTCAGGGAGCCTCTCGTGTGGTGCCAGGGAAGTCAGGTCTCCATGTGCGTGGCGAGGGGGAGCGCATTATTGCTCTCGAGCTATGGTAGGGGAATCTGACCTCAAGACGCATTGAAGAAGGACTCTCGAGGTCTTTCTTTGGTTGTGGCAGGAAACTCTTATTTCCCTCGACTTTTGCCGGTGGCCTCAAGGAGCTTCTCAGAATGCCTATGAGAAGTCAGGGATACTGTGGAGATGGGAGGCGCCTCTCGGGACTCCGCTGGCGTTGTCGCAATGGAAGAGGGCCTTATCTCGAGGGGAGGCAGTAACCTCAGGCTTCCTCTCTGTTTCTGACTCCGACCCTCCGACCTCAGGGTCCCTGCAGAGTTGGGAGCGGAGAGTTAGGCCTCGTCTTGTCTGAGGAAGGGAACTCCGCTTGCCTCTCGAGTTGCTCAGGGGGTCTCAGGCCCCTCTTCAAGCTGTGTGTGGAACCCACGGGTGTTTCTGGACAATGCACGGGAGTGTCAGTGCCCCTTCGTGTTGTGCCATCACCCACAGGGTTGCCTTCGAAGAGGTGTCCGTGCAACGGGTTCTTCTCAAGAGTGGACCGGGAAATCGAGGTCGATAGGCATGTGGCACCACCCCCGTGGCTCATCTCGAATTTCCTTGTGCGGACGGCCTCATCCTGAGATGCGCCGGGAAGGCCGGGAATCCCTTCCAGACCACGCAGGGGAATCGACACTCCTGTCGCCATCAGGAGGGGAGAAGGGGCTCAGATGAAGTGGTGTCGGGACCCTCGGTGTTTCCCTCGAGGGAACTCGGTGTGTCGGGGAAATTCTGGGGGTCGCATGAAAGGTGTCAGGTACTGTTTGGCACTTCAGGACAGAAACTGGGACTTCCCTTGAGACGCCATAGCGGGCAAGAGGCTCATCTTGCAAAGACGTAGGAACCACGTGGATTTCCTCGAGTTGCCGCGGGATTCTCGAGTTACGACGGGGATCTCAGGCTTCCCCTTGGGTTGGCCCTGGGAAGCCCAATCTTCCCCTCGAGTGAGAGGGAAAGCTGGGGGTTGCGCTCGAGTCACTGCAGGGCGCAAGAGACCTCACCTAGGTGTGTGTCCGGGACCTAATATTCCTCTCCAGGGAAGGCAAGGATCTCGGGGTTGCATTCCAGGCTCCCCCGGGGAGTCAGGCCTCGTCTCGAGGGGAAGCCAAGGACTCCGCTCTCCTCTCGAGTCGCGACGCGGGTCTCTGGGAGCCCCCTGAGCGGCCTCAAGGGAGTCCAGCCTCCTTTTCAGTTTGGAGACAGGACACGGGATTGCTCTGCAGGCCATGCAGGAAAAGAAGGCCCTCAGTTCGAGAGGACGGGGGCGTCTCAGGGGTTTCCTGGAGCTGCGGTGCCCATTGGGGTTTTCTCCCGAGGCACTACGAGGATCTCAGGGAGCCTCTCGTGTGGCGCCAGGGAAGTCAGGTCTCCATGCGGTGGCGATGGGGATCGAGTCCTGGCTCTCGAGTCACGGGAGGGGACTAGGGCCTCGAGACGCGTTGAAGAAGGACTCTCGAGGTCTTTTTCGGGGGGCGGCGGGAAACCCTCGTTTCCCTCGCCTTCTGCCGGGGACCTTAGGGAACTTCCCAGGGTGCCTCTGAGAGGCGAGGGATCCTGTGGAGGTGGCGGGGCCTCTCGGGACTCCGCTGGGTCTGGCGCAACGGAAGAGGGCCTCACCTCGAGGGGAGGCAGGAACCCCAGGCTGCCTCTCCGTTTCGGACTCCGACCGCAGGGTCCCTGCAGAGATGGGACAGGAGAGTCAGGCCTCGTCTTGTCTGAAGAAGAGAACCCCGCTTGCCTCTCGAGTTGTTCAGGGGGTCTCAGGCCCCTCGTCGAGCTGTGTGTGGAAGCCGCGGGTCTTTGCGGACGATGCACGGGGGTGGCAGTGCCCCTTCGTGTTGTGCCTTCACCCACAGGGTTGCCTTCGAAGAGGAGTCCGGGCCTCGGGTCCTTCTCAAGGGCAGACCGGGGAACCGGGGGCGTTCGGCATATGGCCCCACCCACGTGGCTCGTCTCGAATTTCCTCGTGAGACCGGCCTCCTCCTGAGGTGCGCCGGGAAGGCCAGGAACCCCTTCCAGACCACGCAGGGGAATCGCCTCTCCTGTCGCGATCAGGAGGGGAGAAGGGGCTCAGAGGAAGAGGTGCCGGGACCCTCGGTGTTCCCCTCGGGGCAACCCGGCGTGTCGGGGGACTTTTGGGGGTTGCAGGAAGGCTGTCAGGGACCGTTTCGCCCTTCAGGGCGGAACAGGGGACTTCCCTTGAGACGCCGTGGCGGGCAAGGGCCTCATCTTGCCAAGAGGTGGGAACCACGTGGTTTTTCTCGAGTTGCGGCGGGATTCTCGAGTTACGACGGGGATCTCAGCCTTCCCCTTGGGTTGGCCCTGGGAAGCCCAATCTTCCCCTCGGGTTGTGAGGGAAAGCTGGGGGTTGCGCTCGAGTCACCGCAGGGCCGAAGAGACCTCACCTAGGCGTGTGTCCGGGACCTAATATTCCTCTCCAGGGAAGGCAGGGATCTCGGGGTTGCATTCCAGGCTCCCCCGGGGAGTCAGGCCTCGTCTCGGGGGGAAGCCAAGGACTCCGCTCTCCTCTCGAGTCGCGACGCGGGTCTCTTGGAGCCCCCTGAGCGGCCTCAAGGGAGTCCAGCCTCCTCTTCCGTTTGGAGAGAGGACCCGGGATTGCTCTCCAGGCCATGCAGGAAAAGAAGGCCCTCAGCTCGCGAGGACGGGGGAGTCTCAGGGGTTTCCTCGAGCTGCGGCGCCCGTGGGTGCCGGGGTCCAGCCCCGGCTGATCCAGGGTCTTCGAAGGAGAGACGGCTAGGCGACCTATTCAAATGTTAATTAGATATAATTAAGAGGAATAGAATGAGGATAGCTCAGTAGGAAAATTCAGTGGAGAAAAGAAGCTGAGTGGCTTGGTTTACGCGGAAAATCAATCTAACCCGTGACACCAGGTTAGCTCTGACCACGGAGGCCGCAGGCGCCCTCTCGAATAGCGGAAGGTGCCCCACCTTAGACACCTTCTCGAGTGGGTCTTAGAAGCCCAGGCAAATAAATGGTCGCAGAGGACATCCACGCTCCAGATGGACACTCAGCTAGAAGTTAAAGGGAAGAATGACATGGGGAGACCAAGCGTTGGTGAGCAAGGCCCATAGCTTTATTTTCAAAAGGGGCTTTTATACCCTAAGTTACACATAGAGGACAATAGGGGATGCAAAATCAGCAGTCTTTGATGCTTATCAAAAACCAGGGTTTCTTTCCTGCAGATTTATCGTATACAAATGGTTTAGGTGATTTACATCATCTTCTGGCCAGAGGCCTATTAACATTTTATGACTCTTGACAAGGACTTATCAACAAAGACTTATTTTCTCTAAGAGTAATCATTTTAAGGTTTGGCGCCATCCTCCGAAGATAAGATTACGTTCCTATAGGGTGGATGTGTAATGGGTTTACAAAGGAAAGAATTTACTACCTTAAGGGTCTAAAGTTACTAACACCAAGGCCACTACTTATTTTTTCTACATACCAACTATATTAATTAATGCACATTCAAGGATACAATTCAAGGGATGTGAAAACTTGGCAACAAACATTGGCTCATCAATGAAATCTTTTACTAGTTTTATTCTGACAGTTTCTAATTCTCTGAGAGGCTCTAAGCTATTTGAATATCTTAAGCTTCCCGTGCCTCTGGAGGCTGGGAGACTGTAAACAATCGTATGCATAGCTGTAGGTGTTCGGGTAAACTTGTCAGGCGAGTTAGAGAGCCATCTGAGGGGTTTGGATTTAAACACTCCTAATTGCCCAGGAACTTTATTAATTGGAGCTGTAAGTTAACTCTTTGACAGAGAGAGTGAGATGGTGGTGGGGGACAGCCCCCAGTAAAGTCAGAGGCGAGAGCACAAAGCAATAAAGTAGGCAGACTCTGGTTTTTGGGGGGTAGATGCTCGAGAATATCCGGGGGCACTCCCGAGGCTCGATCCCGCCTTTGCGTATGCCGAGCCCCCTTCCTCATGACCTTTGTCACGAGTGGAATGTCTCTCGCCGGCTCCCGGCATCTCCCCCTTTTTTATTTCTTAAAACAGCCAGATGTAGCTCAGTCGCGAGCCTCTGAATGCTCTGCCGAAGAATCCTGACAATACAAGGAAGAATGAATATGAGAAGCAGAATTAAAACAGCCACAGTAACATAGCTAAGGAAGGTAGACTGCATATTTTTTCCTGAAATGTAGTTAGAGAAAGTATGGAAGAAATCATTTGCTGTTCCAGCGGCAGTAAAATCTAATCGGGAGTGTTCCATAGTTGCTATTTGATTGTGAAGTTTCCCTAAGTCTAGACCAATGTCAGAGCTGTTCCAGATACCTGAAATGTGGTTTTTAATCTTTTCCCATTCAAAATCTGTCTCATTTACTTTCAGGGGTGTTACACATATCCACCGATAGTCAGCATGACAGGACAATGCCATTTTCACCTTTAAAGCCTGCAATTCAGTCCCAATATGTATTACTGCTTCCTCTAGGGCGTCTACCCTCATTTCTAATTTCCTGTCTATAGCTTCCTGTGTTGCCAATGCTAAAGAAACATTTTTGGACATAGAATCAACATATTGAGCAGTATGTACTTGTTGAGTCAATGATATTGCTGTCACAGTAACAGAAGTGATTGCACTTATCAAAGCTGCTATTCCCAAGATAAGTAAGCCCACAAACCGTCGGGTTCGCATTAAATCCTGCAGTTGTTGTGATACAGCCAAACCGTAATTATCATACCAATAAGAATGCACAGACACAGGTATCATGAGATAGGGTGGGCGTTTCAACACAACAAAAGAACAAACATTATATTGGGGGGTCAAACAAGATGAAAGCACACATTGTTCACAACACCACTACCACAAAGGAGCAAACATTATATTGAGGGTTTAAACAAGATGAGCCAGGAAGCAGCTGCAGGCGTCGGCCCCGGGGAGCAGTGTCCCCAGCATCAGGAGGCAGAACGCGAGCGGCAAGCTGTGGGCCTCGGCGCTTAGGGCGGGCGGAGGGGCGGGGCTCGCAGCCTTGGGCTAGCCGCCGCGGCTTGGGCTCTCAGCGTTCCCCTCTCGCCGGCGGGAGCGCGCTGGTCTGGACTGCATTCCGCGGGCGCGCTTTCCTCTCTGGCCCTCACTCACCGCACAGACTTCTTTGCTCTAGGTCGCAGGGTGCAGCGAGAAGGGTACTGGGCGCTGCTGGCGGCGCGGAGGCGAGAGCTGGCTGGGGGAGGGGGAGCGAGCGAGTGCGCGCAGCGAACCTGGTGTTTGGGGAACGTGACATGACGAATTTGTCTGAGATTCAAATCGAAGAATCTGCATTCTGTAGAAATATACAAGCATACCCTCTCCCACAAGTTAGCAACACATCTGGCCTTTTTCACTCTCCAGTATGGAGGTCTTTTTACTTGACCAGGGGCCGAGTCGTAGCCTGTAATTCAGGCATCTAGTGTCTCATCATTGTAGTCTGCCCCTGTGTGTTTACGTTTAAGTGATTAATTACAATTTGGACATAACTATTTGTCTAGCTGTTTACCTAGAGATATGAAATTTATACCTTGAACCAGCTGCATTTTGATGGTGAATTTTGTGAGAATTTTTGGCCTTATCAATCTTTTTATTTAAGTTTAAAACAAATACTTTAGTCAATGCATCTGCCAAAGCATTTCCTTCATGTAAAGGGCCGGGCAAGCTGGAATGGGCTCTATGTCCCACAAAATATTTTTTATCTCTGTGTTTAATCTTTCTGTAAATCAGATAACAAGGAGAAGATAGTAGTTTTATTTTTTGGAATATTAGCAGTTTCAATATGAGGAAACAACCCTACAATATATCAGGAGTCAGTCAAAAGATTAAAGGTGTGGTCTCCTAAATGTTGAAAGGCCTAAATAACTGCTTGTAACTCAGTCTTGACATTTTATTCCCTTGAATTAAAAGATCTTTTAAAGGCCTTGGAGCTGTAATTTCCTGCACCCAAAAGGCTAGATCACTAGATTCAAATGTTTTGTGGCTCTTATCTTGAGAAGTCAAGTTTTTTCTTTTCTGATAATAAGGTAAAAGCAAAAGCTATGTTACTCTTTAACCTTTATTAATTTATACAGTTTTGGTAGACAGTGAGATCAAGACTTTAATTTCTCAATATAATCAGAATCTACTACACCATGCACCACCGAAATTTCTTTTTTTCTTTCTTTCTTTTTTTTTTTTTATTTGAAAAGAAAGCGAGCTACGCCCCAGGACAAATCTTCCAAAGTCCTCGGGTATGGGGCCAGCCACTCCCGTTGGAATTGAAGTAAGCGGCACGTCAGGGGTTAATATTGTTGCTCAATCCTCTTGCCTTTTCTCCTAGCCTGGGTGAGACCCCCCCTGAGGGGGTTTTCTCCAAGGAGCACGCTCTGCATATTGTGTACTAAAAGCTCCTTTGTTTAAAAAACTTTTTATCTTCCTCAGGCTTAGGCAACTCTTTGAGAGGCTTTGGGGGCAAAGTGGGGAACTCCTGGGTCCTGGGAGGCACAAACGGAGGCGGTGGCAATCGCCTTAAATCAGAAAGTGGTGGATAAGTTTTTTAAAGGTTTGCGCAGAGGGGGAGGGAGCTCGCCAGGGCGCTCAGCCGCAGCGTCCTGTAAGCCCTCTCCTTCCTTGGGAGGTAAAGCACTTTCTCCCTCTTTTTTTTTTTTTTCCAATAGCAGAAATTATGATCTGTGCAGAAAGTGGAGACTCACCACCATCCACCGCTATAGCCTCTCTCATAGGCTATTTAACAGCCTCATGACGGAGGTCCAGGACATGTCTAATCATAATACACAGAGCCAATAAACATTTGTCTATTCTTAGATGCAGAGAAACCCATTTTTTTTTGAGAATATTTTTATTTATTTTGTACCCTCTTTACCCTATCTAAACTGCAGAGGGGACTAAAAAAGAAGCCTCAAGGTGAGGATCAAATTTATCCTCGGGACTAGAGAAAACCCCTTTCCGGGAAACTCCTAGCGGAGGCCCTTTACCCCCACATGGAGGAGGAGGCATGGGGGGATGGGAGCGTCCCGTATTTCTCTTCTCCTGTTCTGGAGATCTTTTAACTGTTTGGTGACTAAATCTTACAGACTGTCTGATAAGGGATGTTTCCCTCAAGCTCCTAGGAACGGGTGGTCTGACAGGGGAAGTTTCTCTTAGGCCTTTTGGGGCATCATTGTTTAAGAGATGCCGATCTCCATCAGAGTGATATTTAGCTATTATCTCGCCTAAATTCTCTTTTTCTTTTGGGGAAGGCTGATCTTGTTTCTCATCCCTAACTTTAAGTTGTTCCTGAGTAGTCATGGCTGCTAACATTTTTCTTAGTTGCCGATAGTCAGGTGGGTCTTCATTTTTCTCATTTTCCTGAGGTTTAACTACAGTTTCGACCTCATTTTCCTCTTTAAAGGTTACTTTTTTAGATTCAGGGGCAGGTTTAGCCACAGCATTTTCTTCACTATCCCCTTTAAGATGTACTTTTTCTGAATCGGGGGCAGGGTCTAAGACATCTCTAATGATGTTCCATAAGGAAAAAGCGTCATTAAGGACATTTTCTGAGCCATGTTCGGCATGGTAAGTTTTTAGCTGTTTTCCTACTTTTTCCCAGACATCTAAGTTAACAGAGCCTTCGTCTGGGAACCAGGGACAGTGCTCTTGTACAAATGAAAAAAATGATTGAATGGCAGATTTTTTAACTTTGATTCCTCTTTTGTTTAATAACTGTAAGATTACTCCTATAAAGAGCTGTCTTTCATTTGATTCAGTGTTACCCATGTCAGAAAATTAAGTATAGTAAAAGATTTTGCTTTTAGCTATCAAAAGATCAGGCTTTTCTTTGGCCTTTTAACTTCAGAAACTGTTTTCTCTCTCTAAGTCTAACACTTTAACACTTTCAACACTTCCCAATCCTCTCGCCCTGTCTGTCCTACAGGGGGGTCCGCGGCACCCTTGAGTGGGGTCCTAGCCGTCCCGAACACTGGAAGGACATTAGGGCTGATGACCCAGATTGTCCCGGGGGGGGGGAACAGAAGGCTGGTGACCCAAACTGTTCCGAGGGGGGAGCAGTAGAGCTGATGACCCAAACTGCTCCGTGGGGGAACAAGAGAGCTGATGACCCAGTTGTTCCGAGAACGGGGGAGCAAAAGGGCTGATGACCCTAATTGCTTTGGGGAGCTTACCTTCGAAAAACCTGTTTCGGGCGCCACCTGCCGGGGTCCAGCCCCGGCTGATCCAGGGTCTTCGAAGGAGAGACGGCTAGGCGACCTATTCAAATGTTAATTAGATATAATAAAGAGGAATAGAATGAGGATAGCTCAGTAGGAAAATTCAGTGGAGAAAAGAAACTGAGTGGCTTGGTTTACGCGGAAAATCAATCTAACCCGTGACACCAGGTTAGCTCTGACCACGGAGGCCGCAGGCGCCCTCTCGAATAGCGGAAGGTGCCCCACCTTAGACACCTTCTCGAGTGGGTCTTAGAAGCCCAGGCAAATAAATGGTCGCAGAGGACATCCACGCTCCAGATGGACACTCAGCTAGAAGTTAAAGGGAAGAATGACATGGGGAGACCAAGCGTTGGTGAGCAAGGCCCATAGCTTTATTTTCAAAAGGGGCTTTTATACCCTAAGTTACACATAGAGGACAATAGGGGATGCAAAATCAGCAGTCTTTGATGCTTATCAAAAACCAGGGTTTCTTTCCTGCAGATTTATCGTATACAAATGGTTTAGGTGATTTACATCATCTTCTGGCCAGAGGCCTATTAACATTTTATGACTCTTGACAAGGACTTATCAACAAAGACTTATTTTCTCTAAGAGTAATTATTTTAAGGTTTGGCGCCATCCTCCGAAGATAAGATTACGTTCCTATAGGGTGGATGTGTAATGGGTTTACAAAGGAAAGAATTTACTACCTTAAGGGTCTAAAGTTACTAACACCAAGGCCACTACTTATTTTTTCTACATACCAACTATATTAATTAATGCACATTCAAGGATACAATTCAAGGGATGTGAAAACTTGGCAACAAACAATGGCTCATCAATGAAATCTTTTACTAGTTTTATTCTGACAGTTTCTAATTCTCTGAGAGGCTCTAAGCTATTTGAATATCTTAAGCTTCCCGTGCCTCTGGAGGCTGGGAGACTGTAAACAATCGTATGCATAGCTGTAGGTGTTCGGGTAAACTTGTCAGGCGAGTTAGAGAGCCATCTGAGGGGTTTGGATTTAAACACTCCTAATTGCCCAGGAACTTTATTAATTGGAGCTGTAAGTTAACTCTTTGACAGAGAGAGTGAGATGGTGGTGGGGGACAGCCCTCAGTAAAGTCAGAGGCGAGAGCACAAAGCAATAAAGTAGGCAGACTCTGGTTATTGGGGGGTAGATGCTCGAGAATATCCGGGGGCACTCCCGAGGCTCGATCCCGCCTTTGCGTATGCCGAGCCCCCTTCCTCATGACCTTTGTCACGAGTGGAATGTCTCTCGCCGGCTCCCGGCACGTGGGGGTTTTCTCCCGAGGCACGACGAGGATCTCAGGGAGCCTCTCGTGCGGCGCCAGGGAAGTCAGGTCTCCATGCGCGTGGCGAGGGGGAGCGCGTCCTGGCTCTCGAGTCACGGGAGGGGACTAGGGCCTCGAGACGCGTTGAAGAAGGACTCTCGAGGTCTTTCTCGGGGGGCGGCGGGAAACCCTCGTGTCCCTCGCCTTCTGCCGGGGACCTTAGGGAACTTCCCAGGGTGCCTCTGAGAGGTGAGGGATCCTGTGGAGGTGGCGGGGCCCCTCGGGACTCCGCTGGGTCTGGCGCAACGGAAGAGGGCCTCACCTCGAGGGGAGGCAGGAACCTCAGGCTTCCTCTCCGTTTCGGACTCCGACCGCAGGGTCCCTGCAGAGTTGGGACAGGAGAGTCAGGCCTCGTCTTGTCTGAGGAAGGGAACCCCGCTGGCCTCTCGAGTTGCTCAGGGGGTCTCAGGCCCCTCGTCGAGCTGTGTGTGGAACCTGCGGGTTTTGCGGACGATGCACGGGGCTGGCAGTGCCCCTTCGTGTTGTGCCTTCACCCACAGGGTTGCCTTCGAAGAGGGGTCCGGGCCTCGGGTCCTTCTCAAGGGCGGACCGGGGAACCGGGGGCGTTCGGCATGTGGCACCACCCACGTGGCTCGTCTCGAATTTCCTCGTGAGACCGGCCTCATCCTGAGGTGCGCCGGGAAGGCCGGGAACCCCTCCCAGACCACGCAGGGGAATCGCCTCTCCTGTCGCGATCAGGAGGGGAGAAGGGGCTCAGAGGAAGCGGTGCCGGGACCCTCGGTGTTCCCCTCGAGGGAACCCGGCGTGTCGGGGGACTTTTGGGGGTCGCAGGAAGGCTGTCAGGGACCGTTTCGCCCTTCAGGGCGGAACAGGGGACTTCCCTTGAGACGCCGTGGCGGGCAAGGGCCTCATCTTGCCAAGAGGTGGGAACCACGTGGTTTTTCTCGAGTTGCGGCGGGATTCTCGAGTTACGACGGGGATCTCAGCCTTCCCCTTGGGTTGGCCCTGGGAAGCCCAATCTTCCCCTCGGGTTGCGAGGGAAAGCTGGGGGTTGCGCTCGCGTCACTGCAGGGCCGAAGAGACCTCACCTAGGCGTGTGTCCGGGACCTAATATTCCTCTCCAGGGAAGGCAGGGATCTCGGGGTTGCATTCCAGGCTCCCCCGGGGAGTCAGGCCTCGTCTCGAGGGGAAGCTAAGGACTCCGCTCTCCTCTTGAGTCGCGACGCGGGTCTCTTGGAGCCCCCTGAGCGGCCTCAAGGGATTCCAGCCTCCTCTTCCGTTTGGAGAGAGGACCCGGGATTGCTCTCCAGGCCATGCAGGAAAAAAGGCCCTCAGCTCGCGAGGACGGGGGCGTCTCAGGGGTTTCCTCGAGCTGCGGCGCCCATGGGGGTTTTCCCCGAGGCACGACGAGGATCTCAGGGAGCCTCTCGTGCGGCGCCAGGGAAGACAGGTCTCCATGCGCGTGGCGAGGGGGAGCGCGTCCTGGCTCTCGAGTCACGGGAGGGGACTAGGGCCTCGAGACGCGTTGAAGAAGGACTCTCGAGGTCTTTCTCGGGGGGCGGAGGGAAACCCTCGTGTCCCTCGCCTTCTGCCGGGGTCCTTAGGGAACTTCCCAGGGTGCCTCTGAGAGGCGAGGGATCCTGTGGAGGTGGCGGGGCCCCTCGGGACTCCGCTGGGTCTGGCGCAACGGAAGAGGGCCTCACCTCGAGGGGAGGCAGGAACCTCAGGCTTCCTCTCCGTTTCGGACTCCGACCTCAGGGTCCCTGCAGAGTTGGGACAGGAGAGTCAGGCCTCGTCTTGTCTGAGGAAGGGAACCCCGCTGGCCTCTCGAGTTGCTCAGGGGGTCTCAGGCCCCTCGTCGAGCTGTGTGTGGCACCCGCGGGTCTTTGCGGACGCTGCACGGGGGTGGCAGTGCCCCTTCGTGTTGTGCCTTCACCCACAGGGTTGCCTTCGAAGAGGGGTCCAGGCCTCGGGTCCTTCTCAAGGGCGGACCGGGGATCCGGGGGCGTTCGGCATGTGGCACCACCCACGTGGCTCGTCTCGAATTTCCTCGTGAGACCGGCCTCATCCTGAGGTGCACCGGGAAGGCCGGGAACCCCTTCCAGACCACGCAGGGGAATCGCCTCTCCTGTCGCGATCAGGAGAGGAGAAGGGGCTCAGAGGAAGCGGTGCCGGGACCCTCGGTGTTCCCCTCGGGGGAACCCGGCGTGTCGGGGGACTTTTGGGGGGCGCAGGAAGGCTGTCAGGGACCGTTTCGCCTTTCAGGGCGGAACAGGGGACTTCCCTTGAGACGGCGTCGCGGGCAAGGGCCTCATCTTGCCAAGAGGTGGGAACCACGTGGTTTTTCTCGAGTTGCGGCGGGATTCTCGAGTTACGACGGGGATCTCAGCCTTCCCCTTGGGTTGGCCCTGGGAAGCCAAACTTCCCCTCGGGTTGCGATGGAAAGCTGGGGGTTGCGCTCGAGTCACTGCAGGGCCGAAGAGACCTCACCTAAGCGTGTGTACGGGATCTAATATTCCTCTCCAGGGAAGGCAGGGATCTCGGGGTTGCACTCCAGGCTCCCCCGGGGAGTCAGGCCTCGTCTCGAGGGGAAGCCAAGGACTCCGCTCTCCTCTCGAGTCGCGACGCGGGACTGTTGGAGCCCCCTGAGCGGCCTCAAGGGAGTCCAGCCTCCTCTTCCGTTTGGAGAGAGGACCCGGGATTGCTCTCCAGGCCATGCATGAAAAGAAGCCCCTCGGCTCGCCAGGACGGGGGCGTCTCAGGGGTTTCCTCGAGCTGCGGCGCCCGTGGGGGTTTTCTCCCGAGGCACGACGAGGATCTCAGGGAGCCTCTCGTGCGGCGCCAGGGAAGTCAGGTCTCCATGCGCGTTGCGAGGGGGAGCGCGTCCTGGCTCTCGAGTCACGGGAGGGGACTAGGGCCTCGAGACGCGTTGAAGAAGGACTCTCGAAGTCTTGTCGGGGGGCGGCGGGAAACCCTCGTTTCCCTCGCCTTCTGCCGGGGACCTTAGGGAACTTCCCAGGGTGCCTCTGAGAGGCGAGGGATCCTGTGGAGGTGGCGGGGCCCCTCGGGACTCCGCTGGGTCTGGCGCAACGGAAGAGGGCCTCACCTCGAGGGGAGGCAGGAACCTCAGGCTTCCTCTCCGTTTCGGACTCCGACCTCAGGGTCCCTGCAGAGTTGGGACAGGAGAGTCAGGCCTCGTCTTGTCTGAGGAAGGGAACCCCGCTGGCCTCTCGAGTTGCTCAGGGGGTCTCAGGCCCCTCGTCGAGCTGTGTGTGGAACCTGCGGGTTTTGCGGACGATGCACGGGGCTGGCAGTGCCCCTTCGTGTTGTGCCTTCACCCACAGGGTTGCCTTCGAAGAGGGGTCCGGGCCTCGGGTCCTTCTCAAGGGCGGACCGGGGAACCGGGGGCGTTCGGCATGTGGCACCACCCACGTGGCTCGTCTCGAATTTCCTCGTGAGACCGGCCTCATCCTGAGGTGCGCCGGGAAGGCCGGGAACCCCTCCCAGACCACGCAGGGGAATCGCCTCTCCTGTCGCGATCAGGAGGGGAGAAGGGGCTCAGAGGAAGCGGTGCCGGGACCCTCGGTGTTCCCCTCGAGGGAACCCGGCGTGTCGGGGGACTTTTGGGGGTCGCAGGAAGGCTGTCACGGACCGTTTCGCCCTTCAGGGCGGAACAGGGGACTTCCCTTGAGACGCCGTGGCGGGCAAGGGCCTCATCTTGCCAAGAGGTGGGAACCACGTGGTTTTTCTCGAGTTGCGGCGGGATTCTCGAGTTACGACGGGGATCTCAGCCTTCCCCTTGGGTTGGCCCTGGGAAGCCCAATCTTCCCCTCGGGTTGCGAGGGAAAGCTGAGGGTTGCGCTCGCGTCACTGCAGGGCCGAAGAGACCTCACCTAGGCGTGTGTCCGGGACCTAATATTCCTCTCCAGGGAAGGCAGGGATCTCGGGGTTGCATTCCAGGCTCCCCCGGGGAGTCAGGCCTCGTCTCGAGGGGAAGCCAAGGACTCCGCTCTCCTCTTGAGTCGCGACGCGGGTCTCTTGGAGCCCCCTGAGCGGCCTCAAGGGATTCCAGCCTCCTCTTCCGTTTGGAGAGAGGACTCGGGATTGCTCTCCAGGCCATGCAGGAAAAAAGGCCCTCAGCTCGCGAGGACGGGGGCGTCTCAGGGGTTTCCTCGAGCTGCGGCGCCCATGGGGGTTTTCCCCGAGGCACGACGAGGATCTCAGGGAGCCTCTCGTGCGGCGCCAGGGAAGACAGGTCTCCATGCGCGTGGCGAGGGGGAGCGCGTCCTGGCTCTCGAGTCACGGGAGGGGACTAGGGCCTCGAGACGCGTTGAAGAAGGACTCTCGAGGTCTTTCTCGGGGGGCGGAGGGAAACCCTCGTGTCCCTCGCCTTCTGCCGGGGACCTTAGGGAACTTCCCAGGGTGCCTCTGAGAGGCGAGGGATCCTGTGGAGGTGGCGGGGCCCCTCGGGACTCCGCTGGGTCTGGCGCAACGGAAGAGGGCCTCACCTCGAGGGGAGGCAGGAACCTCAGGCTTCCTCTCCGTTTCGGACTCCGACCTCAGGGTCCCTGCAGAGTTGGGACAGGAGAGTCAGGCCTCGTCTTGTCTGAGGAAGGGAACCCCGCTGGCCTCTCGAGTTGCTCAGGGGGTCTCAGGCCCCTCGTCGAGCTGTGTGTGGCACCCGCGGGTCTTTGCGGACGATGCACGGGGGTGGCAGTGCCCCTTCGTGTTGTGCCTTCACCCACAGGGTTGCCTTCGAAGAGGGGTCCGGGCCTCGGGTCCTTCTCAAGGGCGGACCGGGGAACCGGGGGCGTTCGGCATGTGGCACCACCCACGTGGCTCGTCTCGAATTTCCTCGTGAGACCGGCCTCATCCTGAGGTGCGCCGGGAAGGCCGGGAACCCCTTCCAGACCACGCAGGGGAATCGCCTCTCCTGTCGCGATCAGGAGAGGAGAAGGGGCTCAGAGGAAGCGGTGCCGGGACCCTCGGTGTTCCCCTCGGGGGAACCCGGCGTGTCGGGGGAATTTTGGGGGGCGCAGGAAGGCTGTCAGGGACCGTTTCGCCTTTCAGGGCGGAACAGGGGACTTCCCTTGAGACGGCGTCGCGGGCAAGGGCCTCATCTTGCCAAGAGGTGGGAACCACGTGGTTTTTCTCGAGTTGCGGCGGGATTCTCGAGTTACGACGGGGATCTCAGCCTTCCCCTTGGGTTGGCCCTGGGAAGCCAAACTTCCCCTCGGGTTGCGATGGAAAGCTGGGGGTTGCGCTCGAGTCACTGCAGGGCCGAAGAGACCTCACCTAAGCGTGTGTCCGGGATCTAATATTCCTCTCCAGGGAAGGCAGGGATCTCGGGGTTGCACTCCAGGCTCCCCCGGGGAGTCAGGCCTCGTCTCGAGGGGAAGCCAAGGACTCCGCTCTCCTCTCGAGTCGCGACGCGGGACTGTTGGAGCCCCCTGAGCGGCCTCAAGGGAGTCCAGCCTCCTCTTCCGTTTGGAGAGAGGACCCGGGATTGCTCTCCAGGCCATGCATGAAAAGAAGCCCCTCGGCTCGCCAGGACGGGGGCGTCTCAGGGGTTTCCTCGAGCTGCGGCGCCCGTGGGGGTTTTCTCCCGAGGCACGACGAGGATCTCAGGGAGCCTCTCGTGCGGCGCCAGGGAAGTCAGGTCTCCATGCGCGTTGCGAGGGGGAGCGCGTCCTGGCTCTCGAGTCACGGGAGGGGACTAGGGCCTCGAGACGCGTTGAAGAAGGACTCTCGAAGTCTTGTCGGGGGGCGGCGGGAAACCCTCGTTTCCCTCGCCTTCTGCCGGGGACCTTAGGGAACTTCCCAGGGTGCCTCTGAGAGGCGAAGGATCCTGTGGAGGTGGCGGGGCCCCTCGGGACTCCGCTGGGTCTGGCGCAACGGAAGAGGGCCTCACCTCGAGGGGAGGCAGGAACCTCAGGCTTCCTCTCCGTTTCGGACTCCGACCGCAGGGTCCCTGCAGAGTTGGGACAGGAGAGTCAGGCCTCGTCTTGTCTGAGGAAGGGAACCCCGCTGGCCTCTCGAGTTGCTCAGGGGGTCTCAGGCCCCTCGTCGAGCTGTGTGTGGAACCCGCGGGTCTTTGCGGACGATGCACGGGGCTGGCAGTGCCCCTTCGTGTTGTGCCTTCACCCACAGGGTTGCCTTCGAAGAGGGGTCCGGGCCTCGGGTCCTTCTCAAGGGCGGACGGGGAACCGGGGGCGATCGCCATGTGGCACCACCCTCGTGGCTCGTCTCGAATTTCCTCGTGAGACCGGCCTCATCCTGAGGTGCTCCGGGAAGGCCGGGAACCCCTTCCAGACCACGCAGGGGAATCGCCTCTTCTGTCGCGATCAGGAGGGGAGAAGGGGCTCAGAGGATGCGGTGCCGGGACCCTCGGTGTTCCCCTCGAGGGAACCCGGCGTGTCGGGGGACTTTTGGGGGTCGCAGGAAGGCAGTCAGGGACCGTTTCGCCCTTCAGGGCGGAACAGGGGTCTTCCCTTGAGACGCCTTGGCGGGCAAGGGCCTCATCTTGCCAAGAGGTGGGAACCACGTGATTTTTCTCGAGTTGCGGCGGGATTCTCGAGTTACGACGGGGATCTCAGCCTTCCCCTTGGGTTGGCCCTGGGAAGCCCAATCTTCCCCTCGGGTTGCGAGGGAAGGCTGGGGGTTGCGCTCGAGTCACTGCAGGGCCGAAGAGACCTCACCTAGGCATGTGTCCGGGACCTAATATTCCTCTCCAGGGAAGGCAGGGATCTTGGGGTTGCATTCCAGGCTCCCCCGGGGAGTCAGGCCTCGTCTCGAGGGGAAGCCAAGGACTCCGCTCTCCTCTCGAGTCGCGACCCGGGTCTCTTGGAGCCCCCTGAGCGGCCTCAAGGGAGTCCAGCCTCCTCTTCCGTTTGGAGAGAGGACCCGGGATTGCTCTTCAGGCCATGCAGGAAAAGAAGGCCCTCAGCTCGCGAGGACGGGGGCGTCTCAGGGGTTTCCTCGAGCTGCGGCGCCCGTGGGGGTTTTCTCCCGAGGCACGACGAGGATCTCAGGGAGCCTCTCGTGCGGCGCCAGGGAAGTCAGGTCTCCATGCGCGTGGCGAGGGGGAGCGCGTCCTGGCTCTCGAGTCACGGGAGGGGACTAGGGCCTCGAGACGCGTTGAAGAAGGACTCTCGAGGTCTTTCTCGGGGGGCGGCGGGAAACCCTCGTGTCCCTCGCCTTCTGCCGGGGACCTTAGGGAACTTCCCAGGGTGCCTCTGAGAGGCGAGGGATCCTGTGGAGGTGGCGGGGCCCCTCGGGACTCCGCTGAGTCTGGCGCAACGGAAGAGGGCCTCACCTCGAGGGGAGGCAGGAACCTCAGGCTTCCTCTCCGTTTCGGACTCCGACCTCAGGGTCCCTGCAGAGTTGGGACAGGAGAGTCAGGCCTCGTCTTGTCTGAGGAAGGGAAACCCGCTGGCCTCTCGAGTTGCTCAGGGGGTCTCAGGCCCCTCGTCGAGCTGCGTGTGGAACCCGCGGGTCTTTGCGGACGATGCACGGGGGTGGCAGTGCCCCTTCGTGTTGTGCCTTCACCCACAGGGTTGCCTTCGAAGAGGGGTCCGGGCCTCGGGTCCTTCTCAAGGGCGGACCGGGGAATCGGGGGCGTTCGGCCTGTGGCCCCACCCACGTGGCTCGTCTCGAATTTCCTCGTGAGACCGGCCTCCTCCTGAGGTGCGCCGGGAAGGCCGGGAACCCCTTCCAGACCACGCAGGGGAATCGCCTCTCCTGTCGCGATCAGGAGGGGAGAAGGGGCTCAGAGGAAGCGGTGCCGGGACCCTCGGTGATCCCCTCGAGGGAACCCGGCGTGTCGGGGGACTTTTGGGGGTCGCAGGAAGGCTGTCAGGGACCGTTTCGCCCTTCAGGGCGGAACAGGGGACTTCCCTTGAGACGCCGTGGCGGGCAAGGGCCTCATCTTGCCAAGAGGTGGGAACCACGTGGTTTTTCTCGAGTTGCGGCGGGATTCTCGAGTTACGACGGGGATCTCAGCCTTCCCCTTGGGTTGGCCCTGGGAAGCCCAATCTTCCCCTCGGGTTGCGAGGGAAAGCTGGGGGTTGCGCTCGAGTCACCGCAGGGCCGAAGAGACCTCACCTAGGCGTGTGTCCGGGACCTAATATTCCTCTGCAGGGAAGGCAGGGATCTCGGGGTTGCATTCCAGGCTCCCCCGGGGAGTCAGGCCTCGTCTCGAGGGGAAGCCAAGGACTCCGCTCTCCTCTCGAGTCGCGACGCGGGACTGTTGGAGCCCCCTGAGCGGCCTCAAAGGAGTCCAGCCTCCTCTTCCGTTTGGAGAGAGGACCCGGGATTGCTCTCCAGGCCATGCAGGAAAAGAAGGCCCTCAGCTCGCGAGGACGGGGGAGTCTCAGGGGTTTCCTCGAGCTGCGGCGCCCGTGGGGGTTTTCTCCCGAGGCACGACGAGGATCTCAGGGAGCCTCTCGTGCGGCGCCAGGGAAGTCAGGTCTCCATGCGCGTGGCGAGGGGGAGCGCGTCCTGGCTCTCGAGTCACGGGAGGGGACTAGGGCCTCGAGACGCGTTGAAGAAGGACTCTCGAGGTCTTTCTCGGGGGGCGGCGGGAAACCCTCCTGTCCCTCGCCTTCTGCCGGGGACCTTAGGGAACTTGCCAGGGTGCCTCTGAGAGGCGAGGGATCCTGTGGAGGTGGCGGGGCCCCTCGGGACTCCGCTGGGTCTGGCGCAACGGAAGAGGGCCTCACCTCGAGGGCAGGCAGGAAACTCAGGCTTCCTCTCCGTTTCGGACTCCGACCGCAGGGTCCCTGCAGAGTTGGGACAGGAGAGTCAGGCCTCGTCTTGTCTGAGAAAGGGAACCCCGCTGGCCTCTCGAGTTGCTCAGGGGGTCTCAGGCCCCTCGTCGAGCTGTGTGTGGAACCCGCGGGTCTTTGCGTACGATGCACGGGGGTGGCAGTGCCCCTTCGTGTTGTGCCTTCACCCACAGGGTTGCCTTCGAAGAGGGGTCCGGGCTTCGGGTCCTTCTCAAGGGCGGACCGGGGAACCGAGAGCGTTCGGCATGTGGCCCCACCCACGTGGCTCGTCTCGAATTTCCTCGTGAGACCGGCCTCATCCTGAGGTGCGCCGGGAAGGCCGGGAACCCCTTCCAGACCACGCAGGGGAATCGCCTCTCCTGTCGCGATCAGGAGGGGAGAAGGGGCTCAGAGGAAGCGGTGCCGGGACCCTCGGTGTTCCCCTCGGGGGACCCCGGCGTGTCGGGGGACTTTTGGGGGTCGCAGGAAGGCTGTCAGGGACCGTTTCGCCCTTCAGGGCGGAACAGGGGACTTCCCTTGAGACGCCGTCGCGGGCAAGGGCCTCATCTTGCGAAGAGTTGGGAACCACGTGGTTTTTCTCGAGTTGCAGCGGGATTCTCGAGTTACGACGGGTATTTTAGGCTTCCTCTTGGGTTGGCCCTGGGAAGCCCAATCTTCCCCTCGAGTTGCGAGGGAAAGCTGGGGGTTGCACTCGAGTCACTGCAGGGCCCAAGAGACCTCACCACGGCGTGTGTCCGGGACCTAATATTCCTCTCCAGGGAAGGCAGGGATCTCGGGGTTGCATTCCATGCTCCCCCGGGGAGTCAGGCCTCGTCTCGAGGGGAAGCCAAGGACTCCGCTCTCCTCTCGAATCGCGACGCGGGTCTCTGGTAGCCCCCTGAGTGGCCTCAAGGGAGTCCAGCCTCCTCTTTAGTTTGGAGACAGGACCCGGGATTGCTCTCCAGGCCATGCAGAAAAAGAAGGCCCTCTGCTCGCGAGGATGCGGTGTCTCAGGGGTTTCCACAAGCTGTGGCGCCCCTAGGGGTTTTCTCCCTAGGCACGACGAGGATCTCAGGAAGCCTCTCGTGCGGCGCCAGGGAAGTCAGGTCTCCATGCGCGTGGCGAGGGGGAGCGCGTCCTGGCTCTCGAGTCATGGGAGGGGACTAGGGCCTCGAGACGCGTTGATGAAGGACTCTCGAGGTCTTTCTCGGGGGGCGGCAGGAGACCCTCGTTTCCCTCGCCTTCTGCCGGGGACCTTAGGGAACTTCCCAGGGTGCCTCTGAGAGGCGAGGGATCCTGTAGAGGTGGCGGGGCCTCTCGGGACTCCGCTGAGTCTGGCGCAACGAATGAGGGCCTCACCCGAGGGGAGGCAGGAAGCCCAGGCTTCCTCTCCGTTTCGGACTCCGACCGTAGGGTCCCTGCAGAGTTGGGACAGGAGAGTCAGGCCTCATCTTGTCTGAGGAAGGGAACCCCGCTTGCCTCTCGAGTTGTTCAGAGGGCCACAGGCCCCTCGTCGAGTTGTGTGTGGAACCCGCGGTTGTTTCCGGACGATGCACGGGGGTGTCAGTGCCGCTTCGGGCTGTGCCTTCACCCACAGGGTTGCCTTCGAAGAGGGGTCCATCATCGGGTTCTTCTCAAGAGCGGACCGGGGAATCGGGCTCGTTCGGCATGTGGCACCACACACGTGGCTCGTCTCGAATGTCCTCGTGTGACCGGCCTCCTCTTGAGGTGCTCCGGCAAGTCCAGGAACCCCTTCCAGACCACGCAGGGGAATCGCCTCTCCTGTCGCGATCAGGAGGGGAGAAGGGGCTCAGATGAAGCGGTGCCGGCACCCTCGGTGTTCCACTCGAGGGAACCCGGCGTATCGGGGAACATTTTGGGGTCGCATGTAGGCTGTCAGGTTCCGTTTCGCACTTCAGGGCGGAACAGGGGACTTCCCTTGAGACGCCGTCACGGGCAAGTGCCTCATCTTGCCAAGAGGTGGGAACCACGTGGTTTTTCTCGAGTTGCGGCGGGATTCTCATGTTACGACAGGGGATTACAGGCTTCCTCTTTTGTCGGCCCTGGGTAACCCAACCTTATATTCTACTGGCGAGGGAAAGCTGGGGGTTGCGCTCGAGTCACTGCAGGGCCAAAGAGACCTCATCTAGGCGTGTGTCCAGGACCTAATGCTCCTCTCCAGGGAAGACAAGGATCTCGGGGTTGCATTCCATGCTCCCCCGGGGAGTCAGGCCTCGCCTCGAGAGGAAGCAAAGGACTCCGCTCTCCTCCAGAGTCGCGACGCTGATATCTTGCTGCCCCCTGAGTGGCCTCAAGGGCGTCCAGCCTCCTCTTCACTTTTGAGAGAGGACACCTGATTGCTCTCCAGGCCAGGCAGGAAAAGACGGCCCTCACCTCGCGAGGACGGTGGCATCTCAGGGGTTTCCTCGAGCTGCGGCACCCGTGGGGGTTTTCTCCCGAGGCACGACGAGGATCTCAGGGAGCCTCTCGTGCGGCGCCAGGGAAGTCATGTCTCCATGCACGTGGCGAGAAGGAGCGCGTCATTGTTCTCGAGTCATGGGAGGGGACTAGGGCCTCAAGACGCGTTGAAGAAGGACTCTCGATGTCTTTCTCGGGTTGCAGCGGGAAACCCTCGTTTCCCCCGACTTTTGTCGGGTACCTGAGGGAACTTCCCAGGGTGCCTATGAGAGTTGAGGGTCGCTGTGGTGTTGGTGGGGCCTCTCGGGACTCCACTGGGTTTGTCGCAATGGATGAGGGCCTCATCTCGAGTGGAGTCAGGAACCTCAGTCTTCCTCTCCAATTCTGACTCTGATCGTAGTGTCCCTGCAGAGTTGGGACAGGAGAGTCAGGCTATGTCTTTTCTGAGGAATGGAACTCCGCTTGCCTCTTGAGTTGTTCATGGGGTTTCAGGCCCCTTGTCAAACTGTGTGTGAAATCTGAAGGTTTTTCCAGACGATGCATGGGGGTGTCAGTGACCCTTCGTTTTGTGTCTTCATCCACAGGGTTGCCTTCGAAGAGGTGTCCGGGCATTGTGTTCTTATGAAGAGCGGACTGGGAAATCGGGGTCGTTCAGCATTTGGCACCACCCACGTGGCTAATCTCGAATTTCCTCATGAAACCGGCCTCATCCTGAGGTGTGCCGCGAAGGTCATGAAACCCTTCCAGACAAAGCAGAGGATTCGACCCTCCTGTGGCGATCAGGAGGAGAGAAGTGGCTCAGATGAAGTGCTGCTGGGAACCTCGGTGTTTCCCTCAAGTGAGACAGGTATGTCGGGTAACTTTTGGGGTCGCATAACGCGTTCCAAGTACCGTTTCTCTCTTCAAATTGGAACGTGGGACTTCTCTTGGGGTGCTCCAGCGGGCAAGGGCCTCATCTTGGAATGACTGGGGAACCACTTGGTTTTTCTCTAGTTGCGGTGGGATATTTGAGTTACCATAGGGAATTCATGCTTCCTCTTGTGTTGGCCCACAAAAGTCTTATCTTCCATTCGAGATTCGAGGAAGAGCTGGAGGTGCGCTCTAGTCACTGAAGGCAAAAGAGACCCCACCAAGGCTTGTGTGCAGGACCTAATGTTCATGTCAAGGGGCGACAGGAATCTCGGGGTTGCATTCCAGACTCACCCTGGAGTCAGGCCTCGTCTCGAGGGGAAGCAAAGGACTCTGCTCTCCTCTCGAGTTGGACGGGTATGTCTTGGAGCCCACTGAGTGGCTTAAAGGGAGTCAAACCTCCTCTGGTGTTTGGAGGGAGGACACGGGATTGCTCTCCAGGCAATGCAGGAAATGAAGGCCCTCGTCTCCCGATGACTGGGGCGTCTCGTAGGTTTTCTCGAGCTGTGGCGCTAGTGTGGGGTTTCTCACGAAGTAAGACTGGGAGCTCAGTGAGCCTCTCACGTGGTGCCAGGGCAGTCAGGTCTCTATGCACGTGGTGAGAGGGAGCCCGTCATTGTTCTCGAGTCATGGTAGGGGAATTGGGCCTGAAAACGTGTTAAAGAAGGACTCTCGAGGTCTTTCTTGGGTTGCAGCAGGAAACCCTGGGTTCCATCGACTTGTGCCAGTGACCTCAGGAAGCTTCTCAGCGTGCCTCTGAGAAGTCAGGGTCACTGTGGAGTTGGGAGGGGCCTCTCGGAACTCCACTGGGTTTGGTGCAATGGAAGAGGGCCTCATGACAAGTTGAGGCAGGAACCTCAGGGTTCCTCTCCTGGCTTCGAATGCGCCGGATCTGACTCGGATCGCAGAGTCCCTGCAGAGCTGGGACAGGAGAGTCAGGCCTCGTCTTGTGTGGAGGAATGGAACTCCGCTTGACTCTCGCGTTGTTCATGGGGTGACAGGCCACTTGTCGATTTGTATGTGGAACTTGCGGGTTTTTCTGGACGATGCACTGGGGTGTCACTGCCCCTTCGTGTTGTGCCTTGTTCCACAGGATTGCCTTCGAGTTGGGTTCTGCCATCGGGTTCTTATCAAGAGCGGACCAGGGAATCGGGGTCTTTTGGCATGCCGCACCACCCACGAGGCTATGTCTCGAATTTCCTCGTGAGACTGGCCTCATCTTGATGTGCGCCAGGAAGGTCGGGAACGCCTTCCAGACAATGCAGGGGAATCGAACCTCCTGTCGCGATCAAGAGGGGAGAAGAGTCTCAGATGAAGTGGTGCCAGGAACCTCGGTGTTCTCCTCAAGTGAGACTGGTATGTCGGGGAACTTTTGGGGTCGCATCAAGGGTTCCAAGTAACTTTTCGCTCTTCAATACGGAACGTGGGACTTCTCTTGAGACGCTGTAGCGGGCAAGGGCCTCATCTTTCGATGACGGGGGAACCACGTGGTTTTTCTTGAGTTGGGGCGGGATTCTCGAGTTACAACCGGGAATTCAGGCTTCCTCTTCAACTGGCCCAGGGAAGTCCAGTTTTCATTCGAATTGTGAGTTAGAACTGGGGATTGCTCTCGAGACACTGCAGGGCCAAATAGACCTCATCTAGGCTTGTGTCCAGGACCTAATGTTCCTCTGCTGGGGCGAAAGCGATCTCAGCATTGCATTCTCGACTCACCCGGGGAGTCAGGCCTCGTCTCGAGGGGAAGCCAAGGACACCGCTCTCCTGTCAAGTCACGACGGGTATATCTTGGAGCTCACTGTGTGGCCTAAAATGAGTCAAGCCTCCTGTGGAGTTTGGAGAGAGGACTCAGGATTGCTCTCCAGGCCATACAGCAAAAAAAGGCCCTCATCTCGTGAGGACTGGGGCGTCTCGTGGGTATTCTCGAGCTGTGGCTCCAGTGTGGTGTTGCTCACGAGGTATAATGGGGAGCTCAGGGAGCCTCTCCTGTGGCTCCAGGGAAGTCAGGTTTATATGCGCGTGGCTAGGGGGAGCGCGTCATTGCTCTCGAGTCATGGTAGGGGAATGGCACCTCAAGACGCGTTGAAGAAGGACTCTCGAGGTCTTTTACGGGTTGGGGCAGGAAACCCTTGGTTCCCTCGACTTGTGCCGGTGATCTCAGGAAGGTCTAAGGGTGCCTCTGAGAAGTCAGGGATACTGTGCAGTTGGGAGGGGTCTCTCGGGACTCCACTGGGTTCGGTGCAATGGAAGAGGGCCTCATCTCGAGTGGAGGCAGGAAACTCATGTTTCCTCTCCTGACTTCCCCTGGGCCAGATGTGACTCGGATCGCAGTTTCGCTGCAGAGTTCGAACAGGAGAGTCAGGCCTCGTCTTGTGTGGAGGAATGGAACTCTGCTTGCCTCTCCAGTTGTTCACGGGGTGACAGGTCACTTCTCGAGCTGTGTGTGGTACCTGCGGGTTTCTCCGGACGATACCCAGGGGTGTCAGTGCCCCTAAGTGTTGTGCCTTCATCAAAAGGGTTATCTTCAAAGAGGTGTCCGGGCATCAGGATCTTATCAAGAGCGGACCGGGAAATCGGGGTCTTTTGGCATGTGTCACCATCCACGTGGCTATGTCTCGAATATCCTCGTGAGACCGGCCTCATCCTGAGATGCACCGGGAAAGGCGGGAACCCCTTCAAGACAAAACAGGGGAATCGACCCTCCTGTCGCGATCAGGAGGGGAGAAGGGGCCCAGATGTAGTGGTGCCGGGAACCTCGGTGTTCTCCTCGAGTCAGACTGGTGTGTCGAGGAACTTTTGAGGGCGCATCAAGGGTGCCAATACCGTTTCGCACTTCAAGACGGAACGTGGGACTTCTCTTGAGACGCTGTAGGGGGCAAGGGCCTCATCTTGGGATGACGGGGGAACCACGTGGCGTTTCTCGAGTTGTGGCGGGATTCTCGAGTTTCGACGGGGAATACAGTCTTCCTCATGTGTTGGGCCAGGGAAGTCCTATCTTCCATTCGAGTTTAAAGGGAGAGCTGGGGATTGCTCTCGAGTCACTGCAGGGCAAAATAGACCTCATCTAGGCTTGTGTCCAGGACTTAATGTTCGTCCCTAGGGGCGACAGGGATCTTGGGGTTGCATACCAGACTCACCCGGGGAATCAGGCCTCGTCTCGAGGGGAAGCAAAGAACTCCGCTGTCCTTTTGAGTCGCGATGGGTATCTCTTGGAGCCCACTGTGTGCCCTAAAGGGAGTCAAGCCTCCTGTGGTGTTTGGATAGAGGACTCGGGATTCCTCTCCAGGCCATGCAGGAAAAGAAGGCCCTCATCTCGCGATGATGGCGGCGTCTCGTGGGTTTTCTAGACTGCCGTGCTAGGGCCGGGTTTCTGACGAGGTACGAGAGGGAGCTCAGGGAGCCTCTCGTGTGGCGCCAGGGAAGTCAGGTCCCCATGAGATGGCTAGGGGGAGCTCGTCATTGCTCTCGAGTCATGGTAGGGTAATCGGGCCTCAAGACGGGTTGAAGAAGGACTCTCGAGGTCTTTCTCGGGTCACTGCATAAAACCCAGGGTTCCCTTGACTTGTGCCTGCGACCTCAGGGAGCTTCTCAGAGTGCCTCTGAGAAGTCAGGGATACTGTGCAGTTTGGAGGGGCCTCTCGAGACTCCTCTGCATTTGGTGGAATGTAAGAGGGACTCATCTCGAGTTGAAGCAGGAACCTCAGTGTTCCTCTCCATTTCTGACTCAGATCGCAAGGTCCCTGCATGTTGGTACAGGAGAGTCAGGCCTCGTCTTTTCTGGAGGATGGGACTCCTCTTGCCTCTCGAGTTGTTCTCGAGGTGACAGGCCACTTGTCGAGCTGTGTGTGTAACCTGCCCGTTTTTCCGGATGATGCACAGGTGTGTCAGTGCCCCTTCGTGTTGTACCTTCATACTCAAGGCTGCCTTCCAAGAGGTGTCCGAGCATCGGATTCTTATCAAGAGCGGACCGGGAAATTGGAGTCTTTCAGCAAGTGGCACCACCCACAAAGCTACGTATCGAATTTCCCCATGAGACCGGCCTCATCCTGAGTTGTGCAGGGAAGGTCGGGCCCCCTTGCAGACAAAGCAGGGGAATCGACCCACCGGTCACGATCAGGAGGGGAGAAGGGGCTTAAATGAAGTGGTGCCGGGAACCTCGGTGTTCCCCTTGAGTGAGACCGGCGTGTTGGGGGACTTTTGGGGTCGCATCAAGGGTGCCAAGTACCGTTTCGCATTTCAAGACGGAACCTGGGACATCTTTTGAAACGCTGTAGCGGGCAAGGGCCTCATCTTGCGATGACGGGAGAACCACGTGGTTTTGCTCGAGTTGCGGCGGGATTCTCGAGTTATGACCGGGAATTTAGGCTTCCTCTTGTTGGCCTTGAAATCCAATCTTCCATTCGGGTTGCGAGGGGGAGCTGGGGATTGCGCTAGAGTCACTGCAGGGCAAAAGAGACCTAATCTAGGCTTGTGTCCAGGATCTAACGTTGCTCTCCAGGGGCGACAGGGATCTCGGGTTTGCATTCCAGACTCATCCGGGGAGTCAGTTCTCACCTCGAGGGTAAGCAAAGAATTCCGCTCTCGTCTCGAGTCGCGATGGGTATCTCTTGGAGCCCACTGTGTGTACTAAAGGGAGTCAAGCCTCCTGTGGAGTTTGGAGAGAGGACTCGGGATTGGACTCCAGGCCATGCAGGAAAAGAAGGCCCTCATCTCGAGATGACGGTGGCGTCTCGTGGGTTTTCTCGAGCTGTGGCGCCAGTGTGGGGTGTCTCATGAAGTACCACGGGGATCTCAGGGAGCCTCTTGTGTGGCGCCAGGAAAATCCAGTATTCCATTCGAGTTGCAAGTTAGAACTGGGGATTGCTCTCCAGTCACTGCAGGGCAAAATAGACCTCATCTACGCTTGTGTCCAGGACCTAGTGTTCCACTACTGGGCCAACAGAGATCTCAGGGTTGCATTCTCGACTCACCCGGAGAGTCAGGCCTCGTCTTGAGGGGAAAAAAAGGACTCCGCTCTCCTGTCGAGTCGCGACGGGTATCTCTTGGAGCCCACTGCGTGGCGTAAAGGGAGTGAAGCCTCCTATGGAGTTTGGAGAGATGACTCGGGATTGTTTTCCTGGCCATGCAGGAAAAAAGGCCCTCATCTCGCGATGACGGGGGCATCTCGTGGGTTTTCTCCAGCTGCGGCGCCAGTATCAGATTTCTCACGAGGTACAACAGGGAGCTCAGAGAGCCTCTCGTGTGGTGCTAGGGACGTCAGGTCTCCGTGCGTGTGGTGAAGGGGAGTGCGTGATTGCTCTCGAGTCATAGTAGGCGAATCGGGCCTCAAGACGCATTGAAGAAAGACTCTTGAGGTCTTTCTCGGGTTGCGGCAGGGAACCCTGGGTTCCCTTGATTTGTGTCGGTGACCTCAGGCAACTTCTAAGGGTGCCTCTGAGAAGTCAGGGACACTGTGGATTTGGGAGGGGCCCTTCGTTACTCAACTGGGTTTGGTGCAATCGAAGAGGGCCTCATCTCGAATGGAGGCAGGAACGTCAGGGGTCCTCTCCATTTCTGACTAGGGTCGCAGGGTACCTGCAGAGTATGGACAAGAGAGTCATGCCTCGTCTTCTGTGGAGGAATGGATTTCCCCTTGCCTTTAGAGTTGTTCACGGAGTGACAGGCCACTTGTTGAGCTGAGTGTGGAACCTGCGGGGTTTTCCGGACGATGCACGGGGGTGTCAGTGCCCCTTCGTGTTGTGCCTTTATCCACAGGGTTGCCTTCAAAGAGGTTTCCGGGCATCGGGTTCTTTTCAAGAGCGTTCCGGAAAATTGGGGTCTTTCAGCATGTGGTACCACCCACGAGGCTACGTCTCGAATTTCCTCGGGATACTGGTCTCATCCTGAGGTGCGCCGGGAAGGTCGGGAACCCCTTGCAGACAAAGCAGGGGAATCGACTCACCGCTCGCGATCAGAAGGGGAGAAGGGGCTCAGATGAAGTGGTGCCGGGAACCTCGGTGGTCCCCTCGAGTGAGACCGGTATGTCACGGCACTTTTGAGGTCGCATCAAGGCTGCCAAGTACAGTTTCGCACTTCAAGACGGAACGTGGGAATTCTCTGGAGATGCTCTAGCGGGCAAGGGCCTCATATTGCGATGACGAGGGAAACACGTGGTTTTTCTCGAGTTGAGGCGGGATTCTCGAGTTACAACGGGGAATTCAGGCTTCCTCTTGTGTTGGCCCAGGAAGTCCAATCTTCCTTTCAACTTGTCAGAGAGAGCTGAGGGTTGCTCTCGAGTCACTTCAGGGCAAAGAGTCCTCATCTAGGCTTGGGTCCAGGACGTAATGTTCCTCTCCAGGGGCGACAGGGATATCGGGGTCGCATTCCAGTCTCACCCGGTGGGTCACGCCTCGTCTCGAGTGGAAGCAAAGGACTCCACTATCCTCTCGAGTCGCGACACGTAACTCTTGGAGCCCAATGAGTGGCCTAAAGGGAGTCAAGAGTCCTGTGTAGCTTCGACAGAAGGTTCACGCTTGATCTGCATACCATGCAGTTAAAGATGGCCCTCCTCTCGAGATGATGGGGGCGTCTCATGGGTTTTCTCGAGCTGCGGCGCCAGTGTGGGGTTTCTCACGAGATATGATGGGGAGTTCAGGGAGCCTCTTGTGCAGCGCCAGAGAAGCCTGACTCCATGCGTGTGGCCAGGCAGATCGCGTCATTGCTCTCGAGTCATGGGAGGGACTAGGGCCTCAAGAGGCATTTAAGAAGGACTCTCAAGGTCTTTCTTGGGTTGGGGCGGGAAACACTCGTTTCCCTCGACCTCTACAGGGGACCTTAGGGAACTTCCCAGGTGCCTCTGAGAGGTGAGGGATACTGAGGAGTTAGAGGGGCCTCTCGGGACTCCACTAGGTTTGACGAAATGAAAGAGGGCCTCATCTCGATTGGAGGCAGGAACCTCAGGCTTCCTCTCCATTTCTGACTCCGACCGCAGGGTCCCTGCAGAGTTGGGACAGGAGAGTCAGGCCTCGTCTTGTCTGAGTAATGGAACTCTGCTTGCCTCTCGAGTCGTTCAGGGGGTCTCAGGGCCCTTGACAAGCTGTGTGTGGAACCTGCGGGTGTTTCCAGAAGATGCATGGGGGTGTCAGTGCCCCTTCGTTTTGTGCCTTCCCCCACAGGGTTGCCTTCAAAGAGGTGTCCGGGCATCGGGTTCATTTCAAGAGCGGACCGGGAAATCGGGGTCATTCGGCATGTGGCACCAACCACGTGGCTCATCTCGAATTTCCTCATGAGACCAGCATCATCCTGAGGTGCGCCAGGAAGGCCGGGAACCCCTTCCACACAAAGTAGGGGAATCGATTCTCCTGTCGCGATCAGGAGGGGAGATGGGGCTCAGATGAAGTGGTGCCGGGACCCTCGGTGTTCCACTCGGGGGAACCCGGCGTTTCAGGGAACTTTAGGTGTCGCATCAAGGGAGCCAAGTACCGTTTCCCACTTCAGGACGGAACATGGGACTTCCCTGGAGACGCTGTAGCGGGCAAGGGCCTCATCCTGTGAAGACGTTGGAACCACGTCGTTTTTCTTGAGTTGCATCGGGATTCTCGAAAACGACAGGAATTTCAGGTCTCTCTTGGGTTGGCCCTGGGAAGCCCAATCTTCAATTCGAGTTGCGATGGAAAGCTGGGGGTTCTGCTCGAGTCACTACAGGGCCAAAGAGACCTCATCGAGGCGTGTGTCCAGGACCTAATATTCCTCTCAAGGGAAGACAGGGATCCAGGGTTTCCATTCCAGACTCCCCCGGGGAGTCAGGACTCGCCTGGAGGGGAAGCAAAGGACTCCGCTTTCCTCTCAAGTCGCGACACGGATCTCTTGGAGCCCACTGAGTGGACTCAAGGGTGTCGAGCCTCCTCTTCAGTTTGGAGAGAGGACTCGGGATTGCTCTCCAGGCCAGGCAGGAAAAGAAGGCCCTCATCTCGCGATGACGGGGGCGTCTCATGGGTTTCCTCAGGCTGCTGCGCCCATGGAGGTTTTCTCACGAGGCACGACGAGGACCTCAGGGAGCCTCTCGTGCGGCGCCAGGGAAGTCAGGTCTCCATGCGCATGGCGAGGGGGAGCTGGTCATCACTCTCGAGTCATGGGAAGCGGCTAGGTCCTCAAGAGGCGTTGAAGAAGGACTCTCGAGGTCTTTCTTGGGTTGCGGCGGGAAACCCTCGTTTCCCTCGACTTCTGCAGCGGACCTTAGCGAACTTCCAACGGTGCCTCTGAGAGGTGAGGGATGCTGTGTAGTTGGCAGGGCCTCTCAGGACTCTGCTGGATTCGGCGCAATGGAAGAGGGCCTCATCTCGAGGGGAGGCAGGAACCTCAGGCTTCCTCTCGGTTTCGGACTCTGACTGCATGGTCCCTGCAGTGTTGGGACAGGAGAGTCATGCCTCGTCTTGTCTGAGGAATGGAATTCTGGTTACCTCTCGAGTTGTTCCGGGAGTCTCAGGCCCCTTGTCGAGCTGTGTGTAGACCCTGCGGGTTTTTCCGGATGATGCACGGGGGTGTCAGTGCCCCTTCGTGTTGTGCCTTCACCCACAGGGTTGCCTTCGAAGAGGTGTCCGGGCATCGGGTTCTTATCAAGAGCGGACCGGAAAATCGGGGTCGTTCGGCACGTGGCACCTCACACGTGGCTAGTCTCGAATTTCCTCCTGAGACCGACCTCATCCTGAGGTGCGCCAGGAAGGCCGGGAACCCCTTCCAGACCACGCAGGGGAATCGACTCTCCTGTCGCGATCAGGAGGGGAGAAGGGGCTCAGATGAAGTGGTGCCGGGACCCTCGGTGTTCCCCTCGAGGGAACCCAGCGTGTCGGGGAACTCTTGCGGTCGCATCAAGGGTGTCAAGTACCGTTTCGCACTTAAGGACGGAATATGGGACTTCCCTGGAGACACCAGGAACTTCGGTGTTCCCTTGGAGTGAGACCGGTATGTTGGGGAACTTTGGGGTCGCATCAAGGGTGCCAAGTAGCATTTCGAACTTTAAGATGGAACGTGGGACTTCTCTTGAGACTCTAGCTGGCAAGGGCCTCATATTGGGATGAAGGGGGAACCACATGGTTTTTAAGACTTGAGGCTGAATTCTCGAATTACGATGGGAAATTCAGACTTCCTCTTGTGTTGACCGTGGGAAGACCAATCTTCCATTCAAATTGTGAGGGAGAGATGGAGGTTGCTCTCGAGTCACTGTAGGGCAAAATAGACCTCATCTAGGCTTGTGTCTAGGACAAAATGTTCCACTCCAGGGGCGACAGGGATCTCGGGGTTGCATTCCAAACTCACCCGGGGAGTCAGGCCTCGTCTCCAGGGAAGCAAAGGACTCCGCTCTCCTCTCGAGTCGCACCGGGTATTTCTTGGACCCAACTGAGGGGCCTAAAGGGAGTCAATACTCCTGTGAAGTTTGGAGAGAGGACCAGGAATTGCTCTCCAGGTCAGGCAGGAAAAGAAGGCCCCCATCTCTCCTTGACGGGGGCATCTTGTGGTTTTTCTCAAACTGAGGCGCCAGTGTGGTTTTTCTCACGAGGTACGATGGGGTACTCAGGGAGCCTCTTGTGTGGTACTAGGGAAGTCAGTTTTCCTGCTTGTGGCGAGGGGAGCGCGTCCTTGCTCTGGAGTCATGGTAGGGGAATCGGGCATCAAGAGACGTTGAAAAAGGACTCTCCAAGTCTTTCTCGGGTTACTTCAGGAAACTCTGGGTTCCCTCGACTTGTGCCAGTGACCTCAGGTAGCTTCTCACGGAGCCTCTGAGAATTCAGGGATACTGTGGTGTTGGGAGGGGCCTCTCGGGACACCACTGAGTTTGGTTCAATGGAAGAGGGCCTCTTCTCTAGTTGAGGCAGGAACCTCAGGGTTCCTCTCCATTTCTGACTCCAATTGCAGGGTCCCTGAAGAGTTGGGACAGGAGAGTAAGGCCTCGTCTTGTGTGAAGGAATGCAACTTCACTTGCCTCTCGAGTTGTTCACGAGGTGACAGTCCACATTTGGAGCTGTGAGTGGAATCTGCGGGTTTTTCCAGACGACGCATGGGGATGTCAGTGTCCCTTCGTGTTGTGCCTTCATCCACAGGGTTGCCTTCGAAGAGATGTCCGGGCGTCAGGTTCTTATCTAGAGTGGACCGGGAATTCGGGATCTTTCAGCATATGGCACCAACCATGAGGCTACTTTTCGAATTTCCTCATGAGACCGGCCTCATCAGGAGGTTCGCGGGGAACGTCGGGAACCCCTTGCAGACAAAACATGGGAATCGACCCTTCTGTCGCGATCAGGAGGGGTGAAGGGGCTCAGAGGAAGTGGTGCCGTGAACTTTGGTGTTGCCCTCGAGTGAGACCGGTATGTCAGGGAACTTTGGGGGTCGCATCAAGGGTGCCAAGTACAGTTTTGTACTTCAGGATGGAACGTGGGACTTCTCTTGATACGCTGTAGCGGCCAAGGGCCTCATCTTGCGATGACGGGGGAGCCACGTGGTTTTTCTCGAGTTGCGGCGGGATTCTCGAGTTACGACGGGGATTTCAGGCTTCCTCTTGTGTTGGGCCAGGGAAGTCCAATCATCCATTCGAGTTGCGAGGGAGAGCTGGGGGTTGCGCTCGAGTCACGTCAGGGCAAAGGAGACCTCATCTAGGCTTGTGTCCAGGACCTAATGTTCCTCTCCAAGGGCCACAGGGATCTCAGGTTTGCATTCCAGACTCACCCAGGGAGTCAGGCCTCATGTCGAAGGGAAGCAAAGGACTCCGCTCTCCTTTCGAGTCGCGACGGGCACCTCTTGGAGCCCACTTTGTGGCCTAAAGGGAGTCAAGCCTCCTGTGAAGTTTGGAGAGAGGACTTGGGACTGCTCTCCAGGCCATGCAGGAAAAGATGGCCCTCATCTCGCGATGACGGAGGGATCTTGTGGGTTTTCTCGAGCTGCGGCGCCAGTGTGGGGTTTCACACGAGGTAGGACGGGGAGCTCAGGGAGCCTCTCGTGTGGTGCCAGGGAAGTCAGGTCTCCATGTGCGTGGCGAGGGGGAGCGCATTATTGCTCTCGAGCTATGGTAGGGGAATCTGACCTCAAGACGCATTGAAGAAGGACTCTCGAGGTCTTTCTTTGGTTGTGGCAGGAAACTCTTATTTCCCTCGACTTTTGCCGGTGGCCTCAAGGAGCTTCTCAGAATGCCTATGAGAAGTCAGGGATACTGTGGAGATGGGAGGCGCCTCTCGGGACTCCGCTGGCATTGTCGCAATGGAAGAGGGCCTTATCTCGAGGGGAGGCAGTAACCTCAGGCTTCCTCTCTGTTTCTGACTCCGACCCTCCGACCTCAGGGTCCCTGCAGAGTTGGGAGCGGAGAGTTAGGCCTCGTCTTGTCTGAGGAAGGGAACTCCGCTTGCCTCTCGAGTTGCTCAGGGGGTCTCAGGCCCCTCTTCAAGCTGTGTGTGGAACCCACGGGTGTTTCTGGACAATGCACGGGAGTGTCAGTGCCCCTTCGTGTTGTGCCATCACCCACAGGGTTGCCTTCGAAGAGGTGTCCGTGCAACGGGTTCTTCTCAAGAGTGGACCGGGAAATCGAGGTCGATAGGCATGTGGCACCACCCCCGTGGCTCATCTCGAATTTCCTTGTGCGGACGGCCTCATCCTGAGATGCGCCGGGAAGGCCGGGAATCCCTTCCAGACCACGCAGGGGAATCGACACTCCTGTCGCCATCAGGAGGGGAGAAGGGGCTCAGATGAAGTGGTGTCGGGACCCTCGGTGTTTCCCTCGAGGGAACTCGGTGTGTCGGGGAAATTCTGGGGGTCGCATGAAAGGTGTCAGGTACTGTTTGGCACTTCAGGACAGAAACTGGGACTTCCCTTGAGACGCCATAGCGGGCAAGAGGCTCATCTTGCAAAGACGTAGGAACCACGTGGATTTCCTCGAGTTGCCGCGGGATTCTCGAGTTACGACGGGGATCTCAGGCTTCCCCTTGGGTTGGCCCTGGGAAGCCCAATCTTCCCCTCGAGTGAGAGGGAAAGCTGGGGGTTGCGCTCGAGTCACTGCAGGGCGCAAGAGACCTCACCTAGGCGTGTGTCCGGGACCTAATATTCCTCTCCAGGGAAGGCAAGGATCTCGGGGTTGCATTCCAGGCTCCCCCGGGGAGTCAGGCCTCGTCTCGAGGGGAAGCCAAGGACTCCGCTCTCCTCTCGAGTCGCGACGCGGGTCTCTGGGAGCCCCCTGAGCGGCCTCAAGGGAGTCCAGCCTCCTTTTCAGTTTGGAGACAGGACACGGGATTGCTCTGCAGGCCATGCAGGAAAAGAAGGCCCTCAGTTCGAGAGGACGGGGGCGTCTCAGGGGTTTCCTGGAGCTGCGGTGCCCATTGGGGTTTTCTCCCGAGGCACTACGAGGATCTCAGGGAGCCTCTCGTGTGGCGCCAGGGAAGTCAGGTCTCCATGCGGTGGCGATGGGGATCGAGTCCTGGCTCTCGAGTCACGGGAGGGGACTAGGGCCTCGAGACGCGTTGAAGAAGGACTCTCGAGGTCTTTTTCGGGGGGCGGCGGGAAACCCTCGTTTCCCTCGCCTTCTGCCGGGGACCTTAGGGAACTTCCCAGGGTGCCTCTGAGAGGCGAGGGATCCTGTGGAGTTGGCGGGGCCTCTCGGGACTCCGCTGGGTCTGGCGCAACGGAAGAGGGCCTCACCTCGAGGGGAGGCAGGAACCCCAGGCTGCCTCTCCGTTTCGGACTCCGACCGCAGGGTCCCTGCAGAGATGGGACAGGAGAGTCAGGCCTCGTCTTGTCTGAAGAAGAGAACCCCGCTTGCCTCTCGAGTTGTTCAGGGGGTCTCAGGCCCCTCGTCGAGCTGTGTGTGGAAGCCGCGGGTCTTTGCGGACGATGCACGGGGGTGGCAGTGCCCCTTCGTGTTGTGCCTTCACCCACAGGGTTGCCTTCGAAGAGGAGTCCGGGCCTCGGGTCCTTCTCAAGGGCAGACCGGGGAACCGGGGGCGTTCGGCATATGGCCCCACCCACGTGGCTCGTCTCGAATTTCCTCGTGAGACCGGCCTCATCCTGAGGTGCGCCGGGAAGGCCAGGAACCCCTTCCAGACCACGCAGGGGAATCGCCTCTCCTGTCGCGATCAGGAGGGGAGAAGGGGCTCAGAGGAAGAGGTGCCGGGATCCTCGGTGTTCCCCTCGGGGCAACCCGGCGTGTCGGGGGACTTTTGGGGGTTGCAGGAAGGCTGTCAGGGACCGTTTCGCCCTTCAGGGCGGAACAGGGGACTTCCCTTGAGACGCCGTGGCGGGCAAGGGCCTCATCTTGCCAAGAGGTGGGAACCACGTGGTTTTTCTCGAGTTGCGGCGGGATTCTCGAGTTACGACGGGGATCTCAGCCTTCCCCTTGGGTTGGCCCTGGGAAGCCCAATCTTCCCCTCGGGTTGCGAGGGAAAGCTGGGGGTTGCGCTCGAGTCACCGCAGGGCCGAAGAGACCTCACCTAGGCGTGTGTCCGGGACCTAATATTCCTCTCCAGGGAAGGCAGGGATCTCGGGGTTGCATTCCAGGCTCCCCCGGGGAGTCAGGCCTCGTCTCGGGGGGAAGCCAAGGACTCCGCTCTCCTCTCGAGTCGCGACGCGGGTCTCTTGGAGCCCCCTGAGCGGCCTCAAGGGAGTCCAGCCTCCTCTTCCGTTTGGAGAGAGGACCCGGGATTGCTCTCCAGGCCATGCAGGAAAAGAAGGCCCTCAGCTCGCGAGGACGGGGGAGTCTCAGGGGTTTCCTCGAGCTGCGGCGCCCGTGGGTGCCGGGGTCCAGCCCCGGCTGATCCAGGGTCTTCGAAGGAGTGACGGCTAGGCGACCTATTCAAATGTTAATTAGATATAATTAAGAGGAATAGAATGATGATAGCTCAGTAGGAAAATTCAGTGGAGAAAAGAAGCTGAGTGGCTTGGTTTACGCGGAAAATCAATCTAACCCGTGACACCAGGTTATCTCTGACCACGGAGGCCGCAGGCGCCCTCTCGAATAGCGGAAGGTGCCCCACCTTAGACACCTTCTCGAGTGGGTCTTAGAAGCCCAGGCAAATAAATGGTCGCAGAGGACATCCACGCTCCAGATGGACACTCAGCTAGAAGTTAAAGGGAAGAATGACATGGGGAGACCAAGCGTTGGTGAGCAAGGCCCATAGCTTTATTTTCAAAAGGGGCTTTTATACCCTAAGTTACACATAGAGGACAATAGGGGATGCAAAATCAGCAGTCTTTGATGCTTATCAAAAACCAGGGTTTCTTTCCTGCAGATTTATCGTATACAAATGGTTTAGGTGATTTACATCATCTTCTGGCCAGAGGCCTATTAACATTTTATGACTCTTGACAAGGACTTATCAACAAAGACTTATTTTCTCTAAGAGTAATCATTTTAAGGTTTGGCGCCATCCTCCGAAGATAAGATTACGTTCCTATAGGGTGGATGTGTAATGGGTTTACAAAGGAAAGAATTTACTACCTTAAGGGTCTAAAGTTACTAACACCAAGGCCACTACTTATTTTTTCTACATACCAACTATATTAATTAATGCACATTCAAGGATACAATTCAAGGGATGTGAAAACTTGGCAACAAACATTGGCTCATCAATGAAATCTTTTACTAGTTTTATTCTGACAGTTTCTAATTCTCTGAGAGGCTCTAAGCTATTTGAATATCTTAAGCTTCCCGTGCCTCTGGAGGCTGGGAGACTGTAAACAATCGTATGCATAGCTGTAGGTGTTCGGGTAAACTTGTCAGGCGAGTTAGAGAGCCATCTGAGGGGTTTGGATTTAAACACTCCTAATTGCCCAGGAACTTTATTAATTGGAGCTGTAAGTTAACTCTTTGACAGAGAGAGTGAGATGGTGGTGGGGGACAGCCCCCAGTAAAGTCAGAGGCGAGAGCACAAAGCAATAAAGTAGGCAGACTCTGGTTTTTGGGGGGTAGATGCTCGAGAATATCCGGGGGCACTCCCGAGGCTCGATCCCGCCTTTGCGTATGCCGAGCCCCCTTCCTCATGACCTTTGTCACGAGTGGAATGTCTCTCGCCGGCTCCCGGCATCTCCCCCTTTTTTATTTCTTAAAACAGCCAGATGTAGCTCAGTCGCGAGCCTCTGAATGCTCTGCCGAAGAATCCTGACAATACAAGGAAGAATGAATATGAGAAGCAGAATTAAAACAGCCACAGTAACATAGCTAAGGAAGGTAGACTGCATATTTTTTCCTGAAATGTAGTTAGAGAAAGTATGGAAGAAATCATTTGCTGTTCCAGCGGCAGTAAAATCTAATCGGGAGTGTTCCATAGTTGCTATTTGATTGTGAAGTTTCCCTAAGTCTAGACCAATGTCAGAGCTGTTCCAGATACCTGAAATGTGGTTTTTAATCTTTTCCCATTCAAAATCTGTCTCATTTACTTTCAGGGGTGTTACACATATCCACCGATAGTCAGCATGACAGGACAATGCCATTTTCACCTTTAAAGCCTGCAATTCAGTCCCAATATGTATTACTGCTTCCTCTAGGGCGTCTACCCTCATTTCTAATTTCCTGTCTATAGCTTCCTGTGTTGCCAATGCTAAAGAAACATTTTTGGACATAGAATCAACATATTGAGCAGTATGTACTTGTTGAGTCAATGATATTGCTGTCACAGTAACAGAAGTGATTGCACTTATCAAAGCTGCTATTCCCAAGATAAGTAAGCCCACAAACCGTCGGGTTCGCATTAAATCCTGCAGTTGTTGTGATACAGCCAAACCGTAATTATCATACCAATAAGAATGCACAGACACAGGTATCATGAGATAGGGTGGGCGTTTCAACACAACAAAAGAACAAACATTATATTGGGGGGTCAAACAAGATGAAAGCACACATTGTTCACAACACCACTACCACAAAGGAGCAAACATTATATTGAGGGTTTAAACAAGATGAGCCAGGAAGCAGCTGCAGGCGTCGGCCCCGGGGAGCAGTGTCCCCAGCATCAGGAGGCAGAACGCGAGCGGCAAGCTGTGGGCCTCGGCGCTTAGGGCGGGCGGAGGGGCGGGGCTCGCAGCCTTGGGCTAGCCGCCGCGGCTTGGGCTCTCAGCGTTCCCCTCTCGCCGGCGGGAGCGCGCTGGTCTGGACTGCATTCCGCGGGCGCGCTTTCCTCTCTGGCCCTCACTCACCGCACAGACTTCTTTGCTCTAGGTCGCAGGGTGCAGCGAGAAGGGTACTGGGCGCTGCTGGCGGCGCGGAGGCGAGAGCTGGCTGGGGGAGGGGGAGCGAGCGAGTGCGCGCAGCGAACCTGGTGTTTGGGGAACGTGACATGACGAATTTGTCTGAGATTCAAATCGAAGAATCTGCATTCTGTAGAAATATACAAGCATACCCTCTCCCACAAGTTAGCAACACATCTGGCCTTTTTCACTCTCCAGTATGGAGGTCTTTTTACTTGACCAGGGGCCGAGTCGTAGCCTGTAATTCAGGCATCTAGTGTCTCATCATTGTAGTCTGCCCCTGTGTGTTTACGTTTAAGTGATTAATTACAATTTGGACATAACTATTTGTCTAGCTGTTTACCTAGAGATATGAAATTTATACCTTGAACCAGCTGCATTTTGATGGTGAATTTTGTGAGAATTTTTGGCCTTATCAATCTTTTTATTTAAGTTTAAAACAAATACTTTAGTCAATGCATCTGCCAAAGCATTTCCTTCATGTAAAGGGCCGGGCAAGCTGGAATGGGCTCTATGTCCCACAAAATATTTTTTATCTCTGTGTTTAATCTTTCTGTAAATCAGATAACAAGGAGAAGATAGTAGTTTTATTTTTTGGAATATTAGCAGTTTCAATATGAGGAAACAACCCTACAATATATCAGGAGTCAGTCAAAAGATTAAAGGTGTGGTCTCCTAAATGTTGAAAGGCCTAAATAACTGCTTGTAACTCAGTCTTGACATTTTATTCCCTTGAATTAAAAGATCTTTTAAAGGCCTTGGAGCTGTAATTTCCTGCACCCAAAAGGCTAGATCACTAGATTCAAATGTTTTGTGGCTCTTATCTTGAGAAGTCAAGTTTTTTCTTTTCTGATAATAAGGTAAAAGCAAAAGCTATGTTACTCTTTAACCTTTATTAATTTATACAGTTTTGGTAGACAGTGAGATCAAGACTTTAATTTCTCAATATAATCAGAATCTACTACACCATGCACCACCGAAATTTCTTTTTTTCTTTCTTTCTTTTTTTTTTTTTATTTGAAAAGAAAGCGAGCTACGCCCCAGGACAAATCTTCCAAAGTCCTCGGGTATGGGGCCAGCCACTCCCGTTGGAATTGAAGTAAGCGGCACGTCAGGGGTTAATATTGTTGCTCAATCCTCTTGCCTTTTCTCCTAGCCTGGGTGAGACCCCCCCTGAGGGGGTTTTCTCCAAGGAGCACGCTCTGCATATTGTGTACTAAAAGCTCCTTTGTTTAAAAAACTTTTTATCTTCCTCAGGCTTAGGCAACTCTTTGAGAGGCTTTGGGGGCAAAGTGGGGAACTCCTGGGTCCTGGGAGGCACAAACGGAGGCGGTGGCAATCGCCTTAAATCAGAAAGTGGTGGATAAGTTTTTTAAAGGTTTGCGCAGAGGGGGAGGGAGCTCGCCAGGGCGCTCAGCCGCAGCGTCCTGTAAGCCCTCTCCTTCCTTGGGAGGTAAAGCACTTTCTCCCTCTTTTTTTTTTTTTTCCAATAGCAGAAATTATGATCTGTGCAGAAAGTGGAGACTCACCACCATCCACCGCTATAGCCTCTCTCATAGGCTATTTAACAGCCTCATGACGGAGGTCCAGGACATGTCTAATCATAATACACAGAGCCAATAAACATTTGTCTATTCTTAGATGCAGAGAAACCCATTTTTTTTTGAGAATATTTTTATTTATTTTGTACCCTCTTTACCCTATCTAAACTGCAGAGGGGACTAAAAAAGAAGCCTCAAGGTGAGGATCAAATTTATCCTCGGGACTAGAGAAAACCCCTTTCCGGGAAACTCCTAGCGGAGGCCCTTTACCCCCACATGGAGGAGGAGGCATGGGGGGATGGGAGCGTCCCGTATTTCTCTTCTCCTGTTCTGGAGATCTTTTAACTGTTTGGTGACTAAATCTTACAGACTGTCTGATAAGGGATGTTTCCCTCAAGCTCCTAGGAACGGGTGGTCTGACAGGGGAAGTTTCTCTTAGGCCTTTTGGGGCATCATTGTTTAAGAGATGCCGATCTCCATCAGAGTGATATTTAGCTATTATCTCGCCTAAATTCTCTTTTTCTTTTGGGGAAGGCTGATCTTGTTTCTCATCCCTAACTTTAAGTTGTTCCTGAGTAGTCATGGCTGCTAACATTTTTCTTAGTTGCCGATAGTCAGGTGGGTCTTCATTTTTCTCATTTTCCTGAGGTTTAACTACAGTTTCGACCTCATTTTCCTCTTTAAAGGTTACTTTTTTAGATTCAGGGGCAGGTTTAGCCACAGCATTTTCTTCACTATCCCCTTTAAGATGTACTTTTTCTGAATCGGGGGCAGGGTCTAAGACATCTCTAATGATGTTCCATAAGGAAAAAGCGTCATTAAGGACATTTTCTGAGCCATGTTCGGCATGGTAAGTTTTTAGCTGTTTTCCTACTTTTTCCCAGACATCTAAGTTAACAGAGCCTTCGTCTGGGAACCAGGGACAGTGCTCTTGTACAAATGAAAAAAATGATTGAATGGCAGATTTTTTAACTTTGATTCCTCTTTTGTTTAATAACTGTAAGATTACTCCTATAAAGAGCTGTCTTTCATTTGATTCAGTGTTACCCATGTCAGAAAATTAAGTATAGTAAAAGATTTTGCTTTTAGCTATCAAAAGATCAGGCTTTTCTTTGGCCTTTTAACTTCAGAAACTGTTTTCTCTCTCTAAGTCTAACACTTTAACACTTTCAACACTTCCCACTCCTCTCGCCCTGTCTGTCCTACAGGGGGGTCCGCGGCACCCTTGAGTGGGGTCCTAGCCGTCCCGAACACTGGAAGGACATTAGGGCTGATGACCCAGATTGTCCCGGGGGGGGGGGAACAGAAGGCTGGTGACCCAAACTGTTCCGAGGGGGGAGCAGTAGAGCTGATGACCCAAACTGCTCCGTGGGGGAACAAGAGAGCTGATGACCCAGTTGTTCCGAGAACGGGGGAGCAAAAGGGCTGATGACCCTAATTGCTTTGGGGAGCTTACCTTCGAAAAACCTGTTTCGGGCGCCACCTGCCGGGGTCCAGCCCCGGCTGATCCAGGGTCTTCGAAGGAGAGACGGCTAGGCGACCTATTCAAATGTTAATTAGATATAATAAAGAGGAATAGAATGAGGATAGCTCAGTAGGAAAATTCAGTGGAGAAAAGAAACTGAGTGGCTTGGTTTACGCGGAAAATCAATCTAACCCGTGACACCAGGTTAGCTCTGACCACGGAGGCCGCAGGCGCCCTCTCGAATAGCGGAAGGTGCCCCACCTTAGACACCTTCTCGAGTGGGTCTTAGAAGCCCAGGCAAATAAATGGTCGCAGAGGACATCCACGCTCCAGATGGACACTCAGCTAGAAGTTAAAGGGAAGAATGACATGGGGAGACCAAGCGTTGGTGAGCAAGGCCCATAGCTTTATTTTCAAAAGGGGCTTTTATACCCTAAGTTACACATAGAGGACAATAGGGGATGCAAAATCAGCAGTCTTTGATGCTTATCAAAAACCAGGGTTTCTTTCCTGCAGATTTATCGTATACAAATGGTTTAGGTGATTTACATCATCTTCTGGCCAGAGGCCTATTAACATTTTATGACTCTTGACAAGGACTTATCAACAAAGACTTATTTTCTCTAAGAGTAATTATTTTAAGGTTTGGCGCCATCCTCCGAAGATAAGATTACGTTCCTATAGGGTGGATGTGTAATGGGTTTACAAAGGAAAGAATTTACTACCTTAAGGGTCTAAAGTTACTAACACCAAGGCCACTACTTATTTTTTCTAAATACCAACTATATTAATTAATGCACATTCAAGGATACAATTCAAGGGATGTGAAAACTTGGCAACAAACAATGGCTCATCAATGAAATCTTTTACTAGTTTTATTCTGACAGTTTCTAATTCTCTGAGAGGCTCTAAGCTATTTGAATATCTTAAGCTTCCCGTGCCTCTGGAGGCTGGGAGACTGTAAACAATCGTATGCATAGCTGTAGGTGTTCGGGTAAACTTGTCAGGCGAGTTAGAGAGCCATCTGAGGGGTTTGGATTTAAACACTCCTAATTGCCCAGGAACTTTATTAATTGGAGCTGTAAGTTAACTCTTTGACAGAGAGAGTGAGATGGTGGTGGGGGACAGCCCTCAGTAAAGTCAGAGGCGAGAGCACAAAGCAATAAAGTAGGCAGACTCTGGTTATTGGGGGGTAGATGCTCGAGAATATCCGGGGGCACTCCCGAGGCTCGATCCCGCCTTTGCGTATGCCGAGCCCCCTTCCTCATGACCTTTGTCACGAGTGGAATGTCTCTCGCCGGCTCCCGGCACGTGGGGGTTTTCTCCCGAGGCACGACGAGGATCTCAGGGAGCCTCTCGTGCGGCGCCAGGGAAGTCAGGTCTCCATGCGCGTGGCGAGGGGGAGCGCGTCCTGGCTCTCGAGTCACGGGAGGGGACTAGGGCCTCGAGACGCGTTGAAGAAGGACTCTCGAGGTCTTTCTCGGGGGGCGGCGGGAAACCCTCGTGTCCCTCGCCTTCTGCCGGGGACCTTAGGGAACTTCCCAGGGTGCCTCTGAGAGGTGAGGGATCCTGTGGAGGTGGCGGGGCCCCTCGGGACTCCGCTGAGTCTGGCGCAACGGAAGAGGGCCTCACCTCGAGGGGAGGCAGGAACCTCAGGCTTCCTCTCCGTTTCGGACTCCGACCGCAGGGTCCCTGCAGAGTTGGGACAGGAGAGTCAGGCCTCGTCTTGTCTGAGGAAGGGAACCCCGCTGGCCTCTCGAGTTGCTCAGGGGGTCTCAGGCCCCTCGTCGAGCTGTGTGTGGAACCTGCGGGTTTTGCGGACGATGCACGGGGCTGGCAGTGCCCCTTCGTGTTGTGCCTTCACCCACAGGGTTGCCTTCGAAGAGGGGTCCGGGCCTCGGGTCCTTCTCAAGGGCGGACCGGGGAACCGGGGGCGTTCGGCATGTGGCACCACCCACGTGGCTCGTCTCGAATTTCCTCGTGAGACCGGCCTCATCCTGAGGTGCGCCGGGAAGGCCGGGAACCCCTCCCAGACCACGCAGGGGAATCGCCTCTCCTGTCGCGATCAGGAGGGGAGAAGGGGCTCAGAGGAAGCGGTGCCGGGACCCTCGGTGTTCCCCTCGAGGGAACCCGGCGTGTCGGGGGACTTTTGGGGGTCGCAGGAAGGCTGTCACGGACCGTTTCGCCCTTCAGGGCGGAACAGGGGACTTCCCTTGAGACGCCGTGGCGGGCAAGGGCCTCATCTTGCCAAGAGGTGGGAACCACGTGGTTTTTCTCGAGTTGCGGCGGGATTCTCGAGTTACGACGGGGATCTCAGCCTTCCCCTTGGGTTGGCCCTGGGAAGCCCAATCTTCCCCTCGGGTTGCGAGGGAAAGCTGGGGGTTGCGCTCGCGTCACTGCAGGGCCGAAGAGACCTCACCTAGGCGTGTGTCCGGGACCTAATATTCCTCTCCAGGGAAGGCAGGGATCTCGGGGTTGCATTCCAGGCTCCCCCGGGGAGTCAGGCCTCGTCTCGAGGGGAAGCCAAGGACTCCGCTCTCCTCTTGAGTCGCGACGCGGGTCTCTTGGAGCCCCCTGAGCGGCCTCAAGGGATTCCAGCCTCCTCTTCCGTTTGGAGAGAGGACCCGGGATTGCTCTCCAGGCCATGCAGGAAAAAAGGCCCTCAGCTCGCGAGGACGGGGGCGTCTCAGGGGTTTCCTCGAGCTGCGGCGCCCATGGGGGTTTTCCCCGAGGCACGACGAGGATCTCAGGGAGCCTCTCGTGCGGCGCCAGGGAAGACAGGTCTCCATGCGCGTGGCGAGGGGGAGCGCGTCCTGGCTCTCGAGTCACGGGAGGGGACTAGGGCCTCGAGACGCGTTGAAGAAGGACTCTCGAGGTCTTTCTCGGGGGGCGGAGGGAAACCCTCGTGTCCCTCGCCTTCTGCCGGGGTCCTTAGGGAACTTCCCAGGGTGCCTCTGAGAGGCGAGGGATCCTGTGGAGGTGGCGGGGCCCCTCGGGACTCCGCTGGGTCTGGCGCAACGGAAGAGGGCCTCACCTCGAGGGGAGGCAGGAACCTCAGGCTTCCTCTCCGTTTCGGACTCCGACCTCAGGGTCCCTGCAGAGTTGGGACAGGAGAGTCAGGCCTCGTCTTGTCTGAGGAAGGGAACCCCGCTGGCCTCTCGAGTTGCTCAGGGGGTCTCAGGCCCCTCGTCGAGCTGTGTGTGGCACCCGCGGGTCTTTGCGGACGATGCACGGGGGTGGCAGTGCCCCTTCGTGTTGTGCCTTCACCCACAGGGTTGCCTTCGAAGAGGGGTCCGGGCTTCGGGTCCTTCTCAAGGGCGGACCGGGGAACCGGGGGCGTTCGGCATGTGGCACCACCCACGTGGCTCGTCTCGAATTTCCTCGTGAGACCGGCCTCATCCTGAGGTGCGCCGGGAAGGCCGGGAACCCCTTCCAGACCACGCAGGGGAATCGCCTCTCCTGTCGCGATCAGGAGAGGAGAAGGGGCTCAGAGGAAGCGGTGCCGGGACCCTCGGTGTTCCCCTCGGGGGAACCCGGCGTGTCGGGGGACTTTTGGGGGGCGCAGGAAGGCTGTCAGGGACCGTTTCGCCTTTCAGGGCGGAACAGGGGACTTCCCTTGAGACGGCGTCGCGGGCAAGGGCCTCATCTTGCCAAGAGGTGGGAACCACGTGGTTTTTCTCGAGTTGCGGCGGGATTCTCGAGTTACGACGGGGATCTCAGCCTTCCCCTTGGGTTGGCCCTGGGAAGCCAAACTTCCCCTCGGGTTGCGATGGAAAGCTGGGGGTTGCGCTCGAGTCACTGCAGGGCCGAAGAGACCTCACCTAAGCGTGTGTACGGGATCTAATATTCCTCTCCAGGGAAGGCAGGGATCTCGGGGTTGCACTCCAGGCTCCCCCGGGGAGTCAGGCCTCGTCTCGAGGGGAAGCCAAGGACTCCGCTCTCCTCTCGAGTCGCGACGCGGGACTGTTGGAGCCCCCTGAGCGGCCTCAAGGGAGTCCAGCCTCCTCTTCCGTTTGGAGAGAGGACCCGGGATTGCTCTCCAGGCCATGCATGAAAAGAAGCCCCTCGGCTCGCCAGGACGGGGGCGTCTCAGGGGTTTCCTCGAGCTGCGGCGCCCGTGGGGGTTTTCTCCCGAGGCACGACGAGGATCTCAGGGAGCCTCTCGTGCGGCGCCAGGGAAGTCAGGTCTCCATGCGCGTGGCGAGGGGGAGCGCGTCCTGGCTCTCGAGTCACGGGAGGGGACTAGGGCCTCGAGACGCGTTGAAGAAGGACTCTCGAAGTCTTGTCGGGGGGCGGCGGGAAACCCTCGTGTCCCTCGCCTTCTGCCGGGGACCTTAGGGAACTTCCCAGGGTGCCTCTGAGAGGCGAGGGATCCTGTGGAGGTGGCGGGGCCCCTCGGGACTCCGCTGGGTCTGGCGCAACGGAAGAGGGCCTCACCTCGAGGGGAGGCAGGAACCTCAGGCTTCCTCTCCGTTTCGGACTCCGACCTCAGGGTCCCTGCAGAGTTGGGACAGGAGAGTCAGGCCTCGTCTTGTCTGAGGAAGGGAACCCCGCTGGCCTCTCGAGTTGCTCAGGGGGTCTCAGGCCCCTCGTCGAGCTGTGTGTGGAACCTGCGGGTTTTGCGGACGATGCACGGGGCTGGCAGTGCCCCTTCGTGTTGTGCCTTCACCCACAGGGTTTCCTTCGAAGAGGGGTCCGGGCCTCGGGTCCTTCTCAAGGGCGGGCCGGGGAACCGGGGGCGTTCGGCATGTGGCACCACCCACGTGGCTCGTCTCGAATTTCCTCGTGAGACCGGCCTCATCCTGAGGTGCGCCGGGAAGGCCGGGAACCCCTCCCAGACCACGCAGGGGAATCGCCTCTCCTGTCGCGATCAGGAGGGGAGAAGGGGCTCAGAGGAAGCGGTGCCGGGAACCTCGGTGTTCCCCTCGAGGGAACCCGGCGTGTCGGGGGACTTTTGGGGGTCGCAGGAAGGCTGTCACGGACCGTTTCGCCCTTCAGGGCGGAACAGGGGACTTCCCTTGAGACGCCGTGGCGGGCAAGGGCCTCATCTTGCCAAGAGGTGGGAACCACGTGGTTTTTCTCGAGTTGCGGCGGGATTCTCGAGTTACGACGGGGATCTCAGCCTTCCCCTTGGGTTGGCCCTGGGAAGCCCTATCTTCCCCTCGGGTTGCGAGGGAAAGCTGGGGGTTGCGCTCGCGTCACTGCAGGGCCGAAGAGACCTCACCTAGGCGTGTGTCCGGGACCTAATATTCCTCTCCAGGGAAGGCAGGGATCTCGGGGTTGCATTCCAGGCTCCCCCGGGGAGTCAGGCCTCGTCTCGAGGGGAAGCCAAGGACTCCGCTCTCCTCTTGAGTCGCGACGCGGGTCTCTTGGAGCCCCCTGAGCGGCCTCAAGGGATTCCAGCCTCCTCTTCCGTTTGGAGAGAGGACTCGGGATTGCTCTCCAGGCCATGCAGGAAAAAAGGCCCTCAGCTCGCGAGGACGGGGGCGTCTCAGGGGTTTCCTCGAGCTGCGGCGCCCATGGGGGTTTTCCCCGAGGCACGACGAGGATCTCAGGGAGCCTCTCGTGCGGCGCCAGGGAAGACAGGTCTCCATGCGCGTGGCGAGGGGGAGCGCGTCCTGGCTCTCGAGTCACGGGAGGGGACTAGGGCCTCGAGACGCGTTGAAGAAGGACTCTCGAAGTCTTGTCGGGGGGCGGCGGGAAACCCTCGTTTCCCTCGCCTTCTGCCGGGGACCTTAGGGAACTTCCCAGGGTGCCTCTGAGAGGCGAAGGATCCTGTGGAGGTGGCGGGGCCCCTCGGGACTCCGCTGGGTCTGGCGCAACGGAAGAGGGCCTCACCTCGAGGGGAGGCAGGAACCTCAGGCTTCCTCTCCGTTTCGGACTCCGACCGCAGGGTCCCTGCAGAGTTGGGACAGGAGAGTCAGGCCTCGTCTTGTCTGAGGAAGGGAACCCCGCTGGCCTCTCGAGTTGCTCAGGGGGTCTCAGGCCCCTCGTCGAGCTGTGTGTGGAACCCGCGGGTCTTTGCGGACGATGCACGGGGCTGGCAGTGCCCCTTCGTGTTGTGCCTTCACCCACAGGGTTGCCTTCGAAGAGGGGTCCGGGCCTCGGGTCCTTCTCAAGGGCGGACGGGGAACCGGGGGCGATCGCCATGTGGCACCACCCTCGTGGCTCGTCTCGAATTTCCTCGTGAGACCGGCCTCATCCTGAGGTGCTCCGGGAAGGCCGGGAACCCCTTCCAGACCACGCAGGGGAATCGCCTCTTCTGTCGCGATCAGGAGGGGAGAAGGGGCTCAGAGGAAGCGGTGCCGGGACCCTCGGTGTTCCCCTCGAGGGAACCCGGCGTGTCGGGGGACTTTTGGGGGTCGCAGGAAGGCAGTCAGGGACCGTTTCGCCCTTCAGGGTGGAACAGGGGTCTTCCCTTGAGACGCCGTGGCGGGCAAGGGCCTCATCTTGCCAAGAGGTGGGAACCACGTGATTTTTCTCGAGTTGCGGCGGGATTCTCGAGTTACGACGGGGATCTCAGCCTTCCCCTTGGGTTGGCCCTGGGAAGCCCAATCTTCCCCTCGGGTTGCGAGGGAAGGCTGGGGGTTGCGCTCGAGTCACTGCAGGGCCGAAGAGACCTCACCTAGGCATGTGTCCGGGACCTAATATTCCTCTCCAGGGAAGGCAGGGATCTTGGGGTTGCATTCCAGGCTCCCCCGGGGAGTCAGGCCTCGTCTCGAGGGGAAGCCAAGGACTCCGCTCTCCTCTCGAGTCGCGACCCGGGTCTCTTGGAGCCCCCTGAGCGGCCTCAAGGGAGTCCAGCCTCCTCTTCCGTTTGGAGAGAGGACCCGGGATTGCTCTTCAGGCCATGCAGGAAAAGAAGGCCCTCAGCTCGCGAGGACGGGGGCGTCTCAGGGGTTTCCTCGAGCTGCGGCGCCCGTGGGGGTTTTCTCCCGAGGCACGACAAGGATCTCAGGGAGCCTCTCGTGCGGCGCTAGGGAAGTCAGGTCTCCATGCGCGTAGCGAGGGGGAGCGCGTCCTGGCTCTCGAGTCACGGGAGGGGATTAGGGCCTCGAGACGCGTTGAAGAAGGACTCTCGAGGTCTTTCTCGGGGGCGGCGGGAAACCCTCGTTTCCCTCGCCTTCTGCCGGGGACCTTAGGGAACTTCCCAGGGTGCCTCTGAGAGACGAGGGATCCTGTGGAGGTGGCGGGGCCCCTCGGGACTCCGCTGGGTCTGGCGCAACGGAAGAGGGCCTCACCTCGAGGGGAGGCAGGAACCTCAGGCTTCCTCTCCGTTTCGGACTCCGACCGCAGGGTCCCTGCAGAGTTGGGACAGGAGAGTCAGGCCTCGTCTTGTCTGAGGAAGGGAACCCCGCTGGCCTCTCGAGTTGCTCAGGGGGTCTCAGGCCCCTCGTCGAGCTGTGTGTGGCACCCGCGGGTCTTTGCGGACGATGCACGGGGGTGGCAGTGCCCCTTCGTGTTGTGCCTTCCCCCACAGGGTTGCCTTCGAAGAGGGGTCCGGGCCTCGGGTCCTTCTCAAGGGCGGACCAGGTAACCGGGGGCATTCGGCATGTGGCACCACCCACGTGACTCGTCTCGAATTTCCTCGTGAGACCGGCCTCATCCTGAGGTGCGCCGGGAAGGCCGGGAACCCCTTCCAGACCACACAGTGGAATCACCTCCCCTGTCGCGATCAGGAGGGGAGAAGGGGCTCAGAGGAAGCGGTGCCGGGACCCTCGGTGTTCCCCTCGAGGGAACCCGGCATGTCGGGGGACTTTTGGGGGTCGCAGGAAGGCTCTCAGGGACCGTTTCGCCCTTCAGGGCGGAACAGGGGACTTCCCTTGAGACGCCGTGGCGGGCAAGGGCCTCATCTTGCCAAGAGGTGGGAACCACGTGGTTTTTCTCGAGTTGCGGCGGGATTCTCGAGTTACGACGGGGATCTCAACCTTCCCCTTGGGTTGGCCCTGGGAAGCCCAATCTTCCCCTCGGGTTGCGAGGGAAAGCTGGGGGTTGCGCTCGCGTCACTGCAGGGCCGAAGAGACCTCACCTAGGCGTGTGTCCGGGACCTAATATTCCTCTCCAGGGAAGGCAGGGATCTCAGGGTTGCATTCCAGGCTCCCCCGGGGAGTCAGGCCTCGTCTCGAGGGGAAGCCAAGGACTCCGCTCTCCTCTCGAGTCGCGACGCGGGTATCATGGAGCCCCCTGAGCGGACTCAAGGGTGTCCAGGCTCCTCTTCCGTTTGGAAAGAGGACCCGGGATTGCTCTCCAGGCCATGCAGGAAAAGAAGGCCCTCAGCTCGCGAGGACGGGGGCGTCTCAGGGGTTTCCTCGAGCTGCGGCGCCCGTGGGGGTTTTCTCCCGATGCAGGACGAGGATCTCAGGGAGCCTCTCGTGCGGCGCCAGGGAAGTCAGGTCTCCATGCGCGTGGCAAGGGGGAGCGCGTCCTGGCTCTCGAGTCAAGGGAGGGGATTAGGGCCTCGAGACGCGTTGAAGAAGGACTCTCGAGGTCTTTCTCGGGGGGCGGCGGGAAACCCTCTTTTCCCTGGCCTTCTGCCGGGGACCTTAGGGAACTTCCCAGGGTGCCTCTGAGAGACGAGGGATCCTGTGGAGGTGGCGGGGCCCCTCGGGACTCCGCTGGGTCTGGCGCAACGGAAGAAGGCCTCACCTCGAGGGGAGGCAGGAACCTCAGGCTTCCTCTCCGTTTCGGACTCCGACCGCAGGGTCCCTGCAGAGTTGGGACAGGAGAGTCAGGCCTCGTCCTGTCTGAGGAAGGGAACCCCGCTGGCCTCTCGAGTTGCTCAGGGGGTCTCAGGCCCCTCGTCGAGCTGTGTGTGGAACCCGGGGGTCGTTGCGGACGATGCACGGGGGTGGCAGTGCCCCTTCGTGTTGTGCCTTCACCCACAGGGTTGCCTTCGAAGAGGGATCCGGGCCTCGAGTCCTTCTCAAGAGCGGACCGGGGAATCGGGGGCGTTCGGCATGTGGCCCCACCCACGTGGCTCGTCTCGAATTTCCTCGTGAGACCGGCCTCATCCTTAGGTGCCCCGGGAAGGCCTGGAACCCCTTCCAGAGAACGCAGGGGAATCGCCTCTCCTGTCGCGATCAGGAGGGGAGAAGGGGCTCAGAGGAAGCGGTTGCGGGACCCTCGGTGTTCCCCTCGAGGGAACCCGGCGTGTCAGGGAACTTTTGGTGGTCGCATGAAGGCTGGCAGGATCCTTTCCGCCCTTCAGGGCGGAAGAGGGGACTTCCCTTGAGACACCGTCGCGGGCAAGGTCTCATCTTGCCAGGAGTTTGAAACCACGTGGTTTTTCTCGAGTTGCGGCGGGATTTTCGAGTTACAATGGGGATCTCAGCCTTCCTCTTGGGTTGGCCCTGGGAAGCCCAGTCTTCCCCTCGAGTTGCAAGGGAAATCTGGGGGTTGCGCTCGAGTCACTGCAGGGCCGAAGAGACCTCACCTAGGCGTGTGTCCAGGACCTACTATTCCTCTCCAGGAAAAGCAGGCATCTCGGGGTTGCATTCCAGGCTCCCCCGGGGAGTCAGACCTCGTCTCGAGGGGAAGCCAAGGACTCCGCTCTCCTCTCGAGTCGCGACAAGGATCTGTTGGAGCCCCCTGAGCGGCCTCAACGGAGTCCAGCCTGCTCTTCAGTTTGGAGAGAGGACTCGTGATTGGTCTCCAGGCCATGCAGGAATATAAGGCCCTCATCTCGCGATGACCGGGGTGTCTCATGTGTTTCCTCGAGCTGCCGCGGCAGTGTGGGTTTCCTCACGAGGTACGATGAGGATCTCAGGGAGCCTCTCGTGCAGTGCCAGGTTAGTCAGGTCTCCATGCGCGTGAAGAGGGGGCGCGTGCCATGGCTCTCGAGTCATGGTAGGGGAATCGCGAGTCAACACATTTTGAAGCACTCTCGAGGTCTTTCTCGAGTCATGGCAGAAAACCCAGGGTTCCCTCGACTTGTGCCTGTGACCTCAGGGAGCTTCTCATTGTGCCTCTGAGAACTCAGGGATACTGTGGAGTTGGTAGGGGCCTCTCGGGACTCCACTGGGTGTGGTGCAATGGAAGAGGGCCTCATCTCGAGTGGACGCAGGAACCTCAGGCTTCCTCTCCGTTTCTGACTCGGATCCCATGGTCCCTGCAGAGTAGGGACAAGAGAGTCACACCTAGTCTTCTGTTGAGGAATGGACCTTCGTTTGCCTTTCGAGTTGTTTACAGGGTGACAGGCCACTTGTCGAAATGTCTGTGGGACCTGCGGGTTTTTCTAGACGATGCACGCGGGTGTCAGTGCCCCTTCGTGTTGTGCCTTCATCCACAGGTTTTCCTTCAAAGAGGTGTGCTGGCATCGGGTTCTTTTCAAGAGTGGACCGTGAAATTGGGGTCTTTCAGCATGTGGCACCACCCACGAGGCTACGTCTCGAACTTCCTCATGAGACCGGCCTCATCCTGAGGTGCGCCCGGAAGGTCGGGAACCCCTTGCAGACAGAGAAGGGGAGTCGACCCTCCTGTCGCAATCAGGAGAGGAGAAGGGGTCAGATGAAGTGGTGCCGGGAACCTCGGTGTTCCCCTTGAGTGAGTCTGGTATGTCGCGGAACTTTTGGGGTCGCATCAAGGGTGCCAAGTACCGTTTCGCACTTCAGGATGGAACGTGGGACTTCTCTTGAGATGCTGTAGCGGACAAAGGGCCTCATCTTGCGATGACGAGGGAAGCACGTGGATTTTCTCGAGTTTCGGTGGGATTCTCGAGTTTCGACGGGGAATTCAGGCTTCCTCTTGTGTTGGCCCAGGAAGTCTAATCTTCCATTCGAGTTGCCAGGGAGAGCTGTGGATTGGGCTCCATTCACTGAAGGGCAAACTAGACCTCATCTAGGCTTGTATCCAGGACTTAATGTTCCTCTCCATAGGCGACAGGGATTTGGGGTTGCATTCCATACTCACCCGGGGAGTCAGGCCTCATCTCGAGGGGAAGCAAAGGACTCCACTCTCTTCTCGAGCCGTGACAGGTATCTCTTGGAGCCCACTGAGTGGTCTTTGCTCTGTAGGAGAGCTCTAGTGTACATAAGCCTGTACATAAGTGAACACAGACATTCTGTGTGCATGTTGCTGCGTACCCAAAATAGGGCCACAAGGAGCCTCATGCTCTCCATGCAGCGCGGAAGCTGTGCAGCCACGCAGCAGCTGAAGAATCCAACCAATTGCTCTTTTCTTACCTCTGACAGAGCTCGCATTGCCGTAGCCCTTGGCAGTTTGGAAACACTGGACCCTAACCCCTCTCAAAGTAGGCCTGGGTTCTAGTTTGAATAGAAAGTCAATAGCGGAGCTGAGGACAGGAACGCGGCAGTCATTTATCACACGCTCCTGCAGCCTGCTACTACAGGGACACTAACGCTAGAAGCTAGGAATGTCTTTGCAAGGTGCGCAAAGGACAAGGGAGAACCTCGACCCTGACTCTAGTATTTCAGCCCCCTGAGCAGATCTGAGGTTCTCCCGCTGTAGAAGCTAAGCCATTCCTTTCAAATACAGGCTTCCTAACACAGGGCCAGTTGGCTGCTTGCTCTTCCACGAAGCAGGCTTCCTTAACTTGCAAACTGCGAATTCCGCTTAACAGCCTGGAGGAAAAATCGCTTCTTGGAAGATTTTTTTCAGAGGCTGTATCCCCGGAGCTGGGGCCAAGCTAGGGGACCCATACTGGCAAGGGAAGGCAAAACCACATCCAATGTCTTTGCTCTGGAGGACAGCTTTGGTGAGCCTAAGTCTTTCAGGAATATTTCTGGCTCCAACAGAGTCAAATTCTGTGTGTGAAGCTGCACAGCCAAAATAGGGGAACAGAGAGCCTGATTCTCTCTGTGTAGCTTTGAAGCTGTCATTCAAACAACAGCTTGAGAATCCATACAATGCTCTCCCTTACTGCTAAGAGAATTCTCATTGCTGTAGTCCTTGACAGTTTGTAGAAATCCGCACCCTAACCCTTCTCCAAGTAGGCCTGGGTCCTAGCTCGGAACAACAGGCAACGGCGGAGCTGAGGCCAGTAAGGCACAAGTGAGGTCTCACACACTCTTGTAGCCTGATCGTCCAGGAGCAGTAAGGCCTCTTTTTCCCTGCAGGAGGCTCGCTTGCCTTGCCTCCTGTGAACTGCATTTCCCAGCCTGGGCGCAAAGCTGTTCCTGGAGATTTTTTCTCAGGGGCTGTTTCCCTGGAGCTGGGTCGGACCTCGGGGGCCCAACTCACAGGGGAAGACAAAACCACATGGACAGGTCTATGCTCTGTAGGAGAGCTCTAGTGAACCTCATCTCTCAGGAACATTCTTGGCTTCTACAGAGACACCTCTGTGCATGAAGCTACACACCCAACATAGTGGCAAAGGGAGTCTGATTCTCTCCGTGGGTGCTGATGCTTTGTGGCAAAGCACCTGCTAAGAATCCATCCGCATAGGCTTCCCTCACCTTGACAGAGGTCTCATTGCTGTAGTCCTTGGCAGTTTGGAAAGAAGCAGACCCTTACCCTTCACCAAGTAGGCCCTTGTCCTTGTTTGAATGGAAAGGCAGTAGCTGAGCTGAGGCCAGTAAGGCGCCAGTCAAGTCTGACATATTCCCGATGCCTGCTCCTTCATGGAAAATAACGTTAGAATCTGGGAATGTCTTTGCAAGGCTGGCAAAGGGCAGTCAGGAACCTCGACCCTGCCTCTGGAATTTCTATCTTCTCAGCACATCCGGAGGTCTCGGTCAGGAGAAACTAACCCATTCCTTGCAAATATAGGCTTCCAAACACAGGCCGGTTGGCTGTCTCTTCTTGCCGAAGGAAGCTTGCTTATCCCACCTCCTGCGAACTCCGCTTCCCAGCCTGGGGGATAAGAGGTTCTTGGAGATCTTTTCTCAGAGGCTGTTTCCACGGAGCAGGGGCTGATCCCGGAGACCCACACGCACAGGGGAAGGGAAAACCGCATGGATAAGTCTTTGCTCTCTAGGAGTGCTCTAGTGAACCTCAGTCTATGCGGAATGTTCTTGGCTCCAACGGGGACATCTCTGTGTGGGAAGCTGCATAGCCAACATAGAGACACAGAGACCTGATTCTCTCTGTGCAGCTTTGACGCTGTCGTTCAAACAACAAATTGAGAATCCACACAATGCTCTCCCTTACCACTGAGAGAGTTATCATTGCTGTAGCCCTTCGCAGTTTCTGGAAATCGGCACACAAACACTTCTCCAAGTAGGCCTGGGTTCAAGTTCAGATGAACATGCAATAGCGGAGCTGAGGCCAGTAAGGCACCAGTCAGGTGTCACACACTCTGGCAGCCTGCTCCTCCAGGGACAGTAAGGCCTCTATTTCCCTTCAGGAGGCTCGCTTGCCTTACTTCCTGTGAACAGCGTTTCCCAGCCTGGGCGGAAAGCAGTTCCTGGAGATCTTTTCTCAGGGGCTGTTTCCCCGGAGTTGGGGCGGACCTCAGGGACCCAACTCACAGGGGAAGGCAAAACCAAATGGACAGGTCTATGCTCTGTAGGAGATCTCTAGTTAACTGCCGGGGTCCAGCCCCAGCTGATCCAGGGTATTCGAAGCAGAGACGGCGTAGGCGAGGGTCAGGGAACAACTGCTTAATTAAACGTTAATTAAGGATATAAAGAGTAATAAAATGAGGATAGCTCAGTAGGAAAATTCAGTGGAGAAAAGAGGCTGAGTAGCTTGGTTTACGCGGGGGACCAATAAAACTTCAAGACAAGAAGCTTGCACCACTTACGTAGGCCGCAGGCGTCCTTCCGTTCTCCCGAAGGAGAGGAGACACTGAGGCCTCCCCGGTCGGATCTTAGAAGCCCAGGCAAAATTAGTAAGCTTGGTGGGTTCCGCGCTCCAGATGGAGACTCAACCAGAGTGAGAGAGAGAGAGAGAGACATGGGGAGACCAGTATTTCGAGAAACTGATCCCAATTCTTTATTTTCCATGGTCTACTTTTATACACTGAGATGTTATGCCAAAGTCACGTGGGGTCAGCAGTCCTGACTTTTATCAAAGTCAGGTGCTTCATACAAAAGTATACAGAGGTCTTAGGGGTGTTACATCATCTTCTGGCCGGGGGGCCTGCTGACAATTTACGACCCTCTCCTTGTGACAGCGGTCAGTCAACCAGGACACTTATTTCTCCAGGGGTGATTATTCTTAAAACAGACGCCACCCAAATAAAGTTACATTCCTATAGGGTGAGGGTGTAGTGGGTTTTAGTTAAGGAAAGAATTTACTTAGCCTAAGGTCTAACGTGATTTATATCAAAGGTTAATACTTATTTCTTCTATATATTCATTAATGTGTATAAGGGCAGGGGATGTGGAGACTTAGCAGTAAACATCAGCTCAACAAATGAAAAACCCTTCACCAATATGATTTCTAATCAGCCCATTATACTTATACTAATAATTTTCTAACTTTTCTAAGGAACCTGTTTTTAGAAGGTTTAAAGCATCTCGTGCCTCTCATGGTTGGGAGGCTGTGAGCAATCACATGTGGCCGGACAAGCCTGTCAGGCAGGCTAGAGAACCTTCAGAGGAGTTTGTAGGTTAAAACACTCTTGTCACACCCAGGGGTTTTTATCAACTGGAGCTCTAGGTTAACTCCTTCTCCGAAAGAGGTGGTGGGGGACAGCCCCCCGTAAAGTCAGAGGTGTAGGTGAGAGCACAAAGTAGTAAGGTAGGCAGGCTCTGGTTATGGGGGTAGATGCTCGAGGATTTCCAGGGGGACTCCTGAGGCTCGATCCCGCCTTTGCGTATGTCGAGCCTCCTTCCTCATGACCTTTGCCATGGGCGGAGTGCCTCACTCTGGCCCCCAACAGTGAACCTCCTCTCTCAGGAACATTCTTGGCTCCTATCGAGACACCTCTGTGTGTAGCTACACACGCAACGTAGGGGCAAAGGGAGCCAGATTCTTTCCGTGGGGTGCTGATGCTTTGTGGCAAAGCACCTGCTTGAAAATCCATCAGCTTACGCTTCCCTCGCCTTGACAGAGGTCTCATTGCTGTAGCCCTTGGCAGTTTGGAAAGAAGAGGACCCTTACCTCTCATAAAGTGGGCCCTTGTCCTAGTTTGAAAGGAAAGGCAAGAGCTGAGCTGAGGCCAATAAGGCGCCAGTCAAGTCTGACATATTCCCAAAGCCTGCTCCTTCATGGAAAATAACGCTGTAATCTAGGAATGTCTCTGCAAGGCTGGCAAAGGGCAGTCAGGAGCCTGCACCCTGCCTCTGGAATTACCGACTTCTGAACAGATCTGGAGGTCTCCCTTAGGGGAAGCTAACCCATTCTTCCAAATAGAGGCTTCCAAACGCAGGCCGCTTGGCTGCCTCTTGCTCTCTGAAGGAGGCCTGCTTTTCCCGCCTCCTATGAATCCCACATCCCAGCCCCTGGGAAAAGCGGATCTTGAAGATCTTTTCTCAGGGGTTGTTTCCACGGAGCTGGGGCTAAGCCTGGAGACCCAAACTAACAGGGGAAGAAAAACCACATGTACAAGTCTTTGCTCTCTAGGAGAGCTCTAGTGAACTTCACTCTGTCACGAACATTCTTGATTCATATGGAGACACCCCTGTGTGCGAAGCTGCGTACCCAACATGGGGGCACAGAGAGCCTGATTCTCTCTGTGTAGCTTTAAAGATGTCGTTCAAAAAACACCTTGAAAATCCATACAATGCTCTTCCTTACCCGTGACAGAGTTCTCATTGCTGTAGCCCTTGGCAGTTTTTAGAAATCCGCACCCAAACCCTTCTCCAAGTAGTCCTGGGTCCTAGTTCGGAGGAACATGCAATGGCGGAGCTGAGGCCAGTAAGGCACCAGTCAGGTCTCACACACTCTGCAGCCTGATCGTCCAGGGACAGTAAGCCCTCTTTTTCCCTGCAGGAGGCTCACTTGACTTCCCTCCTGTGAGCTGCATTTCCCAGCCTGGGGGAAAAGAGGTCCCTGGAGATCTTTTCTCAGGGGCTCCTTCCCCGGAGCTGGGGAGGACCTCGAGGACCCAACTCACAGGGGAAGGCAAAAGCATATGGACAGGTCTATGCTCTGTAGGAGAGCTCTAGTGAACCTCATCTCTCAGGAACATTCTGGCCTCCTATAGAGACACCTCTGTATGTGAAGCTACACACCCAACATAGGGGCAAATGGAGCCTGATTCTCCCCGTGGGGTGCTGATGCTTTGTGGCAAAGCACCTGCTTGATGATCCATCCACTTAGGCTTCCCTCGCCTTGACAGAGGTCCCATTGCTGTAGCCCTTGGCAGTTTGGAAAGAAGAAGACCCTTACCCTTCATAAAGTAGGCCTTTGTCCTAGTTTGAATGGAAAGGTAATAGCTGAGCTGAGGCCAATAAGGTGCCTGCCAAGTCTGACATACTCCCGTAGCCTTCACCTTCATGGAAAATAACTCTAGAATCTGGGAATGTCTTTGCAAGGCTGGCAAAGGGCAGTCAGGAACCAGCACCCTGCCTCTGGAATTACCGACTTCTGAGCAGATCTGGAGGTCTCCTTTAGGAGAAGCTAACCCATTCTTTCCAAATAGAGGCTTCCAAACAGGCCAGTTGGCTGCCTTTTCGCGCCCGAAGGAGGCCTGCTTTTCTCGCATCCTATGAAGCCCTGTTCCCAGCCTCTGGGAAAAGCGGATCTTGAAGATATTTTCTCAGGGGTTGTTTCCATGGAGCTGGGGCCGAGACCAGAGACCCAATCGCACAGGGGAAGGAAAACCACATGGACAAGTCTTTGCTCTCCAGGAGACCTCTAAGTGAAACTTACTGTGTCAGGAACGTTCTTGACTCCTATGGAGACACCCCTGTGTGTGAAGCTGTGTACCCAACAAGGGGGCACACAGGGCCTGATTCTCTCTTTGCAGCTTTGAAGCTGTCGTTCAAACAACAGCTTGAGAATCCATACAATGCTCTCCCTTACCTCTGAGAGACTTCTCATTGCTGTAGCCTTTGGCAGTTTTTACAAATCCTCACCCAAACCCTTCTCCAAGTAGGCCTGGGTCCTGGTTTGGATGGCCATGCAATGGCGGAGCTGAGGTCAGTAAGGCACCAGTCAGGTGTCACACACTCTGGCAGCCTGCTCCTCCAGGGACAGTAAGGCCTATTTTTCCCTGCAGGAGGCTCGCTTGCCTTGCCTCCTGTGAACTGCGTTTCCCAGCCTGGGCAAAAAGCGGTTCCTGGAGATCTTTTCTCAGGGGCTCTATCCCCAGAGCTGGGGTGGACCTCGGGGACCCATCTCACAGGGGAAGGAAAAACCACATGGACAGGTCTATGCTCTGTAGGAGACGCCAGTGTGTTTCATCTCTTAGGAACATTCTTGGCTCGTACAGAGACACCTCTGTGTGTAAAGCTACACACCGAACATAGGGGCACAGGGAGCCTGATTCTCTCCGTGGGGTGCTGATGCTTTGTGGCAAAGCACCTGTTTGAGAATCCATCTGCTTACTCTTCCCTCGCCTTGACAGAGGTCTCATTGCTGTGTCTCTTGGCAGTTGGGAAAGAAGTAGACCCTTACCCTTCACCAAGTAGGCCCTGATCCTAGTTTGAAAGGAAAGGCAATAGCTGAGCTGAGGCCAGTAAGGCACCCGTCAACTCTGACATATTCCCGATGCCTGCTCCTTCATGGAAAATATTGCTAGAATCTAGGAATGTCTTTGCAAGGCTGGCAAAGGGCAGTCAGGAACCTCGACCCTGCCTCTGGAATATCTATCTTCTGAGCAGATCTGGAGGTCTCCTTCTGGAGAAGCTAACCCATTCCTTGCAAATAGAGGCTTCCAAACACAGGCTAGTTGGCTGCCTCTTCTTGCCTGAAGGAGGCTTGCTTTTCTTGCCTCCTATGATCCCTGGTTTCCAGCATGGGGGAAAAGCAGATCTTGGAGATCTTTGCTCAGGGGTTGTTTCCACGGAGCTGGGGTTGTGCCCAGAGACCCACACATACAGGGGAAGGCAAAACCACATGAACAAGTCTTTGCTCTCTAAGAGAGCTCTAGTGAACCTCAGTCTTTGACGAACGTTCTTGGCTCCTATGCAGACACCTCTGTGTGTGAAACTGCGTACCCAACATGGCGGCAAAGAGCCTGATTCTCTCTGTGCAGGTTTAATGCTGTCGTTCAGAAAACAGCTTGAGAATCCATACAATTCTCGCCCTTACCTCTGAGAGAGTTCTCATTGCAGTAGCCCTTGGAAGTTTGTAGAAATCTGCACCTAAACCCTTCTCCAAGTAGGCCTGAGTCCCAGTTCGGAGGAACAAGCAATGGCGGAGCTAAGACCAGTATGGCACCAGTCAGTTTTCACACACTCTGGCAGCCTGCTCCTCCAGGGACAGTAAGGTTCTTTTTCTCTGCAGGAGGCTCACTTGCCTTACTTCCTGTGAAAAGCTTTTCCCAGCCTGGGCGAAAAGCGGTTCCTGGAGATCTTTTCTCAGAGGCTGTTTTCTCGAAGCTGGGGTGGACCTCGGGCACCCAACTCACAGGGGAAGGCGAAACCACATGTACAGGTGAGCACTCTGTAGGAGAGCTCTTGTGAGCCTCATCTCTCAGGAACATTCTTGGCTCCTGTAGAGACACCACTGTGTGTGAATCTACACACCCCACATAGGGGCAAAGGGAGCCTGATTCTCTCCGTGGGGTGCTGATGCTTGGTGGCAAAGAACCTTCCTGATAATCCATCCGCTTATGCTTCCCTCGCATTTACGGAGGTCTCATTGCTGTAGCCCTCGGCAGTTTGGAAAGAAGAAGACCCTTACCCTTCATAAAGTAGGGCCTTGTCCTACTTTGAATGGAAAGGCAATAGCTGAGCTGAGGCCAATAAGGCGCCAGTCAAGTCTGACATATTCCCAAAGCCTGCTTCTTCAGGAAGATAACTGTAGAATCTAGGAATGTCTTTGCAAGGCTGGCAAAGGGCAGTCAGGACCCTGCACACTGCCTCTGGAATTACCGACTTCTGAACAGATCTGGAGGTCTCCCTTAGGGGAAGCTAACCCATTCTTCCAAATAGAGGCTTCCAAACGCAGGCCGCTTGGCTGCCTCTTGCTCTCTGAAGGAGGCCTGCTTTTCCCGCCTCCTATGAACCCCACATCCCAGCCTCTGGGAAAAGCGGATCTTGAAGATCTTTTCTCAGAGGTTGTTTCCACGGAGCTGGGGCCGAGCCTGGAGCCCCAAACGCACAGGGGAAGAAAAACCACATGGACAAGTCTTTGCTCTCTAGGAGAGCTCTAGTGAACCTCACTCTGTCAGGAACGTTCTTGTTTCCTATGGAGACACCCCTGTCTGTGAAGCTGTGTACCGAACATGAAGACACAGAGTCTGATCCTCTCTGTGCATCTTTGAAGCTGTCGTTCAAACAACAGCTTGAAAATCCATACAATGCTCTTCCTTACCCGTGACACAGTTCTCATTGCTATACCCCTTGGCAGTATTTAGAAATCCATACCCAAACCCTTCTCCTAGTAGGCCTGGGTCCTAGTTCAGAGGAACATGCAATGGCGGAGCTGAGGCCAGTAAGGCACCAGTCAGGTCTCACACACTCTTGCAGCCTGATCGTCCAGGGACACTAAGGCCTGTTGTGCCTTGCAGGAGGCTCGCTTGCGTTACCTCCTGTGAACTGCGTTTGCCAGCCTGGGGGAATAGCGGTCCCTGGAGATCTTTTCTCAGGGGCTCCTTCCCCTGAGCTGGGGCGGACCTCAGGGACCCAACTCACAGGGCAAGGCAAAACCATATGGACAGGTCTATGCTCTGTAGCAGACTTCTAGTGAACCTCATCTCTCAGGAACATTCTTGGCTCCTATAGAGACACTTCTGTGTGTGAAGCTGCGTACCTAACATAGGGGCACAGAGAGCCTGATTCTCTCAGTTCATTTTGACCCTGTCGTTCAGAAAACAGCTTGAGAATCCATAAAATGCTCTCCCTGACCGCCGAGAGAATTCTCACTGCTGTAGCCCTTGGCACTTTGTAGAAATCCGCAGCCAAACGCTTCTCCAAATAGGCCTGGGTCCTAGTTCGGAGGAACAGGCAATGGTGGAACTGAGGCCAGCAAGGCAACAGTCAGGTTTCACACACTCTGGCAGCCTGCTCCTCCAGGGACAGTAAGGCCTCTTTTTCTCTGCAGGAGATTCGCTTGCCTTACTTCCTGTGAACAGCGTTTCCCAGCCTCAGCGAAGCCGTTCCTGGAGATCTTTTCTCAGGGACAGTTTCCCCGGAGGTGTGGTGGACCTCGAGGACCCAACTCACAGAGGAAGGAAAAACCACATGGACAGGTCTATGCTCTGTAGGAGAGGTTTAGTGAACCTAATCTCTCAGGAACATTCTTGGCTCCTATAGAGACAACTCTGTGTGTGAAGCTACACTCCCAACATTGGGGAACAGGGATCTTGGTTCTCTCCGTGGGGTGCTGATGCTTTGTAGCAAAGCACCTGCTTGAGAATCCGTCCTCTTAGGCTTCCCTCGCCTTGACAGAAGTCTCATTGCTGTAGCCCTTGGCAGTTTCAAAGAAGAAGACCCTTACACTTCATAAAGTAGGCCCTTGTCCTAGTTTGAATGGAAAGGCAATAGCTGAGCTGAGGCCAATACGGAGCCAGTCCCCTCTGACACATTCCCGAAGCCTGCTCCTTCATGGAATATAACTCTAGAATCTTGGAATGTCTTTGCAAGGCTGGCAAAGGGCAGTCAGGAACCAGCACCCTGCCTCTGGAATTACCGACTTCTGAGCAGATCTGGAGGTCTCCTTTAGGAGAAGCTAACCCACTCCTTCCAAATAGAGGCTTCAAAACACAGGCAGGTTGGCTGCCTTTCGTGCCTGAAGGAGGCTTGCTTTTCTCTCCTCCTATGAACTCCAGTTCCCAGCCTCTGGGAAAAGCGTATCTTGAAGATATTTTCTCAGGGGTTGTTTCCACGGAGCTGGGGCCGAGCCCGGGGCCCAAAGGCACAGGGGAAGGCAAGACCACATGGACAGGTCTATGCTCTGTAGCAGACCTCTTGTGAACCTCATCTCTCAGGAGCATTCTTGGCTCCTATAGAGACACCTCTGTGTGTGAAGCTGCGTACCTAACATAGGGGCACAGAGAGCCTGATTCTCTCTGTTCATTTTGACGCTGTCATTCAGAAAACAGCTTGAGAATCCATAAAATGCTCTCCCTTACCACTGAGAGAATTCTCACTGCTGTAGCCCTTGGCACTTTGTAGAAATCTGCACCCAAATGCTTTTCCAAGTAGGCCTGGGTGCTAGCTCGGATGAACAGGCAATGGCGGAGCTGAGGCCAGTAAGGCAACAGTCAGGTTTCACACACTCTGGCAGCCTGCTCCTCCAGGGACTGTAAGGCCTCTTTTACTCTGCAGGAGATTCGCTTGCCTTACTTCCTGTGAACAGCATTTCCCAGCCTCGGCGAAGCGGTTCCTGGAGATCTTTTCTCAGGGACAGTTTCCCCGGAGGTGTGGCGGACCTCGAGGACCCAACTCACAGGGGAAGGCAAAACCACATGGACAGGTCTATGCTCTGTAGGAGAGGTTTAGTGAACCTAATCTCTCAGGAACATTCTTGGCTCCTATAGAGACAACTCTGTGTGTGAAGCTACACTCCCAACATTGGTGCACAGGGAGCTTGATTCTCTCCGTGGGGTGCTGATGCTTTGTGGCAAAGCACCTGCTTGAGAATCCATCCTCTTAGGCTTCCCTCACCTTGACAGAGGTCTCATTGCTGTAGCCCTTGGCAGTTTGCAAAGAAGAAGACCCTTACCCTTCATAAAGTAGGGCCTTGCCCTAGTTTGAATGGAAAGGCAATAGCTGAGCTGAGGTCAATAAGGAGCCAGTCCTGTCTGACACATTCCCGAAGCCTGCTTCTTCATGGAAAATAACTCTAGAATCTAGGAATATCTTTGCAAGGCTAGCAAAGGGCAGTCAGGAACCAGTACCCTGCCTCTGGAATTAACAACTTCTGAGCAGATCTGGAGGTCTCCTTTAGGAGAAGCTAACCCATTCCTTCCAAATAGAGGCTTCAAAACACAGGCAGGTGGGCTGCATTTTTGTTCCCGATGGAGGCGTGCTTTTCTCTCCTCCTACGAACCCCGGTTCCCAGACACTGGGAAAAGTGGATCTTGAAGATATTTTCTCAGGGGTTGTTTCCACGGAGCTGGGGCCGAGCCTGGAGACCCAAAGGCACAGGGGAAGGCAAGACCACATGGACAAGCCTTTGCTCTTTAGTATAGCTCTAATGAACCTCACCCTGTCAGGATCTTTCTTGATTCCTACGGAGACACACCTGTGTGTGAAGCTGCGGCTACAGAGAGCCTGATTCCCTCCGTTTACCGCTGAGTCTGCATTGCCAAGCAACAGCTTGGGAACGCAGCCTGGGGCACTTCCCTTCCCTCGGACAGAGCTCTCCTTGCGGTAGGCCTTGGTAGTTTGCATACAATGGGGCCCTAAGCCCTCTGCAAGTTGGCCTGGCTCCTAGGTCCAAAGGGCAGGCCAGAGCGGAGCTGAGGCTGTCAGGCTCCAGACACATCTCCCATACTCCTACATCCTGCTCCTACCCGGGCGTGAACGCTAGAAGCTGGGAAGGTACCTGGACCGTGCAGGGGCGGGGCGAACGCGGGCGGCGTGGGGCGGGGGTCGGCTTCTGGCGGGGGTGGGGGCGGGCTTCCCAGTTGTGCTCTCAGAGGTGGACACTGAGGCTGAAAACTCGCCGGGAGCGCACCCGGGACAGGTAAACCCGGGCTGCGGGGGTCGAGATTCAGATGGCTTTGGGTGGGGGTCGGTCCCAGTTGTGCTCCCGGGGTCGCCACTGCGGCTGGGAATGCGCAGGGAGCGCGGCAGGGGCGGGGCTAACCCTGGCGGAGCGGGGCGGGGTCGGCTCACGGGGGGGATGGGGAGGGGTTCCCAGTTGCGCTCTCGGGGGTTGCAACTGCGGCTGGGAACGCCCATTTCGTCCGCTCCTGGGTCCCCAAGGATCGCCATCCCGTGGGTGCAGTGGAGGGCTGCGGACCACAGGTAAGGGAACTGGGACTGCGTGGAGCAGGGAACCAAGTATTCCGCCGTCTGTTGACACATTCTCGGAGCTCCCCAACCTGGCGGTCGCAGAAAGGCCTTGACTTTGGGGTCAAGGCCTTTACCACTCCACCCCTCTGCTGAAAAATCTCAGAGTCTGCGCGGTTTTTCCAAGCAGCCTAGTGTCCGCTGGAAGTCCAAGGGACAGAACACTGAACTCTGGCCGGCTGGCCCAGCCCTCTTCTGGCACTTTGTAAGCCAGCGGGCCCTTGAGCACCTGCTGGGATGGGAAAGGGAAGGGTCCATGGATTGCACCCTAGAAACTTAGTAGGGTGCATGGATTTCAAACCCTGGTGGCCGCCCAGGCAGCAAAGAAGTGGGGAGGGCACCTTGCTGCCCTTTCATGGCAGAATCTGTGGTTGTCCAGCTGCGTGGGCCTTTTCATGAGGACCCTGTGCAATAAAATTTGGTGTTTTGGAACTGAATAATTAGAACGTGTAAAAGCTTTAAATTATGTGGTGGTGTAATTAAAAAACAAAACAAAACAAAACCAAGCTCCAAGTGTTTTGCAAATGGAGGTTTAAATATTGAAGGACTGTATTCCTTGCACTGTGGCATTCTATCAAGAAGTGTGCAGGATTTTTTTTTTTTAAGAAAAGTGTTCGAAGTGAGGGAAACAGGAAACCCAGAGGTGCCCCTGTATTTTGGGGAAAGCCTTAGGAGGTCACTTGGAAATGCTGCTGGCTGTGCGGGAGGGGGGCAGATGGGCTGTGCAGGCTTGTCCTTTGCATGGATGTTCTTGTGTGTGGAAACCCAGCTCGGAGCCATCTCCTGATGTGTAAGAATTTCGCAGACAAACCTTGAGCTAAGCAATGCATTTTTTCCTAAGAAAATGTTTGTCTTAAGCGATGTAAATATCCTATGTATTTCCGCTAGACTCTGGCTTCAGGTCGGTTCCCCCAAAAGGCTCAGAAGCGATTTGAACAAAACAGCATGTTTTCCTCCTAGCTTGTTCTCCTTATCTATGTTAAGGAAATGATATATTTGCCTGCAATACTGCCTTTCTTCAAGATTCATGTCAATCAAGTTTTGGCCCGGGATGACTCACCTGCTGCCAATATTATCTCAATGCGTGTCGTGGGGGAGGGGCCTGGTGCCATTCCCTGAAACAGTTCCTTTCTTTCCTTAGCTGACTGCTAGTGCCTGTAGAATATCTGGCTAAAGACCAGCAGGGGGTACTCTTACTACCCCCCCCACCCCGCCTCGAGTCTAAGTCAGCAGCTTTCTCTATCTCTTTAATACTTTAATAACACTTGATGACACAAAAGCTCTGAGCGATCAAATCATATCAAATCTTCATTTCAGATTGAAGATGCATTCCATGGTATTGCCATGTTAAGTCTTTCCATCGTTATGGAATATCTGTCCATGTATTCAGGATAGTTTTCAGCCAGGGTGTATAATTTCCAGTGTGCCAGTCTTGTCATCCTCGTTACATCCATGGCAAAGTGTTTTATTCATGTTGATATTATTGAAAGGGAATTTTTTAAAATTCCTTTTCAGATTATTATCTGCTAATGTATACAGATAAAACTGTGTAATCATTCATTTTGATCAGTTTGGACAGCTTGATAGTTGTCTTTAATTTCTTTACTTTCTGACACTTTAAGATTATCCTGGGACACATATGTAATGCCTCACCCCTAAATTCAGACATGTGTTCAAAGAACTTCTGTCCTTTTATTTATTTATTTATTCTTTAACATTGAAATCGTTTTGACTATGCTGGGTGTTTGTTGCTAGATGGAAGTAGCTAGGACCTCTGGACTGCAGTCTCTCATCTCTTGCTGACCTCTTGTTGACCTCTGCAGAATCCTGGTAGGTGGGAGCTTGTTAGTTCCTTGTTCCTTATCAGAACCTCCTGTGGTAAGTGTTTTTCTCTTCTCTGTTGCCTGGTAAGGCTGGGTGGTCATGGGCATCCCAAAGTTGGCTAGAAGTCAATTATTTAGGCAGGCTTGTGCACAGATATGGGAGAAGGCAATGGCACCCCACTCCTGGAAAATCCCAAGGATGGAGGAGCCTGGTAGGCTGCAGTCCATGGGGTGGCTAAGAGTCGGACACCACTGAGTGACTTCGTTTTCACTTTTCACTTTCATGCATAGGAGGAGGAAATGGCAACCCACTCCAGTGTTCTTGCCTAGAGAACCCCAGAGACTGCGGGGCCTGGTGGGCTGCCATCTATGGCGTGGCACAGGGTCGGCCTCAACTGAACCACTTAGCAGCTGCAGCAGCAGCAGCAGCAGTGCATAGATATCAAAGGGGATGAGAACAGTCAGGTAGGATCACATATGTCATCGTGAAACAATACTTCTCCTCTTAGCCAAAGCTAACGAAAGATTTCTGTTCTAGGTCAACCTAGAAGAGATCACTTAAGAGGTAAAGAAACTTAAACTCCATTAGCAAAGGCAGTTCAACATCTCAAGAAAACTTGTGCTAGGCACAAAACTCTTTTCTGGGGGCCTACTTTCCCTACAACCTCCTTATCCCATTCTGTACCCATTCCTTTGCTTCTCCCGTCCTGAAAATGCCACCTCTAAGACAGAACTACTTCGTTTTCCTTCTTAAAGTGTGATTGCATTCCATACATTCTTGTAATAACAAGTCATACATTTCCCTTCAGCAACCAAGAACTGACTCTTATATTGGCATTTGATAGATTGGTGAGCATACCTATCAGTGATAATAGCGCCCACCCCGCTTCCTGCAAGAACAGAACAAAACAAAACAAAACAAAAAAATTGCTTTCTTACATTTAATATGTTCGGATGGTGCCAGTCACTATTCATGCAGAGTCAAAAATCTCTTTTGTTTCTGTGTAAAAGGGAGGTCCTTTCAAGTCGTGAATGTTTAAGAAGTTTCATTTATTTGGAAGTGACCTAGCTATTCAATACACTGTCGTCACTTAGTTTAGCACCAGGATAGAAACTCAGGTAACCAAAACACCTGGAGGAACGATTGTAAGTTCAGTTCAGTTCAGTTGCTCAGTCGAGTCTGACTCTTTGTGACCCCGTGGCCTGCAGGACGCCAGGCTTCCGTGTCCATCACCAACTCCAGGGGCTTGCTCAAACTCATGTCCATCGAGTCAGTGATGCCATCCAACCATCTTATCCTCTGTCATCCCCTTCTCCTCTGCCTTCAATCAAGACTATGAGAGGCAGATATTTTAGAGTATAATTATTGTTAAGAGTTTATCTAAAAGCTCATATCACATTTACATATTTTACATTGGTTGTTGCTGTTTCCAGGTACTTTCTTGCTGACAAGCTTGTGACACATATAACAATAGAGCAATTTTTACCTCAGAAGAAACCTAGGCACTATGTATATGTTGTGCTTAATGTTGTTGACTCTTAGACATGTCTATAGTGGAGGAGCAAAACCAAAAATACTAGATATTTAATATTGACTAGTTCCCAGTTCACGGGACTCTGACATTCATTTAGGTCAATGTTTTCTTGTATTTCCAGCAGTTTGATTTGGAAGGGCTGCCTTGTCTTGAGACCATTGAAATCAGAACTCAGAACTTGAGCAATATTATCAAAAAACACAAGGCTCACACTGACATATACCTTAATCCAGACAGACAGACAAGACATCTTCCAGTTTTCCGCCTGAGATTTAAAATATTTCTTCGAGCCGTTTTTCTGGGAAGTGGGGGGGTGGGAGTGGGGGTGGCAGCGAGGCAGGCTTGGGTAACAAGCTAATTGTTGGTCATTGCATATGCAAAGAACCAGCTTTCCGGGTTCCAAGGAAAAAAGCTTCCTTGGTACCCAATTTTGTTTGGATCTATAGACTCTCATGGCCCTCCTAGGTCAGGACATCTTTCCTTTCTGTAGTCTTCGTTTGAACCCTAAATCATAGACAGCTTGGATTGTCTCTGTGGGGTGGATGTATTGTCCTTGTGTTTGACCTGGCGGCAGTAGCGAGGTCCGAGAGCCTCTCCTGGAACCGGGCGTGGGGACAGGGCTCACCGGGAGCCCCTGGTGGAAGTGGGCAATGCGCCGGGAGCGCGCCAGGGGCGGGGCGATCCCAGGCGGCGCGGGTCGGGGTTCCGGTCGGGAGGGGGTGGGGGGTGGTAACAGTTGTGCTCTCGGGGGTCCCCACTGCAGCTGGAAACGCGCTGGGAGTGCGGCAGGGGCGGGGTAAACCTGGGCTGTGCGGGTCGAGATTTAGATGGCTGTGGGTGGGGGTTCGGTCCCAGTTGTGCTCTCCGGGGTCGCCACTGCGGCTAGGAACGCCCATTTCCTATGCTAATGTGTCCCCAAGGATCCACATCTAGTGGGTGCAGCGGAGGGCTGCGGGCCACAGGTCAGAGAACTGGGACTGCTTGGAGCAGGGAACCACGTATTCCGCCCTCTGTTGGCACATTCTCAGAGCTCCCCAACCTGGCGGTTGCAGAAAGGCCTCGCCCTTGGTGTCAAGGCCTTTACCGATCCACCCCTTTGCTGAAAAATCTCAGTCTGCACGGTTTTCCCAAGCAGCCTAGTGTCCCCTGGAAGTCCAAGGGACAGAACCCTGAACTCTGGCCGGCTGGCCCAGCCCTGCTTCTGGCACTTTGTAGGCCAGCGGGCCCTGGAGCACCTGCTAGGATGAGAAAGGGAAGGGTCCGCGAATTGCACCCTAGAAAGTTAGTAGGGTGCATGGATTTCAAACCCTGGTGGCCGCCCAGGCAGCAAAGAAGTGGGGAGGGCACCTTGCTGCCCTTTCATGGCAGAATCTGTGGCTGTCCTGATGCGTGGGCCTTTTCATGGGGACCTTGTGCAATAAAAGTTTGGTGTTTTGGTACTGAATAATTAGAAATTGTAAAAAGTTTAAATTATGTGGTGGTGTAATTAAAAAACAAAACAAAACAAAACCAAGCCCCAAGTGTTTGGCACAGGGAGGTTTAAGTATTGAAGGCCTGTTTTCCTTGCACTGTGGCATTCTATCAAGAAGTGTGCAGGATTTTTTTTTTTTTAAGAAAAGTGTTCGAAGAGCTTGAAACAGGAAACCCAGAGGTGCCCCTGTATTTTGGGGAAGGCCTTAGGAGGTCACTTGGAAATGCTGCTAGCTGTGGGGGAGGGGTCAGATGGGCTGTGCAGGCTTGTCCTTTGCATTCATGTTCTTTTGTGTAGAAACCCAGCTCGGAGCCATCTACTGATGTGTAAGAATTTCGCAGACAAACCTTGAGCTAAGCAATGCATTTGTTCCTGAGGAAATGTTTGTCTTAAGCGATGTAAATATCCTATGTATATCCGCTGGACTCTGGCTTCAGGTCGGTTCCCCCAATAGGCTCAGAAGTGACTTGAACAAAACAGTATGTTTTCCTCGTACCTTGTTCTCCTAATCTATGTTAAGGAAATGATATATTTGCCTGGAATACTGCCTTTCTTCAAGATTCATGTCAATCAGTTTTTGGCCCAGGATGACTCACCTGCTGCCAATGTGACCTCAAGGCATGTCGTGGGGGAGGGGCCTGGTGCCATTCCCTGAGACAGTGCCTTTCTTTCCTTAGCTGACTGCTAGTGCCTGTAGAATATCTGGCTAGAGACCAGCAGGGCGTACACCCCGCCTCAAGTCTAAGTCAGCAGCTTTCTCTATCTCATTTATACTTTAATAACAATTGATGACACAAAAGCTCTGAGCGATCAAATCATATCAAATCTTCATTTCAGATTGAAGATGCATTCCATGGTATTGCCATCTTAAGTCTTTCCATTGTTATGGAATATCTGTCCATGTATTCAGGATAGTTTTCAGCCAGGGTGTATAATTTCCAGTGTGCCAGTCTTGTCATCCTCATTACATCCATGGCAAAGTGTTGTATTCATGTTGACATTATTGAAAGGGAATTTTTTTAAATTCCTTTTCAGATTATTATCTGCTAATATATACAGAAAAAACTGTGTAATCTTTCGTTTTTATCAGTTCAGACAGCTTGATAGTTGTCTTTAAATTCTTTCCTTTCTCATACTTTAAGATTTTCCGGGCACCGTACATGTACTGCCTCACCCCTAATCTCAGTCATGTGTTCAAAGGACTTCTGTCCTTTATTTGTTTACTTATTTTTTGCAACATTGAATTCGTTTTGACTATGCTGGGTCTCTGCTGCAAGATGGAAGTTGCTAGGACCTCTGGACTGCAGTCTTCCATCTCTTACTGACCTCTTGTTGACCTCTGCAGAATCCTGGTTGGCGGGAGCTTGTTAGTTCCTTGTTCCTTACCAGGACCTCCTGTGGTAAGTGTTTTTCTCTTCTCTGTTGCCTGGTAAGGGTGGATGGTCATTGGCATCCCAAAGCTAGCTAGAAGTCAATTATTTAGGCAGGCTTGTGCATAGATATGGGAGAAGGCAATGGCACCCCACTCCAGTACTCTTGCGTGGAAAATCCCATGGATGGAGGAGCCTGGTAGGCTGCAGTCCATGGGGTGGTTAAGAGTCGGACACCACTGAGCGACTTCACGTTCACTTTTCACTTTCATGCATGGGAGGAGGAAATGGCAACCCACTCCAGTGTTCTTGCCTAGAGAACCCCAGGGACTGCGGGGCCTGGTGGGCTGCCGTCTATGGGGTCGCACAGAGTCGGACACGACTGAAACGACTTAGCAGCAGCGGCGGCGGCAGCAGCAGCAGAAGCAAGGCATCGATATCAAAAGGGCTGCAAACAGTCAGGAAGGATCACATATGTCACCGTGAAACACTACTTCTCCACTTAGCCAAAGCTAACCAAAGATTTCTGTTCTAGGTCAACCTAGAAGAGATCACTTAAGAGGTAAAGAAACTTAAACTCCATTAGCAAAGGCAGTTCGACATCTCAAGAAAACTTGTGCTAGGCACAGAACTCTTTTCTGGGGGTCCACTTTCCCTACAACCTCCTTATCCCATTCTGTACCCATTCCTTTGCTTCTCCCATCCTGAAACTGCCACCTGTAAGACAGAACTACTTCGTTTTCCTTCCTCAAGTGCCATTGCATTCCACATACTTTCTTGATATAACAAGTCATACATTTCCCTTCAGCAACCAAGAACTGACTTTTATATTGGCATTGGCTATAGCCCGCCCCCCTCCCCCCACCCCCAAGAACAGAACAAAACAAAACAAAACAATTGCTTTCTTACATTTAACATGTCAGGATGGTGCCAGACACTATTCATGGAGAGTCAAAAATCTCTTTTGTTTCTGTGTAAAAGGGAGGTCCTTTCAAGTCGTGAATGTTTCAGAACTTTCATTTATTTGGAAATGACCTAGCTATTCAATACACTGTCGTCACAAGGATAGAAACTCGGGTAACCAAAACACCTGGAGAAACGTTTGTTAGTTCAGTTCAGTTCAGTTGCTCAGTCGTGTCTGACTCTTTGGGACCCCGTGGCCTGAAGGACGCCAGGCTTCCGTGTCTGTCACCAGCTCCAGGGGCTTGCTCAAACTCATGTCCATCGAGTCAGTGATGCCATCCAACCATCGTACCCTTGTCATCCCCTTCTCCTCTGCCTTCAATCAAGACTATGAGAGGCAGATATTTTAGAGTATAATTATTGTAAAGAGTTTGTCTAAAAGCTCATATCACATTTACATTTTTTACTTTTGTTGTTGTCGTTTCCAGGTAGTTTCTTGCTGACAAGCTTGTGACAGATATAACAATAGAGCAATTTTTACCTCAAAAGAAACCTAGGCACTATGAACATGTTGTGCTTAATGTTGTTGACTCTTAGACATGTCTATAATGGAGGAGCAAAACCAAAAATACTAGATATTTAATATTGACTAGTTCCCAGTTCACGGGACTCTGACATTCATTTAGGTCAATGTTTTCTTGTATTTCCAGCAGTTTGATTTGGAAGGGCTGCCTTGTCTTGAGACCATTGAAATCAGAACACAGAACTTGAGCAATATTATCAAAAAACACAAGGCTCACACTGACACATACCTTAATCCAGACAGACAGACAAGACATCTTCCAGTTTTCCGCCTGAGATTTAAAATATTTCTTTGAGCCAGTCTTCTGGGGAGTGGGGGGATGGAGGTGGCAGTAAGGCAGGCTTGGGTAACAAGCTAATTGTTGGTCATTGCATATGCAAAGAACCAGCTTTCCGGGTTCCAAGGAAAAAAGTTTCCTTGGTAACCAACTTTGTCTGGTTCTATAGAATATCATGGCCCTCCTAGGTCAGGTCATCTTGCCTTTCTGTAGTCCTCGTTTTATCCCTAAATCATAGACAGCTTGGATTGTCTCTGTGGGGTGTATGTATTGTCCTCATGTTTGACCTGGCGGCAGCAGCGAGGTCCGAGAGCCTCTCCTGGAACCGGGCGTGGGGACGGGGCTCACCGAGAGCCGCTGGTGAAGGTGGGCAGCGTCTCTGGAGGGCGGCAGGGGTGGGGCGCCTCGGGCGGCGCAGGGCGGGTGTCGGCTCCTGGCGGGGGTAGGGGAGGGCTTCCCAGTTGTGCTCTCGGAGATGGCCACTGCGGCTGGAAACGCGCCGGGAGCGCAGCCAGGGTGGGGTAAACCTGGGCTGCACAGGTCGAGATTCCGCTCGCTGTGGGTGGGGGGTCGGTCCCTGTTGTGCTCCCGGGGGTCGCCAATATGGCTGTGAACCCGCCGGGAGCCCGGCAGGGCCGGGACGAAACCTGGCGGCGCGGGGCGGGGTGGGGGTCCGTTCGCAGCGGGGGTCGGCTCCTGGCAGGGGTGGGGGAGGGCTTTCCAGATGTGCTGTTGGGGGTCGCCATTGCGGCTGGGAATGCCCATTTCGTGAACTCCTGGATCCCCAAGGATCGGCATCCATTGGCCACAGCGGAGGGGTGCGGAACACAGGTAAGGGAACGGGGACTGCGTGGAGCAGGGAACCATGTATTCCGCCCTGTGTTGGCACAGTCTCAGAGCTCCCCAACCTGGCGGTCGCAGGAAGGCCTCGTCTTTGGGGTCAAGGCCTTTACCACTCCACCCCTCTGCTGAAAATCCTCAGAGTCTGCGCGGTTTTCCCAAGCAGCCTAGTGTCTGCTGGAAGTCCAAGGGACAGAACCCTGAATTCTGGCCGGCTGGCCCAGCCCTGCTTCTGGCACTTTGTAGGCCAGCGGGCCCTGGAGCACCTGCTAGGATGGGAAAGGGAAGGGTATGCGAATTGCACCCTGGTGGCCGCCGAGGCAGCAAAGAAGAGGGGAGGGCACCTTACTGCCCTTTAATGGCAGACAGAATCTGTGGCTGTCCTGCTGCGTGGGCCTTTTCATGGGGACCTTGTGCAATAAAAGTTTACCGGTGAACTTAGGGAACTTCCCAGTGTGCTTCTGACAGATGAGGGATGCTGTGGAGTTGGCGGGGCCTCTCAGGACTCTGCTGGGTTTGGCGCAATGGAAGAGGGCCTCATCTCCAGGGAAGGCAGGAACCTCAGGCTTCCTCTCCGTTTCGGACTCCGACCGCAGGGTACCTGCAGAGTTGGGACAGGAGAGTCAGGAATCGTCTTGTCTGAGGAAGGGAACTCCGCTTGCCTCTCGAGGTGCTCAGGGGGTCTCAGGCCCCTTGTTGAGCTGTGTGTGGAACCTGCGGGTATTTCCGGAAATGCACGACGGTGACAGTGCCCCTTCGTGTTGTGCCTTCACCCACTGGGTTGCCTTCGAAGAGGTGTCTGGGCCTCGGGTTCTTTTTAAGAGCGGACCGGGAAATCGGGGTCTTTCGGCATGTGGGACCACCCACGGGGCTAGTCTCAAATTTCCTAGTGAGGCCGGCTTCATCCTGACGTGTGCCTGGAAGGCCGGGGACCCTTCCAGACAACGCAGGGGGATCGACTCTCCTGTCGCCATCAGGAGGGGAGAAGGGGCTCAGATGAAGTGGGGCCGGAACCCTCGGTGTTACCCTCGAGGGAAACCGGCGTGTGGGGGACTTTTGGGGGTTGCATGAAAGGAGTCAGGTACCATTTCGCACTTCAGGACAGAACCTGGGACTTCCCTTGAGACGCTGTAGCGGGCAAGGGCCTCATCTTGCGAAGACGTTGGAACCATGTGGATTTTCTCGAGTTGCGGCGGGATTCTAGAGTTACGACGGGGATTTCAGGCTTCCTCTTGTGTTGGCCCCGGGAAGCCTAATCTTCCATTCGAGTTGCGAGGGAAAGCTTGGGGTTGCACTCGAGTCACTGCAGGGCCAAAGAGACCTCATCTAGGCCTGTGTCCGGGACTTAACGTTCCTCTCAAGGGAAGACAGGGATCTCAGGGTGGCGTTCCAGACTCCCCCAGGGAGTCAGGCCTAGCCTCGAGGGCAAGCAAAGGATGCCGCTCTCCTCTCAAGTCGCGACGCAGATCTCTTGGAGCCCACTGAGTGGCCTCAAGGGTGTCAGGCATTCTCTTCAGTTTGGAGAGAGGACTCAGGATTGCGGTCTGGGTCAGGCAGGAAAAGAAGGCCCTCACCTCGCGAGGATGGGGGCTTCTCAGGGGTTTCCTCGAGCTGCGGCGCCCGTGGGGGTTTTTCACGAGGCAAGACGAGGATCTCAGGGAGCCTCTTGTGCGGTGCCAGGGAAGTCAGGTCTCTGTGCGGGTGGCGAGGGGGAGCGCGTCATGGCTCTCGAGTCATGGGAGAGGACTAGGGCCTCCAGACGCGTTGAAGAAGGACACTCGAGGTCTTTCTGGGGTTGCGGCGGGAAAGCCTCATTTCCCTCGACTTCTGCCAGGGACCTGAGGGAACTTCCCATGGTGCCTCTGATAGGTGAGGGATGCTGTGGAGTTGGCGGGGCCTCTCGGGACTCCGCTGGGCTTGGCGCAATGGAAGAGGGCCTCATCTCGAGGGGAGACAGGAAACTTAGGCTTCCTCTCCTTTTCGGACTCCAACCACAGGGTCCCTGCAGAGTTGGGACAGGAGAGTCAGGCCTCGTCTTGTCTGAGGAAGGGAACTCCGCTTGCCTCTCGAATTGCTCAGGGTGTCTCACGCACCTCGTGGAGCTGTGTGTGGAAACCGCGGGTTTTTCCGGACGACTCACGGGGGTGTCAGTGCCCCTTCGAGTGGTACCTTCACCCACAGGGTTTCCTTCGAAGAGGGGTCCGGGCCTCGGGTCCTTCTCAAGAGCGGACCGGGGAATCGGGGGCGTTCGGCATGTGGCCCCACCCACGTGGCTCGTCTCGAATTTCCCCGTGAGACCAGCCTCATCCTGAGGTGCGCCGGGAAGGCCGGGAACCCCTTCTGGACCACGCAGGGGAATCGCCTCTCCTGTCGCGATCAGGAGGGGAGAAGGGGCTCAGATGAAGCTGTGCCGGGACTCTCGGTGTTCCCCTCGAGGGAACCCGGCGTGTCGGGGAACTTGTGGGTGTCGTACGAAGGGTGTCAGGGACCGTTTCGCACTTCAGGGCGGATCATGGGACTTCCCTTGAGACGCCGTAGTGGGCAAGGGCCTCATCTTGCGAAGACGTTAGAACCACGTGTTTTTTCTCGATTTGCGGTGGGATTCTCGAGTGACGACGGGGATTACAGGCTTCCTCCTCTGTTGGCCCTGGGAAGCCCCGTCTTCCATTCGAGTGGCGAGGGAAAGCTGGGGGCTGCCTTGAGTCACTGCAGGGCCAAAGAGACCTCATCTAGGCGTGTGTCCAGGACCTAATGTTCCTATCCAGGGAAGGCAGGGATCTCGGGGTTGCATTCCAGGATCCCCCGGGGTGCCAGGCCTCGTCTCGAGGGGAAGCCAAGGACTCCGCTGTCCTCCCGAGTCGCGACGCGGATCTCTTGGAGCCCCCTAGTGGCCTCAGTGGAGTCAAGCCTCCTCTTCATTTTGGAGAGAGGGCTCGGGATTGTTCTCCAGGCCATGTAGGAAAAGAAGGCCCTTCACCTCGTGAGGACGGGGGCGTCTCAGGGCTTTCCTCGAGCTGCGGCGCCCATGGGGGTTTTCTCCCGAGGCACGACGAGGATCTCAGGGAGCCTCTCGTGCGGCGCCAGGGAAGTCAGGTCTCCCTGCGCGTGGCGAGGGGGAGCGCGTCATGGCTCTCGAGTCACGGAAGGGGACTAGGGCCTCGAGACGCGTTGAAGAGGGACTATCGAGGTCTTTCTCGGGTTGTGTCGGGAAAAGTCATTTCCCTCGACTTCTGCCGGGGACCTTAGGGTACTTCCCAGGGTGTCTCTGAGAGTTGATGGATACTGTGGAGTTGGCGGGGCCTCTCGGGACTCCGCTGGGTTTGTCGCAATGGAAGAGGGCCTCATCTCGAGGGGAGGCAGGAACCTCAGACTTCCTCTCTGTTTCGGACTCAGACCGCAGGGTCCCTGCAGAGTTGGGACAGGAGAGTCAGGCTACGTCTTTTCTGAGGAATGGAACTCCGCTTGCCTCTCGAGTTGTTCATCGGGTTTCAGGCCCCTTGTCAAACTGTGTGTGGAATCTGCAGGTTTTTCCAGACGATGCACGGGGGTGTCAGTGATCCTTCGATTTGTGCCTTCATCCACAGGGTTGCCTTCGAAGAGGTGTCCGGGCATCGGGTTCTTATGAAGAGCGGACTGGGAAATCGGGATCGTTCAGCATTTGGCAGCACCCACGTGGGTTGTCTCGAATTTCCTCATGAAACCGGCCTCATCCTGAGGTGTGCCGCGAAGGTCATGAAACTCTTCCAGACAAAGCAGAGGAATCGACCCTCCTTTGGCGATGAGGAGGGGAGAAGTGGCTCAGATGAAGTGCTGCTGGGAACCTCGGTGTTTCCCTCAAGTGAGACAGGTATGTCGGGTAACTTTTGGGGTTGCATAAAGCGTTCCAAGTACCATTTCACTCTTCAAAATGGAACGTTGGACTTCTCTTGGGGTGCTCCAGCGGGCAAGGGCCTCATCTTGGAATGACTGGGGAACCACTTGGTTTTTCTCGAGTTGCGGTGGGATATTTGAGTTACCACAGGGAATTCATGCTTCCTCTTGTGTTGGCCCACAAAAGTCTTATCTTCCATTCGAGATTCGAGGAAGAGCTGGAGGTGCGCTCTAGTCACTGAAGGCAAAAGAGACCCCACCAAGGCTTGTGTGCAGGACCTAATGTTCATCTCAAGACTCGACAGAAATCTCGGGGTTGCATTCCAGACTCACCCTGGAGTCAGGCCTCGTCTCGAGGGGAAGCAAAGGACTCTGCTCTCCTCTCGAGTCGGACGGGTATGTCTTGGAGCCCACTGAGTGGCTTAAAGGGAGTCAAACCTCCTCTGGTGTTTGGAGGGAGGACACGGGATTGCTCTCCAGGCAATGCATGAAATGAAGGCCCTCATTTCCCAATGACTGGGGCGTCTCGTAGGTTTTCTCGAGCTGTGGCGCTAGTGTGGGGTTTCTCATGAAGTAAGACTGGGAGCTCAGTGAGCCTCTCACGTGGTGCCAAGGCAGTCAGGTCTCTATGCACGTGGTGAGAGGGAGCCCGTCATTGTTCTCGAGTCATGGTAGTGGAATTGGGCCTGAAGACGTGTTAAAGAAGGACTCTCAAGGTCTTTCTTGGGTTGCAGCAGGAAACCCTGGGTTCCATCGACTTGTGCCAGTGACCTCAGGAAGCTTCTCAGCGTGCCTCTGAGAAGTCAGGGTCACTGTGGAGTTGGGAGGGGCCTCTCGGAACTCCACTGGGTTTGGTGCAATGGAAGAGGGCCTCATGACAAGTTGAGGCAGGAACCTCAGGGTTCCTCTCCTGGCTTCGAATGCGCCGGATCTGACTCGGATCCCAGAGTCCCTGCAGAGTTGGGACAGGAGAGTCAGGCCTCGTCTTGTGTGGAGGAATGGAACTCCGCTTGACTCTCGCGTTGTTCATGGGGTGACAGGCCACTTGTCGATTTGTATGTGGAACTTGCGGGTTTTTCTGGACGATGCACCGGGGTGTCACTGCCCCTTCGTGTTGTGCCTTGATCCACAGGATTGCCTTCGAGTTGGGTTCTGCCATCGGGTTCTTATCAAGAGCGGACCAGAAAATTGGGGTCTTTCAGCATGTGGTACCACCCACGAGGCTACGTCTCGAATTTCCTCGGGAGACCGGCCTCATCCTGAGGTTCGCCGGGAAGGTAGGGAACCCCTTGCAGACAAAGCAGGGGAATCGATCCACCGGTCACGATCAGAAGGGGAGAAGGGGCTCAGATGAAGTGGTGCCGGGAACCTCGGTGGTCCCCTCGAGTGAGACCGGTATGTCACGGCACTTTTGAGGTCGCATCAAGGGTGCCAAGTACAGTTTCGCACTTCAAGACGGAACGTGGGAATTCTCTGGAGATGCTCTAGCGGGCAAGGGCCTCATATTGCGATGACGAGGGAAACACGTGGTTTTTCTCGAGATGCGGCGGGATTCTCGAGTTATGACGGGGAATTCAGGCTTCCTCTTGTGTTGGCCCAGGAAGTCCAATCTTCCATTCAACTTGTCACAGAGAGCTGTGGGTTGCTCTCGAGTCACTTCAGGGCAAAGAGTCCTCATCTAGGCTTGGGTCCAGGACGTAGTGTTCCTCTCCAGGGGCAACAGGGATATCGGGGTCGCATTCCAGTCTCACCTGGTGGGTCACGCCTCGTCTCGAGTGGAAGCAAAGGACTCCACTATCCTCTCGAGTCACGACGTGTAACTCTTGGAGCCCAATGAGTGGCCTAACGGGAGTCAAGCGTCCTGTGTAGCTTGGACAGAAGGTTCACGCTTGATCTGCATACCATTCAGTTAAAGATGGCCCTCCTCTCTTGATGACGGGAGCATCTCATGGGTTTTCTCGAGCTGCGGTGTCAGTGTGGGGTTTCTCACGAGATATGATGGGGAGCTCAGGGAGCCTCTCGTGTGGCGCCAGAGAAGTCAGTCCTCCATGCGTGTGGCCAGGCAGATCGCGTCATTGCTCTGGAGTCATGGGAGGGACTAGGGCCTCAAGACGCATTTAAGAAGGACTCTCGAGGTCTTTCTTGGGTAGGGGCGGGAAACACTTATTTCCCTCGACCTCTACCGGGGACCTTAGGGAACTTCCCAGGTGCCTCTGAGAGGTGAGGGATACTGAGGAGTTAGAGGGGCCTCTCGGGACTCGACTAGGTTTGACGAAATGAAAGAGGGCCTCATCTCGATTGGAGGCAGGAACCTCAGGCTTCCTCTCCATTTCTGACTCCGACCGCAGGGTCCCTGCAGGGTTGGGACAGGAGAGTCAGGCCTCGTCTTGTCTGAGTAATGGAACTCTGCTTGCCTCTTGAGTCGTTCAGTGGGTTTCAGGCCCCTTGTCGAGCTGTGTGTGGAACCTGCGGGTGTTTCCAGAAGATGCACAGGGGTGTCATTGCCCCTTCATTTTGTGCCTTCCCCCACAGGGTTGCCTTCAAAGAGGTGTCCGGGCATCGGGTTCATTTCAAGAGCGGACCAGGAAATCGGGGTCGTTCGGCATGTGGCAGCACCCACGTGGCTCATCTCGAATTTCCTCGTGAGACCAGCATCATCCTGAGGTGCGCCGGGAAGGCCGGGAACACCTTCCACACAAAGAAGGGGAATCGACTCTCCTGTCGTGATCAGGTGGGGAGATGGGGCTCAGATGAAGTGGGGCCGGGACTCTAGGTGTTCCACTCGAGGGAACCCGGCGTTTCAGGGGCCTTTAGGGGTCGCAACAAGGGAGCCAAGTACCGTTTCCCACTTCAGGACGGAACATGTGACTTCCCTGGGGACGCTGTAGCGGGCAAGGGCCTCATTCTGTGAAGACGTTGGAACCACGTCGTTTTTCTCGAGTTGAGTCTGGATTCTCGAAAACGACGGGGATTTCAGGCTTCCTCTTGGGTTGGCCCTGGGAAGCCCAATCTTCCCCTGGAGTTGCGAGGGAAAGCTGGGGGTTCTGCTCGAGTCACTACAGGGCCAAAGAGACCTCATCGAGGCGTGTGTCCAGGACCTAATATTCCTCTCAAGGGAAGACAGGGATCTCGGGTTTCCATTCCAGACTCCCCCAGGGAGTCAGGCCTCGCCTCGAGGGGAAGCAGTGGACTCCGCTTTCCTCTCAAGTCGCGACACGGATCTCTTGGAGCCCAATGAGTGGACTCAAGGGTGTCGAGCCTCCTCTTCAGTTTGGAGAGAGGACTCGGGATTGCTCTCCAGGCCAGGCAGGAAAAGAAGGCCCTCATCTAGCGATGACGGGGGCGTCTCATGTGTTTCCTCAGGCTGCGGCGCCCATGGGGGTTTTCTCACGAGGCACGACGAGGACCTCAGGGAGCCTCTCGTGCGGTGCCAGGGAACTCATGTCTCCATGCGCATGGCGAGGGGGAGCTGGTCATCACTCTCGAGTCATGGGAAGTGACTAGGGCCTCAAGACGCGTTGAAGAAGGACTCTCGAGGTCTTTCTCGGGTGGCGGCTGGAAACCCTCGTTTCCCTCGACTTCTGCAGGGGACCTTAGGGAACTTCCCATGGTGACTCTGAGAGGTGAGGGATGCTGTGGAGTTGGCAGGGCCTCTCGGGACTCTGCTGGGTTCGGCGCAATGGAAGAGGGCCTCATCTCGAGGGGAGGCAGGAACCTCAGGCTTCCTCTCCGATTCTGACTCCGACTGCACGGTCCCTGCAGTGTTGGGACAGGAGAGTCATGCCTCGTCTTGTCTGAGGAATGGAATTCTGGTTGCCTCTCGAGTTGTTCCGGGAGTCTCAGGCCCCTTGTCTAGCTGTGTGTAGACCCTGCGGGTTTTTCCGGATGATGCACGGGGGTGTCAGTGCCCCTTCGTGTTGTGCCTTCACTCACAGGGTTGCCTTCGAAGAGGTGTCCGGGCATCGGGTTCTTATCAAGAGCGGACCGGATAATCGGGGTTGTTCGGCACGTGGCACCTCACACATGGCTAGTCTCGAATTTCCTCCTGAGACCGGCCTCATCCTGAGGTGCACCAGGAAGGCCGGGAACCCCTTCCAGAGAAAGCAGGGGAATCGACTCTCCTGTCGCGATCAGGAGGGGAGAAGGGGCTCAGATGAAGTGGTGCCGGGACCCTCGGTGTTCCCCTCGAGGCACCCAGCGTGTCGGCGAACTTTTGCGGTCTCATCAAGGGTGTCAAGTACCGTTTCACAGTTAAGGACGGAACATGGGACTTCCCTGGAGACGCCGGGAATTTCGGTCTTCCCCTGGAGTGAGACCGGTATGTTGGGGAACTTTGGGGTCGCATCAAGGGTGCCAAGTAGCATTTCGAACTTTAAGATGGAACGTGGGACTTCTCTTGAGACTCTAGCTGGCAAGGGCCTCATATTGCAATGAAGGGGGAACCACATGGTTTTTAAGACTTGAGGCTGAATTCTCGAATTACGATGGGAAATTCAGACTTCCTCTTGTGTTGACCGTGGGAAGACCAATCTTCCATTCAAATTGTGAGGGAGAGATGGAGGTTGCTCTCGAGTCACTGTAGGGCAAAATAGACCTCATCTAGGCTTGTGTCTAGGACATAATGTTCCACTCCAGGGGCGACAGGGATCTCGGGGTTGCATTCCAAACTCACCCGGGGAGTCAGGCCTCGTCTCCAGGGAAGCAAAGGACTCCGCTCTCCTCTCGAGTCGCACCGGGTATTTCTTGGACCCAACTGAGTGGCCTAAAGGGAGTCAATCCTCCTGTGAAGTTTGGAGAGAGGACCAGGGATTGCTCTCCAGGTCAGGCAGGAAAAGAAGGCCTCCATCTCTCCTTGACGGGGGCATCTTGTGGTTTTTCTCGATCTGCGGCGCCACTGTGTGTTTTCTCACGAGGTACGATGGGGTACTCAGGGAGCCTCTTGTGTGGTACTAGGGAAGTCAGTTTTCCTGCTTATGGCAAGGGGAGCGAGTCCTTGCTCTGGAGTCATGGTAGGGGAATCGGGCATCAAGAGACGTTGAAAAAGGACTCTCCAAGTCTTTCTCGGGTTACTTCAGGAAACTCTGGGTTCCCTCGACTTGTGCCAGTGACCTCAGGTAGCTTCTCACGGAGCCTCTGAGAATTCAGGGATACTGTGGTGTTGGGAGGGGCCTCTCGGGACACCACTGAGTTTGGTTCAATGGAAGAGGGCCTCTTCTCTAGTTGAGGCAGGAACCTCAGGGTTCCTCTCCATTTCTGACTCCAATCGCAGGGTCCCTGAAGAGTTGGGCCAGGAGGGTAAGGCCTCGTCTTGTGTGAAGGAATGCAACTTCACTTGCCTCTCGAGTTGTTCACGGGGTGACAGTCCACATTTGGAGCTGTGAGTGGAATCGGCGGGTTTTTCCAGACGATGCATGGGGATGTCAGTGTCCCTTCGTGTTGTGCCTTCATCCACAGGGTTGCCTTCGAAGAGATGTCCGGGTGTCAGGTTCTTATCTAGAGTGGACCGGGAATTCGGGATCTTTCAGCATGTGGCACCAACCATGAGGCTACTTTTCGAATTTCCTCATGAGACCGGCCTCATCCGGAGGTTCGCGGGGAACGTCGGGAACCCCTTGCAGACAAAGCATGGGAGTCGACCCTCCCATCGCGATCAGGAGGGGATAAGGGGCTCAGAACAAGCGGTGCACCGAACCTTGGTGTTCCCCTCGAGTGAGACCAGGGTGTCGGGGAACTTTTGTGGTAACATCAAGGTTGCCAATTATCGTTTTAAACTTCAAGATGGAACGTGGGGCTTCTCCTGAGACGCTGTAGCTGGCAAGGGCCTCATCTTGTGATGACGGGGGAACCACGTGGTTTTCCTCGAGTTGCGGCGGGATTTTCGAATTACGATGGGGAATTCAGGTTTCCTCTTGTGTTGTCCCAGGGAAGTCCATTCTTCCATTCGAGGTGCGAGGGAGAGCAGGGGATTGCTCTCGAGTCACTTCAGGGCAAATGAGACCTCATCTATGCTTGTGTCTAGGACCTAATGTTCCTCTCCAGGGGCGACAGGGATCTCGGGGTTGCATTCCAGACTCACCTGAGGAGTCAGGCCTGGTATATAGGGGAAGCAAAGAATTCTGCTCTCCTCTCGAGTCCCAATGGGTATCTCTTGGAGCCCACAGAGTGGCCTAAAGGGAGTCAGGCCTCCTGTGGAGTTTGAAGAGAGGCCTCGAGATTGCTCTCCAGGCCATGCAGGAAAAGAAGGCCTTCATCTCGCGATGACGGAGGCGTCTCGTGGGTTTTCTCGAGCTGGGGAGCCAGTGTGGGATTTCTCACGAGGTATGACGGGGAGCTCAGGGAGCCTCTCGTGTGGCGCCAGGGAAGTCAAGTCTCCATGCGAGTTTCGAGGGGGAACGCGTCATTGCTCTCGAGTCATGGTAGGGGAATCGGGATTCAAGACGCGTGAAGGAGGATTTTCGAGGTCTTTCTCGGGTTGCGTCAGGAAACCCTGTGTTCCCTCGACTTGTGCCGGTGACCTCAGGGAGCTTCTAAGGGTGCCTCTGAGAAGTCGCGATACTGTGGATTTGGGAGGGGCCTCTCGGGCCTCCACTGTTTTTGGTGTAATGGAAGAGGGCCTCATCTCGAGTGGAGTCAGGAACCTCAGGGTTCCTCTCCATTTCGGACTCCGATCGCAGGGTCCCTTCAGAGTTGGGACCGGAGAGTCAGGCCTCGTCTTGAGTGGAGGAATGGAACTCTGCTTGCCTCTCGAGTTGTTCATGGGATGACAGGCCTCTTGTCGAGCTGTGTGTGGAACCTGCGGCTTTTACCGAATGATGCACGGGAGTGTCAGTGACCCTTCGTTTTGTGCCTTCGTCCACAGGGTTGCCTTCGAAGAGGTGTCCGGGCATCGGGTTCTTCTCAAGAGTGGGCCGGGAAATCGGGGTATTTCGGCATGTGACACCACCCCCGATGCTATGTCTCGAATTTCCTCGTTAGACCGGCCTCATCCTGAGGTGCACCGGGAATGTGGGGAACCCCTTCCAAACAAAGCAGGGGAATAGACCCTCCTGTCTCGAACAGGAGGGGAGAAGGTGCTCAGATGAAGTGGTGCGGGAACCTAGGTGTTCCTGTCGAGTGAGACCGGCGTGTCCAGGAACATTTGGTGTCGCATCAAGGGTGCAAAGTACCGTTTCGCACTTCAAGACGGAACGTGGTTCTTTTCTTGAGAGGCCATATCAGCAAGGGCCTCATCTTGGGATGACGTTGGAAACACGTGGTTTTTCTCGAGTTTCGGCGGGATTCTCGAGTTACGAAGGGGATTTCTGGCTTCCTCTTGTGTTGGCCCAGGGAAGCCCAATCTTCCATTCGAGTTGCGAGGGAGAGCTGGGGGTTGCGCTCGAGTCACTGCAGGGCAAAAGAAACCTCATCCAGGCTTGTGTCTAGGACCTAATGTTCCTCTCAAGGGGTGACTGGGATCTTGGGGTTGCATTCCAGACTCACCCAGGAGTCAGGCGTCGTCTCGAGGGGAAACAAAGGACTTCTCTCTCTTCTCGAGTCGCGACGGGTATTTCTTGGAGCCCACTGAGTGGACTAAAGGGAGTCAAGCCTCCTCTGGAGTTTGGAGAGAGGACTCGGGATTGCACTCCAGGACATGCAGGAAAAGAAGGCCCTCATCTCACGATGACGGGGGGGGGGGGGGTCTCAGTGGTTTTACCGAGCTGCAGCGCTTGTGTTGATTTCTCAGGAGGTACGACGGGGAGCTCAGGGAGCCTCTTGTGTGGCGCCAGGGAAGTTAGGTCTCGATGCGTGTGGCAAGGGGGAGCACGTCATTGCTCTCGAGTCATGGTAGGGGAATCAGGCCTCTAGATGCGTTGAAGAAGGACTCTCAAGATCTCTCTCGGGTCTTGGCAAGAATACCTGAGTTCCCTCGACTTGTGCCGGTGACCTCAGGGAGATTCTCCGGGTGCCTCTGAGAAGTCAGGGATACTGTGGAGTTGGGAAAGACCTCTCAGGACTCCACTGGGTTTGGTGAAATGGAAGGGGGCCTCATCTCGAGGGGAGGCAGGAACCTCAGGGTTCCTCTCCATTTCTGATTCCAATCGCAGCCCCCTGCATAGTTGGGAGAGGTGAGTCAGGCCTTGTCTTGTGTGCAGGAATGGACCTTCGCTTGCCTCTTGAGTTGTTCACTGGGTGACAGGAACTTGTTGAGCTCTATGAGTAACCTGCGGTCTTTTCCGGACGATGCACGGGGGTGTCAGTGCCCCTTCGTGTTGTGCCTTCATCCACACTATCTTCGAATAGGTGTCTGGGCATCGTGTTCTTATCAAGAGCGGATCGGGAAATCGCGGTCTTTCGGCATGTGGCACCACCATCGAGGCTACGTCTCGAATTTCCTCGTGAGACAGCCTCATCTGAGGTGCGTGGAGAAGGTCGGGAACCCCTTGAGGACAAAGCAGGGGAATTGACCCTCCTTTCGCGATCAGGAGGGGAGAAGGGGCTCAGATGAAGTGGTGCCAGGAACCTCGGTGTTCCCCTCGAGTGCAACCCGTATGTCGGGGAACTTTTGGGGTAGCATTAAGGGTGCCAAATATCATTTCGCACTTGAAGACAGAACGTGGGACTACTCTTGAGACGCTGGAGCGGGCAAGGGCCTCATCTTGCAATGAAGGGGAAACCACGTGGTTTTTCTCAAGTTGAGGTGGAATTCTCGAATTACTACTGGGAATTCAGGCTTCCTCTTGTGTTGGCCCAGGGAGGTCCAATATTCCATTCGGGTTGCGAGGGAAAGCTGGGGAGTGCTCTCGAGTTACTGCAGGGCAAAAGCGACCTCATCTAGCCTTGTGTTCAGGACCCAATGATCCTCTCCAAGGGCGACAGGGATCTCGGGTTTGCATTACAGACTCACCCAGGGAGTTAGGCCTCGTCTCGAGGGGAAGCAAAGGACTCGGCTCTCCTCTCGAGTAGCGACGCGTATCTCTTGGAGCCCACTGAGTGGTCTAAAGGGAGTCAAACCTCCTCTTCAGTTTGGAGAGAGGACTCGGGATTGCTCTCCAGGCCATGCAGGAAAAGAAGGCCCACATCTCGAGATGACGGGGGCGTCTCGTGTGTTTTCTCGAGCTGCGGCGCCAGTGTGGGGTTTCTCACGAGGTACGACGGGGAGTTCAGGTAGCCTCTCGTGTGGCAACAGGGAAGTCAGGTCTCCATTGGCGGGGCAAGTGGGAGCGCGTCATTGCTCTCAAGTCAGGGTAGGGAATCGGGCCTCATGACGGGTAGAAAAAGAACTCTCGATGTCTTTCTAGGGTTGCGGCAGGAAACCCTGGGTTCCCTTGACTTGTGCCGGTGACCTCAGGGAGCGTCTCAGGGTGCCTCTGAGAAGTCAGGGATACTGTGGATTTGGGAGAGGCCTCTCGGGACTCCTCTGGGTTTGGTGCAATGGAAGTGGGCCTCATATCGAGTTCAGGCAGGAACCTCAGGGTTCTGCTCCTGACTTCCTGGAGGCCGGATCTGACTCAGATCGCAGGGTCCCTGTTGAGTTTGCTCAGGAGTGTCAGGTCTCGTGTTCTGCGGAGGAATGGAACTCCGCTTACATCTCAAGTTGTTCAAGGATGACACCACTTTTCGTGATGTGTGTGGAACCTGCGGGTTTTTCGGAGATGCACGGGGGCATCAGTGCTCCTTCCTGTTGTGCCTTCATCCACAGGGTTGCCTTCGAAGAGGTGTCCGGGCATCGGGTTCTCCTCAAGTGCGGACCGGGAAATTGGGTTCTTTCAGCATGTTGCACCACCCACGAGGCTACGTCTCGAATTTCCTCGTGAGACCGGCCTCATCCTGAGGCGCGCAGGAAAGTCCGGGAACCCTTTCCAAACAAAGCAGGGGAATCGACCCTCCTTTCGGGATCAGGAGGAGAGAAAGGGCTCAGATGAAGTAGTGCCGGGAACCTCGGTGCTCTCCTTGAGTAAAAGACGGGTAACTTTTCTGGTTGCATCAAGGGTGCCAAGTACCGTTTCGCACTTCAAGACGGAACCTGGGACTTCTCTTTAGACGCTGTAGTGGGCAAGGGCCTCATCTAGCGCTGACGGGGGACCCACGTGTTTTTTCTCGAGTTGCGGCAGGATTCTTGAGTTACGATGGGGAATACAGGTTTCTTCTTGTGTTGGCCCAGGGAAGTCCAATCTTCCATTCGAGTTGCAAGTGAGAGCTGGAGATTGCTCTCGAGTCACTGCAGGGCAAAATAGAGCTCATCTAGGTTTGTGTCCAGGACCGAGTTTTTCTCTCCAGGGGCGACAGGGATCTCGGGGTTGCATTCCAGACTCACCCGGGGAGTCAGGCCTCGTCTCGAAGGGAATGAATGGACTCCGCTCTCCTCTCGAGTCGCGACGGGTATCCCTTGGAGCCCAAGAGTGGCCTAAATGGAGTTAAGCCTCCTGTGGAGTTTGGACAGAGGACTCGGGATTGCTCTCTAGGCCATGCAGGAAAAGAAGGCCCTCATCTCGCGATGACGGGGGCGTCTCGTGGGTTTTCTCAAGGTGCAGTGCCTGGTTGGGGTTTCTCACGAGATAGGACGGGGAGCTCAGGGAGACTCCTGTGGTGCCACGGAAGTCAGGTCTCCATGGACGTGGCGTGGGGGAGCGCCTCATTGCTCTCGAGTCATGGTAGGGGAATCAAGCCTCAAGACGCTTCGAAGAAGAACTCTCGAGGTCTTTCTCGGGGTGTGGCAGGAAACCCTGGGTTCCCTCGACTTGTGCCCATGACCTCAGGGAGCTTAGCGGGGTTCCTCTGAGAAGTCAGGGATACTGTGGAGTTGAGAGGGGCTTCTCGGGACATCACAGGGACTGGTGCAATTGAAGAGGACCTAATCTCGGATTGAGGCAGTAACGTCAGGGTTCCTCTCCATTTCTGACTCGGATAGCAGGGTCCCTGCAGAGTTGGGACAGGAGAGTCAGACCTCGTCTTGTGTGGAGTAATGGAACTCCGCTTGCCTCTCGAGTTGTTCATGGGATGACAGGCCACCTGTCGAGTTGTATGTGGAACCTGCGGTTTTGGGGGACGATGCACAGGGGTGTCAGTGCCCCTTCGTGTTGTGCCTTCATCCACAGGGTTACCTTCGAAGAGGTGACCAGGCATCGGGATCTTATCAATAGCGGACCAGGAAATCGGGGTCTTTCGGCATGTGGCACAACCCACGAGGCTACGTCTCGACTTCCCTCGTGAGACTGGCCTCATCCTGAGGTTCGCCGGGAAGTCTGGGAACCCCTTCCAGACAAAGCAGGGGAATCGACCCTCCTGTCGCCATCAGGAGGGGAGAAGAGGCTCAGCTGAAGCGGTGCTGGGAACCTCCATGTTCTCCTCGAGTGAGACCGGGGTGTCAGGGAAATTTGGGGGTCGCATCAAGGGTGCCAACTACCGTTTCACACTTCAAGACGGAACATGGGACTTCCCTGGAGACGCTATAGCTGACAGGGGCCTCATATTTCGATGACGGAGGAGCCACGTTGTTTTTCTCCAGTTGCCGCGGGATTCTCGAATTACAACGGGGAATACAGGCTTCCTCTTGTGTTGGCCCAGGGAAGTCCAATCATCCATTCGAGTTGGGAGGGAGAGCTGGGGATTGCACTTGAGTCAATGCAGGACAAAAAAGACCTCATTTAGGCTTGTGTCCAGGACCGAGTTTTCCTCTACAGGGGCGACACGGATCTCGGGATCCCATTCCAGACTCACCCAAGTAGTCAGGCCTCTGCTCGAGGGGAAGCAACGGACTCTGCTCTCCTCTAGAGTAGCGACGTGTATCTCTTGGAGGCTACTGAGTGGCCTAAAGGGAGTCAGGCCTCCAGTGGAGTTTGGAGAGTGGACTCGGGATTGCTCTCTAGGTCATGTAGGAAAAGAAGGCCCTCATCTTACGATGATGGGGGCGTCTCGTGAGTTTTCTCGAGTGGCGGTGCCAGTGTGGGGTTTTCATGAGGTAGGACGGGGAGCGCAGGGAGCCTCTCGTGTGGCGCCAGGGAAGTTAGGTTTCAATGGGCGTGGCGAGGGGAATGCGTCATTGCTCTCCAGTCATGGTAGGGTATCGGGCCTCAAGATGCGGTAAAGAAGGTCTCTCGAGGTCTTGCTCAGAATGCAGCAGGAAACCCTGGGTTCACTCGACTTGTGCCAGTGACCGCAGAGAACTTCTGAGGGTGCCTCTGAGAATCAGGGATACTGTGGATTTGGGAGGGGCCTCTCGGAACTCCACTGGGTATGGCACAATGGAAGAGGGCCTCATTTCGAGTTGATGCAGGAACGTCAGGTTTCATCTACATTTCTGACTCCGATCGCACGGTCCCTGCAGAGTTGGGAAAGGAGAGTCAGGCCTTCTCTTGTGTGGAGGAAAGGAACTCCGCATGCCTCTCTAGTTCTTCAAGGGATGACAGGACACTTGTCAATCTGTGTTTGGAATCTGCGTGTTTTTCCATACTATGCATGGGGATGTCAGTACCCCTTCGTGTTGTGCCTTCACCCACAGGGTTGCCTTCAAAGAGGGGTCCGGGCCTCAGGGCCTTCTCAAGAGCGGACCGGGGCATCGGGGGCGTTCGGCATGTGGCACCACCCACGTAGTTCGTCTCGAATTTCCTCGTGAGACCGGCCTCATCCTGAGGTGCGCTGCGAAGGTCGGAACCCCTTGCAGACAAAGCAGGGGAATCGACCCTCCTGTCTCGATCAGGAGGGGAGAAGGGGCACAGATGAGGTGATGCCGGGAAACTCGGTGTTCCCCTCCAGTGAGACCAGTGTGTTGGGGAACTTTTGGTGTCGCATCAAAGGTGCCAAGTACCGTATCGCACTTCAAGATGGAACGTAAGACTTCTTTTGAGACGCTGTAGCGGCAATGGCCGCATCTTGCGATGAATAGGGAACGATGTGGTTTTTCTCGAGTTGTGGCGGGATTCTTGAGTTACAACGGGAAATTCAGGCTTCCTCTTCTGTTGGCCCAGGGAAGTCCAGTCTTCCATTTGAGTTGCGAGGGAGAGTTGGGGATTGCTCTCGAGTCACTGCAGGAAAAAAGAGACCTCATCTAGGCTTGTGTCCAGGACCTAATGTTTCTCTCCAGGGGCGACAGGGATCTCCGGTTCGCATATCAGACTCACCCGAGGAGTCAGGCCTCGCCTTGTGGGGAAGGAAAAGACTCCACTCTCCTCTCGACTCGCGACGGGTATGTCTTGGAGTCCACTGAGTGGCCAAAAGGGAGTCAAGCCTACTGTGGAGTTTGGAGAGAGGACTCGGGATTGATCTCCAGGCCATGCTAGAAAAGAAGGCCGTCATGTCGCGAAAACGGGGGCGTCTCGTGGGTTTTCTCTATCTGTGGCGCCAGTGTGGGGTTTCTCACGAGGTATGACGGGGAGCTCAGGGAGCCTCTCGTGTGGCGCCAGGGAAGTCAGGGCTTCATGAGTGTAGCAGAGGGAGCGCGTCATTGCCCTCGAGTCATGGTAGGGGAATCAGGCCTCAAAATGCGTTGAAGAAGGACTCTTGAGTTCTTTCTATGGTGGCGGCAGTAAACCCTGGGTTCACACGAATTGTGCTGGTGACCTCAGGGAGCTTCTCAGGGTGCCTCTGAGAAGTCAGGGATACTGTGGAGCTGGGACGCGTCTCTCGGGACTCCACCGGTTTTCGTGCAATGGAAGAGGTCCAAATCTCGAGTGGAGGCAGGAACCTCAGCGTTCTTCTCGTGACTTCACTGGCGCTGGACTGATTCGGATCGCAAAGTCCCTGCAGAGTTGGGACAGGAGAGTCAGGCCTTGTCTTGTGTAGAGGAATGAAACCCCACTTGCCTCTCGAGTTCTTCAGGGGTGACAAGCCACTTGTTGAGCTGTATGTGGAACCTGCGGGTTTTTCCGGACGATGCACGAGGGTGTCAGTGCCCCTTTGTGTTGTGCCTTCATCCACAGGGTTGCCTTCGAAGAGGTGTCCAGGCATCGGGTTCTTATGAAGAGTGTACAGGGAAATCATAGTCTTTTGGCATGTGGCACCACCCGCGAGCTACGTCTCGAATTTCCTCGTGAGACCGGCCTCATCCTGAAGTGCCCCGTGAAGGTCGGGAACCCCTTACAAACAAAGCAGGGGAAGTGACCCTCCTATCACGAACAGGAGGGGAGAAGGGGCTCAGATAAACTGGTGCCGGGAACCTCGGTGTTCACCTCGAGTGAGACCGATATTTCGGGGAACTTTTGGGGTCACATCAAGGGTGTCAAGTATCGTTTTGCACTTCAAGACGGAACGTGGGACTTTTCTTGAGAAGCTGTAGCGGGCAAGGGCCTCATCTTGCGATGACGAGGGAACCAAGTGCTTTTTCTCGAGTTGCGGTGGGATTCTCGAGTTACGAAGGGGAATTCAGGCTTCCTCTTGTGTTGGCCCAGGGAAGTCCAATCTTCCATTCGAGTTGTCAGGGAGAGCGGGGGATTGCTCTCGAGTTACAGAAGGGCAAAAGAGACCTCATCTAGGCTTGTTTCCAGGACCTAATGTTCCTCTCCAGGGGAGACAGGGATCTCGGGGTTGCATTCCAGACCCACCTGGTGAGTCAGGCCTTGTCTCGAGGGGAAGCAAAGGACTCCATTCTCCTCTCGAGTCGCGATGGGTATCTCTTGGAGCCCACTAAGTGGCCTAAAGGGAGTCAAGCCTCCTGTGGAGTTTGAAAAGAGGATTCGGTATTCCTCTCCAGGCCATGCAGGAAAAGAAGGCCCTCATCTCGCGATGACAGGGGCGTATGGTGGGTTTTCTCAAGCTGCGGCGTCATTGTGGGGTTTCTCACCAGGTACAACAGGGAGCTCAGGGAGCCTCTCTTATGGCGCCAGGGAAGTCAGGTCTCCATGTGCGTGGCGAGGGGGTGCGTGTCATTTCTATAGAGCCATGGAAGCAGATTCGGGCTTCAAGACACGTTGAAGTAGGACTCTCGAGGTCTTTTTCGCATTGTGGCAGGAAACCCTGGGTTCCCTCGACATGTGCCGGTGACCTCATGGAGCTTCTCCGGGTGCCTCTGAGAAGTCAGGGGTACTGTGGAGTTGGGAGGAGCCTCTCTGGACTCCACTGGGTTTGGTGCAATGGATGAGAGCCTCATCTCGAGTGGAGGCAGGAACCTCATGTTTCCTCTCCTGGGTTTCCTTGCGCCGGTACTGACTCGGATCGCAGTTTCCCTGCAGAGTTGGTACAGAAAATCAGGTCTCGCCTTGTGTGGAGGAATGGAACTCCACTTGCCTCTCGAGTTGTTCATGGGGTGACAGACCACTTGTTGAACTGTGTTTGTAACCTGCGGGTTTTTCTGGATGATAAACGGGGGTGTCAGTGCCCCTTCGTGTTGTGCTTTCATCCACAGGTTTTCCTTCGTAAAGGTGTCAGGGCATCGCGTTCTTATCAAGAGTAGACCGGGAAATCGGGGTCTTTCGGCTTGTGGCACCACCCACGAGGCTATGTCTCGAATTTCCTCCTGAGACCTGCCTCATCCTTAGGCGCGCTGGAAAGGTCGGGAACGCCTTCCAGACATAGCAGGGGAATCAACACTCCTGTCGCGATCACGAGGGCAGAAGGAGCTCAAATGAAGTGGTTCCGGGAACCTCGGTGTTCCTTTCGAGTGAGACCGGTATGTCGGGGAATTTTGAGATTGCATCAAGGGTGCCAAGTACCGTTTCGCACTTCAAGACAGAACGTGGGACTTCTCTTGAGTCGCTGTAGCGGGCAAGGGCCTCATCTAGCGCTGATGGGGGAACCACGTGGATTTTCTCGAGTTTCGGCGGGATTCTCGAGTTACGATGTCGAATTCAGGCTTCCAATTGTATTGGCCCAGGGAAGTCCAATCTTCAATTCGATTTGCAAGGGAGAGCTGGCGATTGCTCTCTAGTAACTGCAGTGCAAAATAGACCTCATCTAGGCTTGTGTCCAGGACCGAGTTTTCCTCTCCAGGTGCGACAGGAACTCGAGGTTGCATTCCAGACTCACACGGGGAGTCAGGCCTCATCTCGAGGGGAAGCAAAGGACTCCTCTCTCCCTTAAAGTCCTGACAGGTATCTCTTGGAGCCAACTGAGAGGCCTAAAGAGAGTCAAGCCTCCTGTGGAGTCTGAAGAGAGGACTCGGTTTTGCTCTCCATGCCAGGCAGGAAAGAAGTCCCTCATCTCGTGATGACGGGGGCGTATCGTGGGTTTTCTCGAGCTGCGGTGCCTGAATGGGGTTTCCGAAGAGGTACGACGGGGAGCTCAGGGAGACTCTCTTCAGGCGTCAGGGAAGTCAGGTCTCCATGCGCATGGCGATGGGGAGCGGGTCTTTGCTCTCGAGTCATGGTAGGGGAATCGGGCCTCAAGACGCCCTGAAGGACTCTCAAGGTCTTTCTCGGGTCGAAGCAGGAAACCCTGGGTTCCCTTGACTTGTGCCGGTGACCTCAGGTAGATTCTCAATGTGCCTCTGAGAATTCAGGGATACTGTGGAGTTGGGAGGGGCCTCTCGCGACTCATCTGGGTTTGGTGCAATGGAAGAGGGCCTCACCTCGAGTTGAGACAGGAACCTCAGGTTTCCTCTCCATTTCTGACTCGGATGGCAGGGTCCCTGAAGAGTTGGGACAGGAGAGTCAGGCCTCATCTTGTGTGGAGGAATCGAACTCTGCTTGCCTATAGAGTTGTTCACGGGGTGACATTCCACTTGTCGAGCTGTGTGTAGAACCTGTGGGTTTTTCTGGACGATGCACGGGAGTTTTAGTAACCCTTCTGTGGTGCCTTCATCCACAGGGTTGCCTTCGAAGTGGTGTCCGGGCATCGGGTTCTTATCCAGATTGGACCGCACCATCGGGGTCTTTCGGCATGTGGCACCACCCACGAGGCTACGTCTCGAATTTCCTCCTGAGAAAGGCCTCATCCTTAGGTGCGCCGGGATGGGCGGGAAGTCCTTCCAGACAAAGCAGGGGAATATACCCTCCTGTCGTGATCAGGAGGGGAGAAAGTGATCAGATGAAGTGGTGCCGGGAACTTCGGTGTTCCCCTCGGTGAGAACGGTGTGTCGGGGAACTTTTGGGGTTACATCAAGGGTGAAAAGTAGCATTTCGCACTTCAAGACGGAACGTGGGACTTCACTTGAGACGCTGTAGCGGGCCAGGGCCTCATCTTGGGATGACGAGTGAATCACGTGCTTTTGCTCGCATTGCGGCGGGAGTCTCGAGTTTCGACGGGGAATTCAGATTTCCTCCTGTGTTGGCCCATGGAAGTCCAATCTTCCATTCGAGTTGCGAGGGTGAGCTGGGATCCCACTCAAGTCACTGCGGGGCAAAATAGACCATATCTAGGCTTGTGTCCAGGACCGAATATTCCTCTCCAGGGGTGACAGGGATCTCGGGGTGGCATTCCAGACTCACCCAGGAAGTCCGGCCTTGTTTCTAGGGGAAGCAAAGTATTCCGCTTTCCTCTCGAGTCGCGACGGGTACCTATTGAGCGCACTGGGTAGCCTTAGTGAGTCAAGCCTCCCGTGGAGTTTGGAGAGACGACTTGGGATTGCCCTCCAGGCCATGCAGTTAATGATGGCCCTCATCTCACGATAACGGGGGCGTCTCGTGGGTTTTCTCGAGCTGCGGCGCCAGTGTGGGGTTTCTCCCGAGGCACGACGGGGATTTCAGGGAGCCTCTCGTGCGGCGCCAGGGAAGTCAGGACTCCATGCGCGTGGCGAGGGGGAGCGCGTCATGGCTCTCGAGTCACGGGAGGGGACTAGGGCCTCGAGATGCGTTGAAGAAGGACTCTCGAGGTCTTTCTCGGGGGGCGGCGGGAAACCCTCGTTTCCCTCGCCTTCTGCCGGGGACCTTAGGGAACTTCCCAGGGTGCCTCTGAGAGGCGAGGGATCCTGAGGAATTGGCGGGGCCTCTCGGGACTGCACTGGGTCTGGCGCAACGGAAGAGGGCCTCACCTCGAGGGGAGGCAGGAACCTCAGGCTTCCTCTCCGTTTCGGACTCCGACCGCAGGGTCCCTGCAGAGTTGGCACAGGAGAGTCAGGCCTCGTCTTGTCTGAGGAAGGGAATCCCGCTGGCCTCTCGAGTTGCTCAGGGGGTCTCAGGTCCATCGTCGAGCTGTGTGTGGAACCCGCGGGTCTTTGCGGACGATGCACGGGGGTGGCCGTGCCCCTTCGTGTTGTGCCTTCACCCACAGGTTTGCCTTCGAAGAGGGGTCCGGGCCTCGGGTCCTTCTCAAGAGCGGACCCGGGAATCGGGGGCATTCTGCATGTGGCCCCACCCACGGGGCTCGTCTCGAATTTCCTCGTGAGGCCAGCCTCATCCTGAGGTGCGCCTGGAAGGCCGGGAACCCCTTCCAGACCACGCAGGGGAATCGCCTCTCCTGTCGCAATCCGGAGGGGAGAAGGGGCTCAGAGGAAGCGGTGCCGGGACCCTCGGTGTTCCCCTCGAGGGAACCCGGCGTGTCGGTGAACTTGGGGGTCGCAGGAAGGCTGTCAGCGACCGTTTCGCCCTTCAGGGCGGAAGAGGGGACTTCCCTTGAGACGCCGTCGCGGGCAAGGGCCTCATCTTGCCAAGAGGTGGGAACCCCGTGGTTTTTCTCGAGTTGCGGCGGGAATCTCGAGTTACGATGGGGATCTCAGGCTTCCTCTTGGGTTGGCCCTGGGAAGGCCAATCTTCGCCTCGAGTTGCGAGGGAAAGCTGGGGGTTGCGCTCGAGTCACTGCAGGGCCCAAGAAACCTCACCTAGGCGTGTGTCCGGGACCTAATATTCCTCTCCAGGGAAGGCAGGGATCTCGGGGTTGCATTCCAGGCTCCCCCGGGGAGTCAGGCCTCGTCTCGAGGGAAAGCCAAGAATTCCGCTCTCCTCTCGAGTCGCGACGCGGGTCTCTTGGAGCCCCCTGAGCAGCCTCAATTGACCAGACTCCTCTTCCGTTTGGAGAGAGGACCCGGGATTGCTCTCCAGGCCATGCAGGAAAAGAAGGCCCTCAGCTCTCGAGTACGGGGCCGTCTCAGGGGTTTCCTTGAGCTGCGGCGCCCCTGGGGGTTTTCTCCCGAGGCACGATGAGAATCTCAGGGAGCCTCTCGTGCGGCGCCAGGGAAGTCAGGTCTCCATGCGCGTGGCGAGGGCGAGCGCGTCATGGCTCTCGAGTCGCGGGAGGGGACTAGGGCCTCGAGACGCATTGAAGAAGGACTCTCGAAGTCTTTGTCGGAGGGCGGCGGGAAACCCTCGTTTCCCTCGCCTTCTGCCGGGAACCTTAGGGAACTTCCCAGGGTGCCTCTGAGAGGCGAGGGATCCTGTGGAGTTGGCGGTGACCCTCGGGACTCCGCTGGGTCTGGCGCAACGGAAGAGGGCCTCAGCTCGAGGGGAGGCAGGAACCTCAGGCTTCCTCTCTGTTTCGGACTCCGACCGCAGGGTCCCTGCAGAGTTGGGACAGGAGAGTCAGGCCTCGTCTTGTCTGAAGAAGGGAACCCCGCTTGCCTCTCGAGTTGCTCAGGGGGTCTCAGGCCCCTCGTCGAGCTGTGTGTGGAACCCGCGGGTCTTTGCGGACGGTGCACGGGGTTGGCAGTACCCCTTCGTGTTTTGCCTTAACCCACAGGGTTGCCTTCGAAGAGGGGTCCGGGCCTCGGGTCCTTCTCAAGAGCGGACCGGGGAATCGGGGACGTTGGGCATGTGGCACCACCCACGTGGCTCGTCTCCAATTTCCTCGTGAGGCCGGCCTCATCCTTAGGTGCGCCGGGAAGGCCGGGAACCCCTTCCAGACCATGCAGTGGAATCGACTCTCCTGTCGCGATCAGGAGGGGAGAAGGGGCTCAGAGGAAGCGGTGCCGGGACCCTCGGTGTTCCCCTCGAGGGAACCCGGCGTGTCGGGGAACTTTTGGGGGTCGCATGAAGGCTGGCAGGATCCTTTCCGCCCTTCAGGGCGGAACAGGGGACTTCCCTTGAGACGCCGTCGCGGGCAAGGGTCTCATCTTGCCAAGAGGTGGGAACCACGTGGTTTTTCTCGAGTTGCGGCGGGATTCTCGAGTTACAATGGGGATCTCAGCCTTCCTCTTGGGTTGGCCCTGGGAAGCTCAATCTTCCCCTCGAGTTGCAAGGGAAATCTGGGGGTTGCGCTCGAGTCACTGCAGGGCCTAAGAGACCTCACCTAGGCGTGTGTCCAGGACCTACTATTCCTCTCCAGGGAAAGCAGGCATCTCGGGGTTGCATTCCAGGCTCCCCCGGGGAGTCAGACCTCATCTCGAGGGGAAGCCAAGGACTCCGCTCTCCTCTTGAGTCGCGACAAGGATCTGTTGGAGCCCCTGAGCGGCCTCAACGGAGTCCAGCCTGCTCTTCAGTTTGGAGAGAGGACTCGTGATTGGTCTCCAGGCCATGCAGGAATATAAGGCCCTCATCTCGCGATGACCGGGGTGTCTTATGTGTTTCCTCGAGCTGCCACGGCAGTTTGGGTTTCCTCACGAGGTACGATGAGGATCTCAGGGAGCCTCTCGTGCAGTGCCAGGTTAGTCAGGTCTCCATGCGCGTGAAGAGTGGGCGCGTGTCATGGCTCTCGAGTCATGGTAGGGGAATCGCGACTCAACACATTTGAAGCACTCTCGAGGTCTTTCTCGAGTCATGGCAGAAAACCCAGGGTTCCCTCGACTTGTGCCTGTGACCTCAGGGAGCTTCTCATTGTGCCTCTGAGAACTCAGGGATACTGTGGAGTTGGTAGGGGCCTCTCGGGACTCCACTGGGTGTGGTGCAATGGAAGAGGGCCTCATCTCGAGTGGACGCAGGAACCTCAGGCTTCCTCTCCGTTTCTGACTCGGATCCCATGGTCCCTGCAGAGTAGGGACAAGAGAGTCACACCTAGTCTTCTGTTGAGGAATGGACCTTCGTTTGCCTTTCGAGTTGTTTACAGGGTGACAGGCCACTTGTCGAAATGTCTCTGGGACCTGCGGGTTTTTCTGGACGATGCACGCGGGTGTCAGTGCCCCTTCGTGTTGTGCCTTCATCCACAGGTTTTCCTTCAAAGAGGTGTGCTGGCATCGGGTTCTTTTCAAGAGTGGACCGTGAAATTGGGGTCTTTCGGCATGTGGCACCACCCACGAGGCTACGTCTCGAACTTCCTCATGAGACCGGCCTCATCCTGAGGTGCGCCCGGAAGGTCGGGAACCCCTTGCAGACAGAGAAGGGGAGTCGACCCTCCTGTCGCAATCAGGAGAGGAGAAGGGGTCAGATGAAGTGGTGCCGGGAACCTCGGTGTTCCCCTTGACTGAGTCTGGTATGTCGCGGAACTTTTGGGGTCGCATCAAGGGTGCCAAGTACCGTTTCGCACTTCAGGATGGAACGTGGGACTTCTCTTGAGATGCTGTAGCGGACAAAGGGCCTCATCTTGCGATGACGAGGGAAGCACGTGGATTTTCTCGAGTTTCGGTGGGATTCTCGAGTTACGACGGGGAATTCAGGCTTCCTCTTGTGTTGGCCCAGGAAGTCTAATCTTCCATTCGAGTTGCCAGGGAGAGCTGTGGATTGGGCTCCATTCACTGAAGGGCAAACTAGACCTCATCTAGGCTTGTATCCAGGACTTAATGTTCCTCTCCATAGGCGACAGGGATTTGGGGTTGCATTCCATACTCACCCGGGGAGTCAGGCCTCATCTCGAGGGGAAGCAAAGGACTCCACTCTCTTCTCGAGCCGTGACAGGTATCTCTTGGAGCCCACTGAGTGGTCTTTGCTCTGTAGGAGAGCTCTAGTGTTCATAAGCCTGTACATAAGTGAACACAGACATTCTGTGTGCATGTTGCTGCGTACCCAAAATAGGGCCACAAGGAGCCTCATGCTCTCCATGCGGCGCGGAAGCTGTGCAGCCACGCAGCAGCTGAAGAATCCAACCAATTGCTCTTTTCTTACCTCTGACAGAGCTCGCATTGCCGTAGCCCTTGGCAGTTTGGAAACACTGGACCCTAACCCCTCTCAAAGTAGGCCTGGGTTCTAGTTCGAATAGAAAGTCAATAGCAGAGCTGAGGACAGGAACGCGGCAGTCATTTATCACACGCTCCTGCAGCCTGCTACTACAGGGACACTAACGCTAGAAGCTAGGAATGTCTTTGCAAGGTGCGCAAAGGACAAGGGAGAACCTCGACCCTGACTCTAGTATTTCAGCCCCCTGAGCAGATCTGAGGTTCTCCCGCTGTAGAAGCTAACCCATTCCTTTCAAATACAGGCTTCCTAACACAGGGCCAGTTGGCTGCTTGCTCTTCCACGAAGCAGGCTTCCTTAACTTGCAAACTGCGAATTCCGCTTAACAGCCTGGAGGAAAATCGCTTCTTGGAAGATTTTTTTCAGAGGCTGTATCCCCGGAGCTGGGGCCAAGCTAGGGGACCCATACTGGCAAGGGAAGGCAAAACCACATCCAATGTCTTTGCTCTGGAGGACAGCTTTGGTGAGCCTAAGTCTTTCAGGAATATTTCTGGCTCCAACAGAGTCAAATTCTGTGTGTGAAGCTGCACAGCCAAAATAGGGGAACAGAGAGCCTGATTCTCTCTGTGTAGCTTTGAAGCTGTCATTCAAACAACAGCTTGAGAATCCATACAATGCTCTCCCTTACTGCTAAGAGAATTCTCATTGCTGTCGTCCTTGACAGTTTGTAGAAATCCGCACCCTAACCCTTCTCCAAGTAGGCCTGGGTCCTAGCTCGGAACAACAGGCAACGGCGGAGCTGAGGCCAGTAAGGCACAAGTGAGGTCTCACACACTCTTGCAGCCTGATCGTCCAGGAGCATTAAGGCCTCTTTTTCACTGCAGGAGGCTCGCTTGCCTTGCCTCCTGTGAACTGCATTTCCCAGCCTGGGCGCAAAGCTGTTCCTGGAGATTTTTTCTCAGGGGCTGTTTCCCTGGAGCTGGGTCGGACCTCGGGGGCCCAACTCACAGGGGAAGACAAAACCACATGGACAGGTCTATGCTCTGTAGGAGAGCTCTAGTGAACCTCATCTCTCAGGAACATTCTTGGCTTCTACAGAGACACCTCTGTGCATGAAGCTACACACCCAACATAGTGGCAAAGGGAGTCTGATTCTCTCCGTGGGTGCTGATGCTTTGTGGCAAAGCACCTGCTAAGAATCCATCCGCATAGGCTTCCCTCACCTTGACAGAGGTCTCATTGCTGTAGTCCTTGGCAGTTTGGAAAGAAGCAGACCCTTACCCTTCACCAAGTAGGCCCTTGTCCTTGTTTGAATGGAAAGGCAGTAGCTGAGCTGAGGCCAGTAAGGCGCCAGTCAAGTCTGACATATTCCCGATGCCTGCTCCTTCATGGAAAATAACGTTAGAATCTGGGAATGTCTTTGCAAGGCTGGCAAAGGGCAGTCAGGAACCTCGACCCTGCCTCTGGAATTTCTATCTTCTCAGCACATCTGGCGGTCTCGGTCAGGAGAAACTAACCCATTCCTTGCAAATATAGGCTTCCAAACACAGGCCGGTTGGCTGTCTCTTCTTGCCGAAGGAAGCTTGCTTATCCCACCTCCTGCGAACTCCGCTTCCCAGCCTGGGTGATAAGAGGTTCTTGGAGATCTTTTCTCAGAGGCTGTTTCCACGGAGCAGGGGCTGATCCCGGAGACCCACACGCACAGGGGAAGGGAAAACCTCATGGATAAGTCTTTGCTCTCTAGGAGTGCTCTAGTGAACCTCAGTCTATGCGGAATGTTCTTGGCTCCAACGGGGACATCTCTGTGTGGGAAGCTGCATAGCCAACATAGAGACACAGAGACCTGATTCTCTCTGTGCAGCTTTGACGCTGTCGTCCAAACAACAAATTGAGAATCCACACAATGCTCTCCCTTACCACTGAGAGAGTTATCATTGCTGTAGCCCTTCGCAGTTTCTGGAAATCGGCACACAAACACTTCTCCAAGTAGGCCTGGGTTCAAGTTCAGATGAACATGCAATAGCGGAGCTGAGGCCAGTAAGGCACCAGTCAGGTGTCACACACTCTGGCAGCCTGCTCCTCCAGGGACAGTAAGGCCTCTATTTCCCTTCAGGAGGCTCGCTTGCCTTACTTCCTGTGAACAGCGTTTCCCAGCCTGGGCGGAAAGCAGTTCCTGGAGATCTTTTCTCAGGGGCTGTTTCCCCGGAGTTGGGGCGGACCTCGGGGACCCAACTCACAGGGGAAGGCAAAACCAAATGGACAGGTCTATGCTCTGTAGGAGATCTCTAGTGAACTGCCGGGGTCCAGCCCCAGCTGATCCAGGGTATTCGAAGCAGAGACGGCGTAGGCGAGGGTCAGGGAACAACTGCTTAATTAAACGTTAATTAAGGATATAAAGAGTAATAAAATGAGGATAGCTCAGTAGGAAAATTCAGTGGAGAAAAGAGGCTGAGTAGCTTGGTTTACGCGGGGGACCAATAAAACTTCAAGACAAGAAGCTTGCACCACTTACGTAGGCCGCAGGCGTCCTTCCGTTCTCCCGAAGGAGAGGAGACACTGAGGCCTCCCCGGTCGGATCTTAGAAGCCCAGGCAAAATTAGTAAGCTTGGTGGGTTCCGCGCTCCAGATGGAGACTCAACCAGAGTGAGAGAGAGAGAGAGAGACATGGGGAGACCAGTATTTCGAGAAACTGATCCCAATTCTTTATTTTCCATGGTCTACTTTTATACACTGAGATGTTATGCAAAAGTCACGTGGGGTCAGCAGTCCTGACTTTTATCAAAGTCAGGTGCTTCATACAAAAGTATACAGAGGTCTTAGGGGTGTTACATCATCTTCTGGCCGGGGGGCCTGCTGACAATTTACGACCCTCTCCTTGTGACAGCGGTCAGTCAACCAGGACACTTATTTCTCCAGGGGTGATTATTCTTAAAACAGACGCCACCCAAATAAAGTTACATTCCTATAGGGTGAGGGTGTAGTGGGTTTTAGTTAAGGAAATAATTTACTTAGCCTAAGGTCTAACGTGATTTATATCAAAGGTTAATACTTATTTCTTCTATATATTCATTAATGTGTATAAGGGCAGGGGATGTGGAGACTTAGCAGTAAACATCAGCTCAACAAATGAAAAACCCTTCACCAATATGATTTCTAATCAGCCCATTATACTTATACTAATAATTTTCTAACTTTTCTAAGGAACCTGTTTTTAGAAGGTTTAAAGCATCTCGTGCCTCTCATGGTTGGGAGGCTGTGAGCAATCACATGTGGCCGGACAAGCCTGTCAGGCAGGCTAGAGAACCTTCAGAGGAGTTTGTAGGTTAAAACACTCTTGTCACACCCAGGGGTTTTTATCAACTGGAGCTCTAGGTTAACTCCTTCTCCGAAAGAGGTGGTGGGGGACAGCCCCCCGTAAAGTCAGAGGTGTAGGTGAGAGCACAAAGTAGTAAGGTAGGCAGGCTCTGGTTATGGGGGTAGATGCTCGAGGATTTCCAGGGGGACTCCTGAGGCTCGATCCCGCCTTTGCGTATGTCGAGCCTCCTTCCTCATGACCTTTGCCATGGGCGGAGTGCCTCACTCTGGCCCCCAACAGTGAACCTCCTCTCTCAGGAACATTTTTGGCTCCTATGGAGACACCTCTGTGTGTGTAGCTACACACGCAACGTAGGGGCAAAGGGAGCCAGATTCTTTCCATGGGGTGCTGATGCTTTGTGGCAAAGCACCTGCTTGAGAATCTATCAGCTTACGCTTCCCTCGCCTTGACAGAGGTCTCATTGCTGTAGCCCTTGGCAGTTTGGAAAGAAGAGGACCCTTACCTTTCATAAAGTGGGCCCTTGTCCTAGTTTGAAAGGAAAGGCAAGAGCTGAGCTGAGGCCAATAAGGCGCCAGTCAAGTCTGACATATTCCCGAAGCCTGCTCCTTCATGGAAAATAACGCTGGAATCTAGGAATGTCTCTGCAAGGCTGGCAAAGGGCAGTCAGGAGCCTGCACCCTGCCTCTGGAATTACCGATTTCTAAGCAGATCTGGAGGTCTCCTTTAGGAGAATCTAACTCATTCCTTCCATATTGAGACTTCCAAAAACAGGCCGGTCGGCTGCCTCTTCGTGCCCGAAGGAGGCTTGCTTTTCCTGCCTCCTATGAACCCAGCTTCCCAGGCTCTGGGAAAAGCGGATATTGAAGATCTTTTCTCAGGGGTTTTTTCCATGGAGCTGGGGCCGAGACCAGAGACCCAATTGCACAGGGGAAGGAAAACCACATGGACAAGTCTTTGTTCTCCAGGAGACCTCTAAGTGAAACTTACTCTGTCAGGAACGTTCTTGACTCCTATGGAGACACCCCTGTGTGTGAAGCTGCGTACCCAACAAGGGGGCACAGAGAGACTGATTCTCTCTTTGCAGCTTTGAAGCTGTCATTCAAACAACAGCTTGAGAATCCATACAATGCTCTCCCTTACCTCTGAGAGAGTTCTCATTGCTGTAGCCCTTGGCAGTTTTTAGAAATCCGCACCCAAACCCTTCTCCAAGTAGGCCTGGGTCCTGGTTTGGATGGCCATGCAATGGCGGAGCTGAGGTCAGTAAGGCACCAGTCAGGTGTCACACATTCTGGTAGCCTGCTCCTCCAGGGACAGGAAGGCCTCTTTTTCCCTGCGGGAGTCTCGCTTGCCTTGCCTCCTGTGAACTGCGTTTCCCAGCCTGGGCGAAAAGCGGTTCCTGGAGATCTTTTCTAAGGAGTTGTTTCCCCGGAGCTGGGGTGGACCTCGGGGACCAAACTCACAGGGGAAGGCAAAACTACACGGACAAGTCTATGCTCTGTAGGAGACCTTAGTGAACCTCAAGTCTTAGGAATATTCTTGGCTCGTACAGAGACACCTCTGTGTGTAAAGCTACACACCGAACATAGGGGCACAGGGAGCCTGATTCTCTCCGTGGGGTGCTGATGCTTTGTGGCAAAGCACCTGTTTGAGAATCCATCCGCTTACGCTTCCCTCGCCTTGACAGAGGTCTCATTGCTGTGTCCCTTGGCAGTTTGGAAAGAAGCAGACCCTTACCCTTTACCAAGTAGGCCCTGATCCTAGTTTGAAAGGAAAGGCAATAGCTGAGCTGAGGCCAGTAAGGCACCCGTCAACTCTGACATATTCCCGATGCCTGCTCCTTCATGGAAAATAGCGCTAGAATCTAGGAATGTCTTTGCAAGGCTGGCAAAGTGCAGTCAGGAACCTCGACCCTGCCTCTGGAATATCTATCTTCTGAGCAGATCTGGAGGTCTCCTTCTGGAGAAGCTAACCCATTCCTTGCAAATAGAGGCTTCCAAACACAGGCTAGTTGGCTGCCTCTTCTTGCCCGAAGGAGGCTTGCTTTTCCTGCCTCCTATGATCCCTGGTTCCCAGCATGGGGGAAAAGCAGATCTTGGAGATCTTTGCTCAGGGGTTGTTTCCACGGAGCTGAGGTTATGCCCGGAGACCCACACATACAGAGGAAAGCAAAACTACATGAACAAGTCTTTGCTCTCTAAGAGAGCTCTAGTGAACCTCAGTCTTTGACGAACGTTCTTGGTTCCTACAGGGACAACTTATGGGGTCAGAGAGCCTGATTCCCTCTGTGAAGGTTTAACGCTGTCGTTCAGAAAACAGCTTGAGAATCCATACAATTCTCTCCCTTATCTCTGAGAGAGTTCTCATTGCTGTAGCCCTTGGCAGTTTTTTAGAAATCCGCACCCAAACCCTTCTCCTAGTAGGCCTGGGTCCTAGTTCAGAGGAACATGCAATGGCGGAGCTGAGGCCAGTAAGGCACCAGTCAGGTCTCACACACTCTTGCAGCCTGCTCCTCCAGGGGCAGTAAGGCCTCTTTTTCTCTGCAGGAGGCTCGCTTGCCTTGCCTTCTGTGAACTGCGTTTCCCAGTCTGGACGAAAAGCAGTTCCTGGAGGTGTTTTCTCAGGGGTTTCTTCCTCGGAGCTGGGGCGAACATCGGGAACCCAACTCACAGGGGAAGGCAAAACCATATGGACAGGTCTATGCTCTGTAGCAGAGCTCTAGTGAACCTCATCTCCCAGGAACATTCTGGGCTCCTATAGAAACACCTCTGTGTTTGAAGCTACACACCCAACATAGGGGCAAATGCAGCCTGATTCTCTCCGTGGGGTACAGATGCTTTGTGGCAAAGCACCTGTTTGAGAATCCATCCGCTTCCACTTCCCTCTCTTTGACAGAGGTCTCTTTGCTGTAGCCTTTGGCAGTTTGGAAAGAAGCAGACCCTTACCCTTCACCAAGTAGGCCCTTGTCCTAGTTTGAACGGAAAGGCGATAGCTGAGCTGAGGCCAGTAAGGCGCCAGTCAAGTCTGACATATTCCTGAAGCCTGCTCCTTCATGGAACATAACGCTAGAATCTAGAAATGTCTTTGCAAGGCTGGTAAAGGACAGTCAGGAACCTCGACCCTGCCTCTGGAATTTCCATCTTCTGAGCAGATCTGGAGGTCTTCTTTTGGAGAAGCTAACCATTCCTTCCAAATAGAGGCTTCCAAACACAGGCTAGTTGGCTGCATCTACTTGCCCGAAGGAGGCTTGCTTGTTCCGCTTCCTGTGAACTCCGCTTCCCGCCTGGGGGAAAAGTGGTTCTTGGAGATCTTTTTTCAGGGGCTATTTCAACGGAGTTGGAGCCGAGCCCGGAGACCCACACGCACAGAGGAAGGCAAAACCACATGGACAAGTCTTTGCTCTGTAGGAGAACTCTAGTTAACCTCAGTATGTGAGGAAAGTCTTGGATTCCACGGGGATACCTCTGTGTGTGGAGCTGCGTACCCAACAAGGGGGCACACAGGGCCTGATTCTCTCTTTGCAGCTTTGAAGCTGTCATTCAAACAACAGCTTAAGAATCCATACAATGCTCTCCCTTACCTCTGAGAGACTTCTCATTGCTGTAACCCTTGGCAGTTTTTACAAATCCGCACCCAAACCCTTCTCCAAGTAGGTCTGGGTCCTGGTTTGGATGGCCATGCAGTGGCGGAGCTGAGGTCAGTAAGGCACCAGTCAGGTGTCACACACTCTGGCAGCGTGCTCCTCCAGGGACAGTAAGGCCTATTTTTCCCTGTGGGAGGCTCGCTTGCCTGGCCTCCTGTGAACTGCGTTTCCCAGCCTGGGCAAACAGCGGTTCCTGGAGATCTTTTCTCAGGGGCTCTATCCCCAGAGCTGGGGTGGACCTCGGGGACCCATCTCACAGGGGAAGGAAAAACCACATGGACAGGTCTATGCTCTGTAGGAGACGTTAGTGTGTCTCATCTCTTAGGAACAGTCTTGGCTCGTACAGAGACACCTCTGTGTGTAAAGCTACACACCGAACATAGGGGCACAGGGAGCCTGATTCTCTCCATGGGGTGCTGATGCTTTGTGGCAAAGCACCTGTTTGAGAATCCATCCGCTTACGCTTCCCTCGCCTTGACAGAGGTCTCATTGCTGTGTCTCTTGGCAGTTTGGAAAGAAGCAGACCCTTACCCTTCACCAAGTAGGCCCTGATCCTAGTTTGAAAGGAAAGGCAATAGCTGAGCTGAGGCCAGTGAGGCACCCGTCAACTGTGACATATTCCCGATGCCTGCTCCTTCATGGAAAATATTGCTAGAATCTAGGAATGTCTTTGCAAGGCTGGCAAAGGGCAGTCAGGAACCTCGACCCTGCCTCTGGAATATCTATCTTCTGAGCAGATCTGGAGGTCTCCTTCTGGAGAAGCTAACCCATTCCTTGCAAATAGAGGCTTCCAAACACAGGCCGGTTGGCTGCCTCTTCTTGCCTGAAGGAGGCTTGCTTTTCCTGCCTCCTATGATCCCTGGTTTCCAGCATGGGGGAAAAGCAGATCTTGGAGATCTTTGCTCAGGGGTTGTTTCCACGGAGCTGGGGTTATGCCCAGAGACCCACACATACAGGGGAAGGCAAAACCACATGAACAAGTCTTTGCTCTCTAAGAGAGCTCTAGTGAACCTCAGTCTTTGACGAACGTTCTTGGCTCCTATGCGGACACCTCTGTGTGTGAAACTGCGTACCCAACATGGCGGCAGAGAGCCTGATTCTCTCTGTGCAGGTTTAATGCTGTCGTTCAGAAAACAGCTTGAGAATCCATACAATTCTCGCCCTTACCTCTGAGAGAGTTCTCATTGCAGTAGCCCTTGGCAGTTTGTAGAAATCTGCACCTAAACCCTTCTCCAAGTAGGCCTGAGTCCCAGTTCGGAGGAACAAGCAATGGCGGAGCTAAGACCATTATGGCACCAGTCAGTTTTCACACACTCTGGCAGCCTGCTCCTCCAGGGACAGTAAGGCTTCTTTTTCTCTGCAGGAGGCTCACTTGCCTTACTTCCTGTGAACAGCTTTTCCCAGCCTGGGCGAAAAGCGGTTCCTGGAGATCTTTTCTCAGAGGCTGTTTTCTCGGAGCTGGGGCGGACCTCGGGGACCCAACTCACAGGGGAAGGTGAAACCACATGTACAGGTGAGCACTCTGTAGGATAGCTCTTGTGAGCCTCATCTCTCAGGAACATTCTTGGCTCCTGTAGAGACACCACTGTGTGTGAATCTACACACCCCACATAGGGGCAAAGGGAGCCTGATTCTCTCCGTGGGGTGCTGATGCTTGGTGGCAAAGAACCTTCCTGATAATCCATCCGCTTATGCTTCCCTCGCATTTACGGAGGTCTCATTGCTGTAGCCCTCGGCAGTTTGGAAAGAAGAAGACCCTTACCCTTCATAAAGTAGGCCTTTGTCCTACTTTGAATGGAAAGGCAATAGCTGAGCTGAGGCCAATAAGGCGCCAGTCAAGTCCGACATATTCCCAAAGCCTGCTTCTTCAGGAAGATAACTGTAGAATCTAGGAATGTCTTTGCAAGGTTGGCAAAGGGCAGTCAGGACCCTGCACACTGCCTCTGGAATTACCGACTTCTGAACAGATCTGGAGGTCTCCCTTAGGGGAAGCTAACCCATTCTTCCAAGTAGAGGCTTCAAAACGCAGGCCGCTTGGCTGCCTCTTGCTCTCTGAAGGAGGCCTGCTTTTCCCGCCTCCTATGAACCCCACATCCCAGCCTCTGGGAAAAGCGGATCTTGAAGATCTTTTCTCAGGGGTTGTTTCCAAGGAGCTGGGGCCGAGCCTGGAGCCCCAAACGCACAGGGGAAGAAAAACCACATGGACAAGTCTTTGCTCTCTAGGAGAGCTCTAGTGAACCTCACTCTGTCAGGAACATTCTTGTTTCCTATGGAGACACCCCTGTCTGTGAAGCTGTGTACCGAACATGGAGACACAGAGTCTGATTCTCTCTGTGCAGCTTTGAAGCTGTCGTTCAAACAACAGCTTGAAAATCCATACAATGCTCTTCCTTACCCGTGACACAGTTCTCATTGCTATACCCCTTGGCAGTATTTAGAAATCCATACCCAAACCCTTCTCCTAGTAGGCCTGGGTCCTAGATCGGAGGAACATGCAATGGCGGAGCTGAGGCCAGTAAGGCACCAGTCAGGTCTCACACACTCTGGCAGCCTGATCGTCCAGGGACACTAAGACCTGTTGTGCCTTGCAGGAGGCTCGCTTGCGTTACCTCCTGTGAACTGCATTTGCCAGCCTGGGGGAATAGTGGTCCCTGGAGATCTTTTCTCAGGGGCTCCTTCCCCTGAGCTGGGGCGGACCTCGGGGACCCAACTCACAGGGCAAGGCAAACCATATGGACAGGTCTATGCTCTGTAGCAGACTTCTAGTGAACCTCATCTCTCAGGAACATTCTTGGCTCCTATAGAGACACTTCTGTGTGTGAAGCTGCGTACCTAACATAGGGGCACAGAGAGCCTGATTCTCTCAGTTCATTTTGACGCAGTCGTTCAGAAAACAGCTTGAGAATCCATAAAATGCTCTCCATTACCGCTGAGAGAATTCTCGCTGCTGTAGCCCTTGGCACTTTGTAGAAATCCGCAGCCAAACGCTTCTCCAAATAGGCCTGGGTCCTAGTTCGGAGGAACAGGCAATGGTGGAACTGAGGCCAGTAAGGCAACAGTCAGGTTTCACACACTCTGGCAGCCTGCTCCTCCAGGGACAGTAAGGCCTCTTTTTCTCTGCAGGAGATTCGCTTGCCTTACTTCCTGTGAACAGCGTTTCCCAGCCTCAGCGAAGCGGTTCCTGGAGATCTTTTCTCAGGGACAGTTTCCCCGGAGGTGTGGTGGACCTCGGGGACCCAACTCACAGGGGAAGGAAAAACCACATGGACAGGTCTATACTCTGTAGGAGAGGTTTAGTGAACCTAATCTCTCAGGAACATTCTTGGCTCCTATAGAGACAACTCTGTGTGTGAAGCTACACTCCCAACATTGGGGAACAGGGATCTTGGTTCTCTCCGTGGGGTGCTGATGCTTTGTAGCAAAGCACCTGCTTGAGAATCCGTCCTCTTAGGCTTCCCTCACCTTGACAGAGGTCTCATTGCTGTAGCCCTTGGCAGTTTCAAAGAAGAAGACCCTTACACTTCATAAAGTAGGCCGTTGTCCTAGTTTGAATGGAAAGGCAATAGCTGAGCTGAGGCCAATAAGGAGCCAGTCCCCTCTGGCACATTCCCGAACCCTGCTCCTTCATGGAATATAACTCTAGAATCTTGGAATGTCTTTGCAAGGCTGGCAAAGGGCAGTCAGGAACCAGCACCCTGCCTCTGGAATTACCGACTTCTGAGCAGATCTGGAGGTCTCCTTTAGGAGAAGCTAACCCATTCCTTCCAAATAGAGGCTTCAAAACACAGGCAGGTTGGCAGCCTTTCATGCCCGAAGGAGGCTTGCTTTTCTCTCCTCCTATGAACCCCAGTTCCCAGCCTCTGGGAAAAGCGGGTCTTGAAGATATTTTCTCAGGGGTTCTTTCCACGGAGCTGGGGCCGAGCCCGGGGCCCAAAGGCACAGGGGAAGGCAAGACCACATGGACAGGTCTATGCTCTGTAGCAGACCTCTAGTGAACCTCATCTCTCAGGAGCATTCTTGGCTCCTATAGAGACACCTCTGTGTGTGAAGCTGCGTACCTAACATAGGGGCACAGAGAGCCTGATTCTCTCTGTTCATTTTGACGCTGTCGTTCAGAAAACAGCTTGAGAATCCATAAAATGCTCTCCCTTACCACCGAGAGAATTCTCACTGCTGTAGCCCTTGGCACTTTGTAGAAATCTGCACCCAAACGCTTTTCCAAGTAGGCCTGGGTGCTAGCTCGGATGAACAGGCAATGGCGGAGCTGAGGCCAGTAAGGCAACAGTCAGGTTTCACACACTCTGGCAGCCTGCTCCTCCAGGGACTGTAAGGCCTCTTTTACTCTGCAGGAGATTCGCTTGCCTTACTTCCTGTGAACAGCATTTCCCAGCCTCGGCGAAGCGGTTCCTGGAGATCTTTTCTCAGGGACAGTTTCCCCGGAGGTGTGGCGGACCTCGAGGACCCAACTCACAGGGGAAGGCAAAACCACATTGACAGGTCTATGCTCTGTAGGAGAGGTTTAGTGAACCTAATCTCTCAGGAACATTCTTGGCTCCTATAGAGACAACTCTGTGTGTGAAGCTACACTCCCAACATTGGTGCACAGGGAGCTTGATTCTCTTCGTGGCGTGCTGATGCTTTGTGGCAAAGCACCTGCTTGAGAATCCATCCTCTTAGGCTTCCCTCACCTTGACAGAGGTCTCATTGCTGTAGCCCTTGGCAGTTTGCAAAGAAGAAGACCCTTACCCTTCATAGTAGGGCCTTGCCCTAGTTTGAATGGAAAGGCAATAGCTGAGCTGAGGTCAATAAGGAGCCAGTCCCGTCTGACACATTCCCGAAGCCTGCTCCTTCATGGAAAATAACTCTAGAATCTAGGAATATCTTTGCAAGGCTAGCAAAGGGCAGTCAGGAACCAGTACCCTGCCTCTGGAATTACCGACTTCTGAGCAGATCTGGAGGTCTCCTTTAGGAGAAGCTAACCCATTCCTTCCAAATAGAGGCTTCAAAACACAGGCAGGTGGACTGCCTTTTCGTTCCCGATGGAGGCGTGCTTTTCTCTCCTCCTACGAACCCCGGTTCCCAGACACTGGGAAAAGTGGATCTTGAAGATATTTTCTCAGGGGTTGTTTCCACGGAGCTGGGGCCGAGCCTGGAGACCCAAAGGCACAGGGGAAGGCAAGACCACATGGACAAGCCTTTGCTCTTTAGTATAGCTCTAATGAACCTCACTCTGTCAGGATCTTTCTTGATTCCTACGGAGACACACCTGTGTGTGAAGCTGCGGCCACAGAGAGCCTGATTACCCCTGTGCAGCGCTGAGTCTGGGCGGCTAAACAACAGCTTGGGAATGCAGCCTGGGGCGCTTCCCTTCCCTCTGACAGAGCTCTCCTTCGGTCCCTAAGCCCTCTGCAAGGAGGCATGGATCATAGGTGCAAAGGGAAAGGAAGAGCGGAGCTGAGGCCAGTAAGGCGCCCGCCAGTCACGTCTCCCCCACTTCCGCAGTCTGTTCCTTCCCCTGCGCGAAAGCTAGAAGCTGGGAAGGGCTTGGCGAGGCTCGCCCAGGCAGAGCAGCCTCTAGGCTGGGGCTCTGCGATATCGCGCCTGGGTGCAGATCTGGAGCTCCGCCGGAGTGGAAGATCATTCGGTCCTTCCCAATACAGGCTTGCAAGCACCCGACGGCGGCCTGACTCTATTCTCCCGCGTGCTGGGAGTGGGCTTCCAATCCAGAGCACAGAGCACTGCCTGGAGCTCTCTGCTCAGGGGCTGGTTCCCCTACGCTGGGGCTGTGCTAGGGAGCCCAAACGCACATGTCAAGGCCCCAAAACACATCCACACGTCTCTGCTCTGCAACAGAGCTCCGGGGAAGCCCAGTCTGGCAGGCGCTTTCTGGGCACAAAGGGAGGAACACTCTGGCTGTGGAGCTTCCTCCCCAAGACAGGGGCACTAGGACCCTGATTCCCTCCGTTTACCGCTGAGTCTGCATTGCCAAGCAACAGCTTGGGAACGCAGCCTGGGGGCGCTTCCCTTCCCTCGGACAGAGCTCTCCTTGCGGTAGGCCTTGGTAGTTTGCATACAATGGGGCCCTAAGCCCTCTGCAAGTTGGCCTGGCTCCTAGGTCCAAAGGGCAGGCCAGAGCGGAGCTGAGGCTGTCAGGCTCCAGACACATCTCCCATACTCCTACATCCTGCTCCTACCCGGGCGTGAACGCTAGAAGTTGGGAAGGTACCTGGACCGTGCAGGGGCGGGGCAAACGCGGGCGGCGTGGGGCGGGAGTCGGCTTCTGGCGGGGGTGGGGGCGGGCTTCCCAGTTGTGCTCTCGGAGGTGGACACTGAGGCTGAAAACTCGCCGGGAGCGCACCCGGGACAGGTAAACCCGGGCTGCGGGGGTCGAGATTCAGATGGCTTTGGGTGGGGGTCGGTCCTAGTTGTGCTCCCGGGGTCGCCACTGCGGCTGGGAACGCGCAGGGAGCGCGGAAGGGGCGGGGCTAACCCTGGCGGAGCGGGGCGGGGTCGGCTCACGGGGGGGATGGGGAGGGGTTCCCAGTTGCGCTCTCGGGGGTTGCAACTGCGGCTGGGAACGCCCATTTCGTCCGCTCCTGGGTCCCCAAGGATCGCCATCCCGTGGGTGCAGTGGAGGGCTGCGGACCACAGGTAAGGGAACTGGGACTGCGTGGAGCAGGGAACCAAGTATTCCGCCGTCTGTTGACACATTCTCGGAGCTCCCCAACCTGGCGGTCGCAGAAAGGCCTTGCCTTTGGGGTCAAGGCCTTTACCGCTCCACCCCTCTGCTGAAAAATCTCAGAGTCTGCACGGTTTTTCCAAGCAGCCTAGTGTCCGCTGGAAGTCCAAGGGACAGAACACTGAACTCTGGCCGGCTGGCCCAGCCCTCTTCTGGCACTTTGTAAGCCAGCGGGCCCTTGAGCACCTGCTGGGATGGGAAAGGGAAGGGTCCACGAATTGCACCTTAGAAACTTAGTAGGTTGCATGGATTTCAAACCCTGGTGGCCGCCCAGGCAGCAAAGAAGTGGGGAGGGCACCTTGCTGCCCTTTCATGGCAGAATCTGTGGCTGTCCTGATGCGTGGGCCTTTTCATGGGGACCTTGTGCAATAAAAGTTTGGTGTTTTGGTACTGAATAATTAGAAATTGTAAAAAGTTTAAATTATGTGGTGGTGTAATTAAAAAACAAAACAAAACAAAACCAAGCCCCAAGTGTTTGGCACAGGGAGGTTTAAGTATTGAAGGCCTATTTTCCTTGCACTGTGGCATTCTATCAAGAAGTGTGGAGGATTTTTTTTTTTTTAAGAAAAGTGTTCGAAGAGCTTGAAACAGGAAACCCAGAGGTGCCCCTGTATTTTGGGGAAGGCCTTAGGAGGTCACTTGGAAATGCTGCTGGCTGTGGGGAAGGGGGGCAGATGGGCTGTGCAGGCTTGTCCTTTGCATTCATGTTCTTGTGTGTAGAAACCCAGCTCGGAGCCATCTCCTGATGTGTAAGAATTTCGCAGACAAACCTTGAGCTAAGCAATGCATTTGTTCCTGAGGAAATGTTTGTCTTAAGCGATGTAAATATCCTATGTATATCCGCTGGACTCTGGCTTCAGGTCGGTTCCCCCAATAGGCTCAGAAGCGACTTGAACAAAACTGTATGTTTTCCTCGTACCTTGTTCTCCTAATCTATGTTAAGGAAATGATATATTTGCCTGGAATACTGCCTTTCTTCAAGATTCATGTCAATCAGTTTTTGGCCCAGGATGACTCACCTGCTGCCAATGTGACCTCAAGGCATGTCGTGGGGGAGGGGCCTGGTGCCATTCCCTGAGACAGTGCCTTTCTTTCCTTAGCTGACTGCTAGTGCCTGTAGAATATCTGGCTAGAGACCAGCAGGGCGTACACCCCGCCTCAAGTCTAAGTCAGCAGCTTTCTCTATCTCATTTATACTTTAATAACAATTGATGACACAAAAGCTCTGAGCGATCAAATCATATCAAATCTTCATTTCAGATTGAAGATGAATTCCATGGTATTGCCATCTTAAGTCTTTCCATTGTTATGGAATATCTGTCCATGTATTCAGGATAGTTTTCAGCCAGGGTGTATAATTTCCAGTGTGCCAGTCTTGTCATCCTCGTTACATCCATGGCAAAGTGTTGTATTCATGTTGACATTATTGAAAGGGAATTTTTTTAAATTCCTTTTCAGATTATTATCTGCTAATATATACAGAAAAAACTGTGTAATCTTTCGTTTTTATCAGTTCGGACAGCTTGAGAGTTGTCTTTAAATTCTTTCCTTTCTCATACTTTAAGATTTTCCGGGCACCGTACATGTACTGCCTCACCCCTAATCTCAGTCATGTGTTCAAAGGACTTCTGTCCTTTATTTGTTTACTTATTTTTTGCAACATTGAATTCGTTTTGACTATGCTGGGTCTCTGCTGCAAGATGGAAGTTGCTAGGACCTCTGGACTGCAGTCTTCCATCTCTTACTGACCTCTTGTTGACCTCTGCAGAATCCTGGTTGGCGGGAGCTTGTTAGTTCCTTGTTCCTTACCAGGACCTCCTGTGGTAAGTGTTTTTCTCTTCTCTGTTGCCTGGTAAGGGTGGATGGTCATTGGCATCCCAAAGCTAGCTAGAAGTCAATTATTTAGGCAGGCTTGTGCATAGATATGGGAGAAGGCAATGGCACCCCACTCCAGTACTCTTGCGTGGAAAATCCCATGGATGGAGGAGCCTGGTAGGCTGCAGTCCATGGGGTGGTTAAGAGTCGGACACCACTGAGCGACTTCACGTTCACTTTTCACTTTCATGCATGGGAGGAGGAAATGGCAACCCACTCCAGTGTTCTTGCCTAGAGAACCCCAGGGACTGCGGGGCCTGGTGGGCTGCCGTCTATGGGGTCGCACAGAGTCGGACACGACTGAAACGACTTAGCAGCAGCGGCGGCGGCAGCAACAGCAGAAGCAAGGCATCGATATCAAAAGGGCTGCAAACAGTCAGGAAGGATCACATATGTCACCGTGAAACACTACTTCTCCACTTAGCCAAAGCTAACCAAAGATTTCTGTTCTAGGTCAACCTAGAAGAGATCACTTAAGAGGTAAAGAAACTTAAACTCCATTAGCAAAGGCAGTTCGACATCTCAAGAAAACTTGTGCTAGGCACAGAACTCTTTTCTGGGGGTCCACTTTCCCTACAACCTCCTTATCCCATTCTGTACCCATTCCTTTGCTTCTCCCATCCTGAAACTGCCACCTGTAAGACAGAACTACTTCGTTTTCCTTCCTCAAGTGCCATTGCATTCCACATACTTTCTTGATATAACAAGTCATACATTTCCCTTCAGCAACCAAGAACTGACTTTTATATTGGCATTGGCTATAGCCCGCCCCCCTCCCCCCACCCCCAAGAACAGAACAAAACAAAACAAAACAATTGCTTTCTTACATTTAACATGTCAGGATGGTGCCAGACACTATTCATGGAGAGTCAAAAATCTCTTTTGTTTCTGTGTAAAAGGGAGGTCCTTTCAAGTCGTGAATGTTTCAGAACTTTCATTTATTTGGAAATGACCTAGCTATTCAATACACTGTCGTCACAAGGATAGAAACTCGGGTAACCAAAACACCTGGAGAAACGTTTGTTAGTTCAGTTCAGTTCAGTTGCTCAGTCGTGTCTGACTCTTTGGGACCCCGTGGCCTGAAGGACGCCAGGCTTCCGTGTCTGTCACCAGCTCCAGGGGCTTGCTCAAACTCATGTCCATCGAGTCAGTGATGCCATCCAACCATCGTACCCTTGTCATCCCCTTCTCCTCTGCCTTCAATCAAGACTATGAGAGGCAGATATTTTAGAGTATAATTATTGTAAAGAGTTTGTCTAAAAGCTCATATCACATTTACATTTTTTACTTTTGTTGTTGTCGTTTCCAGGTAGTTTCTTGCTGACAAGCTTGTGACAGATATAACAATAGAGCAATTTTTACCTCAAAAGAAACCTAGGCACTATGAACATGTTGTGCTTAATGTTGTTGACTCTTAGACATGTCTATAATGGAGGAGCAAAACCAAAAATACTAGATATTTAATATTGACTAGTTCCCAGTTCACGGGACTCTGACATTCATTTAGGTCAATGTTTTCTTGTATTTCCAGCAGTTTGATTTGGAAGGGCTGCCTTGTCTTGAGACCATTGAAATCAGAACACAGAACTTGAGCAATATTATCAAAAAACACAAGGCTCACACTGACACATACCTTAATCCAGACAGACAGACAAGACATCTTCCAGTTTTCCGCCTGAGATTTAAAATATTTCTTTGAGCCAGTCTTCTGGGGAGTGGGGGGATGGAGGTGGCAGTAAGGCAGGCTTGGGTAACAAGCTAATTGTTGGTCATTGCATATGCAAAGAACCAGCTTTCCGGGTTCCAAGGAAAAAAGTTTCCTTGGTAACCAACTTTGTCTGGTTCTATAGAATATCATGGCCCTCCTAGGTCAGGTCATCTTGCCTTTCTGTAGTCCTCGTTTTATCCCTAAATCATAGACAGCTTGGATTGTCTCTGTGGGGTGTATGTATTGTCCTCATGTTTGACCTGGCGGCAGCAGCGAGGTCCGAGAGCCTCTCCTGGAACCGGGCGTGGGGACGGGGCTCACCGAGAGCCGCTGGTGAAGGTGGGCAGCGTCTCTGGAGGGCGGCAGGGGTGGGGCGCCTCGGGCGGCGCAGGGCGGGTGTCGGCTCCTGGCGGGGGTAGGGGAGGGCTTCCCAGTTGTGCTCTCGGAGATGGCCACTGCGGCTGGAAACGCGCTGGGAGCGCAGCCAGGGTGGGGTAAACCTGGGCTGCACAGGTCGAGATTCCGCTCGCTGTGGGTGGGGGGTCGGTCCCTGTTGTGCTCCCGGGGGTCGCCAATATGGCTGTGAACCCGCCGGGAGCCCGGCAGGGCCGGGACGAAACCTGGCGGCGCGGGGCGGGGTGGGGGTCCGTTCGCAGCGGGGGTCGGCTCCTGGCAGGGGTGGGGGAGGGCTTTCCAGATGTGCTGTTGGGGGTCGCCATTGCGGCTGGGAATGCCCATTTCGTGAACTCCTGGATCCCCAAGGATCGGCATCCATTGGCCACAGCGGAGGGGTGCGGAACACAGGTAAGGGAACGGGGACTGCGTGGAGCAGGGAACCATGTATTCCGCCCTGTGTTGGCACAGTCTCAGAGCTCCCCAACCTGGCGGTCGCAGGAAGGCCTCGTCTTTGGGGTCAAGGCCTTTACCACTCCACCCCTCTGCTGAAAATCCTCAGAGTCTGCGCGGTTTTCCCAAGCAGCCTAGTGTCTGCTGGAAGTCCAAGGGACAGAACCCTGAATTCTGGCCGGCTGGCCCAGCCCTGCTTCTGGCACTTTGTAGGCCAGCGGGCCCTGGAGCACCTGCTAGGATGGGAAAGGGAAGGGTATGCGAATTGCACCCTGGTGGCCGCCGAGGCAGCAAAGAAGAGGGGAGGGCACCTTACTGCCCTTTAATGGCAGACAGAATCTGTGGCTGTCCTGCTGCGTGGGCCTTTTCATGGGGACCTTGTGCAATAAAAGTTTACCGGTGAACTTAGGGAACTTCCCAGTGTGCTTCTGACAGATGAGGGATGCTGTGGAGTTGGCGGGGCCTCTCAGGACTCTGCTGGGTTTGGCGCAATGGAAGAGGGCCTCATCTCCAGGGAAGGCAGGAACCTCAGGCTTCCTCTCCGTTTCGGACTCCGACCGCAGGGTACCTGCAGAGTTGGGACAGGAGAGTCAGGAATCGTCTTGTCTGAGGAAGGGAACTCCGCTTGCCTCTCGAGGTGCTCAGGGGGTCTCAGGCCCCTTGTTGAGCTGTGTGTGGAACCTGCGGGTATTTCCGGAAATGCACGACGGTGACAGTGCCCCTTCGTGTTGTGCCTTCACCCACTGGGTTGCCTTCGAAGAGGTGTCTGGGCCTCGGGTTCTTTTTAAGAGCGGACCGGGAAATCGGGGTCTTTCGGCATGTGGGACCACCCACGGGGCTAGTCTCAAATTTCCTAGTGAGGCCGGCTTCATCCTGACGTGTGCCTGGAAGGCCGGGGACCCTTCCAGACAACGCAGGGGGATCGACTCTCCTGTCGCCATCAGGAGGGGAGAAGGGGCTCAGATGAAGTGGGGCCGGAACCCTCGGTGTTACCCTCGAGGGAAACCGGCGTGTGGGGGACTTTTGGGGGTTGCATGAAAGGAGTCAGGTACCATTTCGCACTTCAGGACAGAACCTGGGACTTCCCTTGAGACGCTGTAGCGGGCAAGGGCCTCATCTTGCGAAGACGTTGGAACCATGTGGATTTTCTCGAGTTGCGGCGGGATTCTAGAGTTACGACGGGGATTTCAGGCTTCCTCTTGTGTTGGCCCCGGGAAGCCTAATCTTCCATTCGAGTTGCGAGGGAAAGCTTGGGGTTGCACTCGAGTCACTGCAGGGCCAAAGAGACCTCATCTAGGCCTGTGTCCGGGACTTAACGTTCCTCTCAAGGGAAGACAGGGATCTCAGGGTGGCGTTCCAGACTCCCCCAGGGAGTCAGGCCTAGCCTCGAGGGCAAGCAAAGGATGCCGCTCTCCTCTCAAGTCGCGACGCAGATCTCTTGGAGCCCACTGAGTGGCCTCAAGGGTGTCAGGCATTCTCTTCAGTTTGGAGAGAGGACTCAGGATTGCGGTCTGGGTCAGGCAGGAAAAGAAGGCCCTCACCTCGCGAGGATGGGGGCTTCTCAGGGGTTTCCTCGAGCTGCGGCGCCCGTGGGGGTTTTTCACGAGGCAAGACGAGGATCTCAGGGAGCCTCTCGTGCGGTGCCAGGGAAGTCAGGTCTCTGTGCGGGTGGCGAGGGGGAGCGCGTCATGGCTCTCGAGTCATGGGAGAGGACTAGGGCCTCCAGACGCGTTGAAGAAGGACACTCGAGGTCTTTCTGGGGTTGCGGCGGGAAAGCCTCATTTCCCTCGACTTCTGCCAGGGACCTGAGGGAACTTCCCATGGTGCCTCTGATAGGTGAGGGATGCTGTGGAGTTGGCGGGGCCTCTCGGGACTCCGCTGGGCTTGGCGCAATGGAAGAGGGCCTCATCTCGAGGGGAGACAGGAAACTTAGGCTTCCTCTCCTTTTCGGACTCCAACCACAGGGTCCCTGCAGAGTTGGGACAGGAGAGTCAGGCCTCGTCTTGTCTGAGGAAGGGAACTCCGCTTGCCTCTCGAATTGCTCAGGGTGTCTCACGCACCTCGTGGAGCTGTGTGTGGAAACCGCGGGTTTTTCCGGACGACTCACGGGGGTGTCAGTGCCCCTTCGAGTGGTACCTTCACCCACAGGGTTTCCTTCGAAGAGGGGTCCGGGCATCAGGATCTTATCAAGAGCGGACCGGGAAATCGGGGTCTTTCGGCATGTGTCACCATCCACGTGGCTATGTCTCGAATATCCTCGTGAGACCGGCCTCATCCTGAGATGCACCGGGAAAGGTGGGAACCCCTTCAAGACAAAACAGGGGAATCGACCCTCCTGTCGCGATCAGGAGGGGAGAAGGGGCCCAGATGTAGTGGTGCTGGGAACCTCGGTGTTCTCCTCGAGTCAGACTGGTGTGTCGAGGAACATTTGAGGGCGCATCAAGGGTGCCAATACCGTTTCGCACTTCAAGACGGAACGTGGGACTTCTCTTGAGACGCTGTAGGGGGCAAGGGCCTCATCTTGGGATGACCGGGGAACCACGTGGCGTTTCTCGAGTTGTGGTGGGATTCTCGAGTTTCGACGGGGAATACAGTCTTCCTCATGTGTTGGGCCAGGGAAGTCCTATCTTCCATTCGAGTTTAAAGGGAGAGCTGGGGATTGCTCTCGAGTCACTGCAGGGCAAAATAGACCTCATCTAGGCTTGTGTCCAGGACTTAATGCTCGTCCCTAGGGGAGACAGGGATCTGGGGGTTGCATACCAGACTCACCCGGGGAATCAGGCCTCGTCTCGAGGGGAAGCAAAGAACTCCGCTGTCCTTTTGAGTCGCGATGGGTATCTCTTGGAGCCCACTGTGTGCCCTAAAGGGAGTCAAGCCTCCTGTGCTGTTTGGATAGAGGACTCGGGATTCCTCTCCAGGCCATGCAGGAAAAGAAGGCCCTCATCTCGCGATGATGGCGGCGTCTCGTGGGTTTTCTAGACTGCTGCGCTAGTGCCGGGTTTCTGACGAGGTACGAGAGGGAGCTCAGGGAGCCTCTCGTGTGGCGCCAGGGAAGTCAGGTCCCCATGAGATGGCTAGGGGGAGCTCGTCATTGCTCTCGAGTCATGGTAGGGTAATCGGGCCTCAAGACGGGTTGAAGGACTCTCGAGGTCTTTCTCGGATCACTGCATAAAACCCAGGGTTCCCTTGACTTGTGCCTGCGACCTCAGGGAGCTTCTCAGAGTGCCTCTGAGAAGTCAGGGATACTGTGCAGTTTGGAGGGGCCTCTTGAGACTCCTCTGCATTTGGTGGAATGTAAGAGGGACTCATCTCGAGTTGAAGCAGGAATCTCAGTGTTCCTCTCCATTTCTGACTCAGATCGCAAGGTCCCTGCATGTTGGTACAGGAGAGTCAGGCCTCGTCTTTTCTGGAGGATGGGACTCCTCTTGCCTCTCGAGTTGTTCTCGAGGTGACAGGCCACTTGTCGAGCTGTGTGTGTAACCTGCCCGTTTTTCCGGATGATGCACAGGTGTGTTAGTGCCCCTTCGTGTTGTACCTTCATACTCAAGGCTGCCTTCCAAGAGGTGTCCGAGCATCGGATTCTTATCAAGAGCGGACCGGGAAATTGGAGTCTTTCAGCAAGTGGCACCACCCACAAAGCTACGTATCGAATTTCCCCATGAGACCGGCCTCATCCTGAGTTGTGCAGGGAAGGTCGGGCCCCCTTGCAGACAAAGCAGGGGAATCGACCCACCGGTCACGATCAGGAGGGGAGAAGGGGCTTAAATGAAGTGGTGCCGGGAACCTCGGTGTTCCCCTTGAGTGAGACCGGCGTGTTGGGGGACTTTTGGGGTCGCATCAAGGGTGCCAAGTACCGTTTCGCATTTCAAGACGGAACCTGGGACATCTTTTGAAACGCTGTAGCGGGCAAGGGCCTCATCTTGCGATGACGGGAGAACCACGTGGTTTTGCTCGAGTTGCGGCGGGATTCTCGAGTTATGACCGGGAATTTAGGCTTCCTCTTGTTGGCCTTGAAATCCAATCTTCCAATCGGGTTGCGAGGGGGAGCTGGGGATTGCGCTAGAGTCACTGCAGGGCAAAAGAGACCTAATCTAGGCTTGTGTCCAGGATCTAACGTTGCTCTCCAGGGGCGACAGGGATCTCGGGTTTGCATTCCAGACTCATCCGGGGAGTCAGTTCTCACCTCGAGGGTAAGCAAAGAATTCCGCTCTCGTCTCGAGTCGCGATGGGTATCTCTTGGAGCCCACTGTGTGTACTAAAGGGAGTCAAGCCTCCTGTGGAGTTTGGAGAGAGGACTCGGGATTGGACTCCAGGCCATGCAGGAAAAGAAGGCCCTCATCTCGAGATGACGGTGGCGTCTCGTGGGTTTTCTCGAGCTGCGGCGCCAGTGTGGGGTGTCTCATGAAGTACCACGGGGATCTCAGGGAGCCTCTTGTATGGCGCCAGGAAAATCCAGTATTCCATTCGAGTTGCAAGTTAGAACTGGGGATTGCTCTCCAGTCACTGCAGGGCAAAATAGACCTCATCTACGCTTGTGTCCAGGACCTAGTGTTCCACTACTGGGCCAACAGGGATCTCAGGGTTGCATTCTCGACTCACCCGGAGAGTCAGGCCTCGTCTTGAGGGGAAAAAAAGGACTCCACTCTCCTGTCGAGTCGCGACGGGTATCTCTTGGAGCCCACTGCGTGGCGTAAAGGGAGTGAAGCCTCCTATGGAGTTTGGAGATGACTCGGGATTGTTTTCCTGGCCATGCAGGAAAAAAGGCCCTCATCTCGCGATGATGGGGGCATCTCGTGGGTTTTCTCCAGCTGCGGCGCAAGTATAAGATTTCTCACGAGTTACAACGGGGAGCTCAGAGAGCCTCTCGTGTGGTGCTAGGGACGTCAGGTCTCCGTGCGTGTGGTGAAGGGGAGTGCGTGATTGCTCTCGAGTCATAGTAGGCGAATCGGGCCTCAAGACACATTGAAGAAGGACTCTTGAGGTCTTTCTCGGGTTGCGGCAGGGAACCCTGGGTTCCCTTGATTTGTGTCGGTGACCTCAGGCAACTTCTAAGGGTGCCTCTGAGAAGTCAGGGACACTGTGGATTTGGGAGGGGCCTTTCGTTACTCAACTGGGTTTGGTGCAATCGAAGAGGGCCTCATCTTGAATGGAGGCAGGAACCTCAGGGGTCCTCTCCATATCTGACTCGGGTCGCAGGGTACCTGCAGAGTATGGACAAGAGAGTCACGCCTCGTCTTCCGTGGAGGAATGGATTTCCCCTTGCCTTTCGAGTTGTTCACGGAGTGACAGGCCACTTGTTGAGCTGAGTGTGGAACCTGCGGGTTTTTCCGGACGATGCACGGGGGTGTCAGTGCCCCTTCGTGTTGTGCCTTCATCCACAGGGTTGCCGTCAAAGAGGTTTCCGGGCATCGGGTTCTTTTCAAGAGCGTACCGGAAAATTGGGGTCTTTCAGCATGTGGTACCACCCACGAGGCTACGTCTCGAATTTCCTCGGGAGACCGGCCTCATCCTGAGGTGCGCCGGGAAGGTCGGGAACCCCTTGCAGACAAAGCAGGGGAATCGACCCACCGCTCGAGATCAGAAGGGGAGAAGGGGCTCAGATGAAGTGGTGCCGGGAACCTCGGTGGTCATCTCGAGTGAGACCGGTATGTCACGGCACTTTTGAGGTCGCATCAAGGGTGCAAAGTACAGTTTCGCACTTCAAGATGGAACGTGGGAATTCTCTGGAGATGCTGTAGCGGGCAAGGGCCTCATATTGCGATGACGAGGGAAACACGTGGTTTTTCTCGAGTTGAGGCGGGATTCTCGAGTTACAACGGGGAATTCAGGCTTCCTCTTGTGTTGGCCCAGGAAGTCCAATCTTCCATTCAACTTGTCAGAGAGAGCTGGGGGTTGCTCTCGAGTCACTTCAGGGCAAAGAGTCCTCATCTAGGCTTGGGTCCAGGACGTAATGTTCCTCTCCAGGGGTGACAGGGATATCGGGGTCGCATTCCAGTCTCACCCGGTGGGTCACACCTCGTCTCGAGTGGAAGCAAAGGACTCCACTATCCTCTCGAGTCGGGACGCGTAACTCTTGGAGCCCAATGAGTGGCCTAAAGGGATTCAAGCGTCCTGTGTAGCTTGGACAGAAGGTTCACGCTTGATCTGCATACCATGCAGTTAAAGATGGCCCTCCTCTCGTGATGACGGGGGCGTCTCATGGGTTTTCTCGAGCTGCGGCGCCAGTGTGGGGTTTCTCACGAGATATGATGGGGAGTTCAGGGAGCCTCTCGTGCGGCGCCAGAGAAGCCTGACTCCATGCGTGTGGCCAGGCAGATCGCGTCATTGCTCTCGAGTCATGGGAGGGACTAGGGCCTCAAGAGGCATTTAAGAAGGACTCTCAAGGTCTTTCTTGGGTTGGGGCGGGAAACACTCATTTCCCTCGACCTCTACAGGGGACCTTAGGGAACTTCCCAGGTGCCTCTGAGAGGTGAGGGATACTGAGGAGTTAGAGGGGCCTCTCGGGACTCCGCTGGGTCTGGCGCAACGGAAGAGGGCCTCACTTCGAGGGGAGGCAGGAACCTCAGGCTTTCTCTCCGTTTCGGACTCCGACCGCAGGGTCCCTGCAGAGTTGGGACAGGAGAGTCAGGCCTCGTCTTGTCTGAGGAAGGGAACCCCGCTGGCCTCTCGAGTTGCTCAGGGGGTCTCAGGCCCCTCGTCGAGCTGTGTGTGGAACCCGCGGGTCTTTGCGGACGATGCCCGGGGGTGGCAGTGCCCCTTCGTGTTGTGCCTTCACCCACAGGGTTGCCTTCGAAGAGGGGTCCGGGCCTCGGGTCCTTCTCAAGAGCGCACCGGGGAATCGGGGGCGTTCGGCATGTGGCCCCACCCACGTGGCTCGTCTCGAGTTTCCTCGTGAGACCGGCCTCATCCTGAGGTGCGCCAGGAAGGCCGGGAACCCCTTCCAGACCACGCAGTGGAATCGCCTCTCCTGTCGCGATCAGGAGGGGAGAAGGGGCTCAGAGGAAGCGGTGCCGGGACCTTCGGTGTTCCCCTCGGGGGACCCCGGCGTGTCGGGGGACTTTTGGTGGTCGCAGGAAGGCTGTCAGGGACCGTTTCGCCCTTCAGGGCGGATCAGGGGACTTCTCTTGAGACGCCGTCGCGGGCAAGGGCCTCATCTTGCAAAGAGGTGGGAACCACGTGGTTTTTCTCGAGTTGTGGCGGGATTCTCGAGTTACGACGGGGATCTCAGCCTTCCCCTTGGGTTGGCCCTGGGAAGCCCAATCTTCCCCCCGGGTTGCGAAGGAAAGCTGGGGGTTGCGCTCGAGTCACTGCAGGGCCGAAGAGACCTAACGTAGGCGTGTGTCCGGGACCTAATATTCCTCTCCAGGGAAGGCAGGGATCTCGGGGTTGCATTCCAGGCTCCCCCGGGGAGTCAGGCCTCGTCTCGAGGGGAAGCCAAGGACTCCGCTCTCCTCTCGAGTCGCGACGCGGGTCTATTGGAGCCCCCTGAGCGGCCTCAAGGCAGTCCAGCCTCCTCTTCCGTTTGGAGAGAGGACCCGGGATTGCTCTCCAGGCCATGCAGGAAAAGAAGGCCCTAAGCTCGCGAGGACGGGGGCGTCTCAGGGGTTTCCTCGAGCTGCGTCGCCCGTGGGGGTTTTCTCCCGAGGCACGACGAGGATCTCAGGGAGCCTCTCGTGCGGCGCCAGGGAAGTCAGGTCTCCATGCGCGTGGCGAGGGGGAGCGCGTCCTGGCTCTCGAGTCACGGGAGGGGACTAGGGCCTCGAGACGCGTTGAAGAAGGACTCTCGAGGTCTTTCTCGGGGGGCGGCGGGAAACCCTCGTGTCCCTCGCCTTCTGCCGGGGACCTTAGGGAACTTGCCAGGGTGCCTCTGAGAGGCGAGGGATCCTGTGGAGTTGGCGGGGCCCCTCGAGACTCCGCTGGGTCTGGCGCAACGGAAGAGGGCCTCACCTCGAGGGCAGGCAGGAACCTCAGGCTTCCTCTCCGTTTCGGACTCCGACCGCAGGGTCCCTGCAGAGTTGGGACAGGAGAGTCAGGCCTCGTCTTGTCTGAGGAAGGGAACCCCGCTGGCCTCTCGAGATGCTCAGGGGGTCTCAGGCCCCTCGTCGAGCTGTGTGTGGAACCCGCGGGTCTTTGCGGACGATGCCCGGGGGCGGCAGTGCCCCTTCGTGTTGTGACTTCACCCACAGGGTTGGCTGCGTAGAGGGGTCCGGGCCTCGGGTCCTTCTCAAGAGCGGACCGCGGAATCGGGGGCGTTCGGCATGTGGCCCCACCCACGTGGCTCGTCTCGAATTTCCTCGTGAGACCGGCCTCATCCTGAGGTGCGCCAGGAAGGCCGGGAACCCCTTCCAGGCCACGCAGTGGAATCGCCTCTCCTGTCGCGATAAGGAGGGGAGAAGGGGCTCAGAGGAAGCGGTGCCAGGACCATCGGTGTTCCCCTCGGGGGACCCCGGCGTGTCGGGGGACTTTTAGGGGTCGCAGGAAGGCTGTCAGGGACCGTTTCGCCCTTCAGGACGGAACAGGGGCCTTCCCTTGAGACGCCGTCGCGGGCAAGGGCCTTATTTTGCCAAGAGGTGGGAACCACGTGGTTTTTCTCGAGTTGCGGCGGCATTCTCGAGTTACGACGGGGATCTCAGCCTTCCCCTTGGGTTGGCCCTGGGAAGCCC